>NC_045454.1:26045068-26150275 GCF_002776525.5 Piliocolobus tephrosceles | reverse complement strand
TTTCTTTCTTTCTTTCTTTCTTTCTTTCTTTCTTTCTTTCTTTCTTTCTTTCTTTCTTTCTTTCTTTCTTTCTTTCTTTCTTTCTTTCTTTCTTTCTTGCCAGAATCTCTTCTTTTTTCTTTTTTGACACTTCTTTCTCCATTTTTCTAATCACTACTTGTGCTACCATCTGTAATCTCCCCCATATCCCTGAAATACAGGAAATGGAAGCAGCGGTGCAGCGTATTCCATATTTATGACTTCTCAGTACATTAGAGCATCCACTGGCTCTGGAGAGCCCCCGTCTGAGTGCAGCTCGGTGGAAATGCTCTCTGTGCAGCCAAAAGAGGCTGGCTGGAGCAGGGGAAGCCTCGGAAGTATGCTAATCATGCCTCTCAAAGGCTTCCCATTAGGGCTCTACTTGGTCCTTGTTTTGAAAATGTATTTTTCCCTCTGCTTCTCTCTTTTACACACATATATATTTTTGCCCTCAAAGCCAGATATTTGCTGTTCACACTAAGAGAGTATTATGAATATTCCGAATGCAAAGATAGCTCTGGGATAGGACGTCAGGCACGGAGGTTGGCATGGGTGTACAGAGCCCCTTTATTTACCTGGTGAGGAGGCAGGCCGCATTATCACAATGCTCTCCTCCACACCATACCCCGGTCCCTTACATTAAACTCCTTGGCAACTGATTACTGGCAACAAAATTATATATACAGCTGTAGAATTCCACTGTTGTTGGGAGCTAGGAGTGTACAACCACAGACTACCTTTCCATGCTAAAGAACATGTAAGTGTGTGATGCACGTGTGTGCACATGCATTTGTGTGAGTGTGAGTGTACATGCCTGTGTGTGCGCATGTGTGCATATGTGTTTGTGTGAGTGTGAGTGCGTGGGTGTTGGAGCAAAACACGTGCTATTGTGGCAATATAAAGGCAAAGTTTAAAAAGTCTCTCATCACAGTTCACTCTTGTGTTATTAAGGTGCATTAATCTCCAAAGTGAGACACACACAGGATAAACCAAAATATGACCCTAAGTGCTGAAGGCAAGCCAACGGACTTGGAAATAATCTGAAGACAGAAATATATAGGCAGCAAACATTTCAAGAGAAGGAGACTTGCCAGGAGGATTGATTTGAATACTCTGCCTGGAGATTTATTTTGCCTTATTGTCACAAAAGGCAATGCCCTGCCCCCAGCCACCCGCCCCCCACCACCGACAGGCAGTGAAGGAGATGGCATAAAAACCTCTTTGACCGCGTGGCGATGGCTATGTCTTAGTAGAGGCTAAAAATGGATGAGAAGTATCGGAGAGATGAACTTCTGCGGTTTTCAAAAAACGGTTCTGAATAGATGAGCCAACTCCTTTACATGTTCAAAAGAAAGAGGGAACAATTTTGTGAAATGCTAAGGCAGTGCAAAGTGAATGTTAAATAGTTTTTATCCACCAAAAAAAAATAGACTTATTCAAATGCATGTCTTGCTTGTCTTTAACTAAAGTGAAATTTCTTAAATCCAGCTGTAGTCTTATGGGTGGTGGGAGGTGGCGGGGGTGGGGGACAGCGGAAGCACAGAACGTCTTCCCTGAACCGAACATCATGTCATTTTAAAAGCAGAGGCACATACGCTATTGATTTTTTTTTTTTAATACAAATTTGGCAGATTTCACATGATCCATTACATTTCTCAGGACGGTTAAGATGCAGCTTGCATGATTTATTCAGAATAAGGTCCATTTTTAGCTATATTTAAGTCTCCTATTTGTTATTTAACATGTGTTTAATGTTTTCTGCCCCTGCTGTGCACAGCTGCAAGCTGCTATTTTTTGGCAATTTTTGTGACTGGGAAGTGATTTGTGTCTTTGCATCTCACCTTTCTATTCTGTGGCCTGCTGTTTTGATTTTTTTCCTAAACTTTGAAAAATAAGTTGCTCTGTGTCACGACCTCTGCTTCACTTTGCTGGGCAAACAGGAAAGCTTAAAGGGTACAACCACCCGTGACAGACCTCTTACAGAGTTTTAAGAATGACAGCGCGGGGAACTGAAATTTCAGGAAATTTATATTTTAAAAAATGCCAAGTTTTTCCATCCCAGCCCCTCAGAACGGATTGAAGCTAGCGATTTGGAAAAACGTCCGTCCTTCAGCGAGAATGTCTGTGGTGATTTAATTTGATGCTGACAAGATTCTGCAGGGCTTAGCCAGGCAGGAACCAATGTGGTACCTATCACCTATCCAGGGGAAAAGGCAGCTCCCTCCCCCACCCCCCAACAACTGTTTTAGAAAACATACTCCAGGATTCTGGAGGCACGCACCTCAGCAAAACACTTACTGTCACTGCCTCTCTGAATCCATTCTTCCCTGAAGGAGGGTGTGCCACTCAGGGCTGTCTGTCCAGTGCCTGGTCAAAGATGCCCTCGAACCCTTCTCTTCCCCTGCACACCTGCCCGGACCAACACAGGAAGTCGGCAACAGACACACATTGCAAAGAACAGAGCATCAGGCTTGGACAAAGAGTAGTCCTACCAGCCTAGTTTGGACCTATCACATATAAGTAAAAAGTCTGTAAGTGTTTACCCGATTCTGTCAAACATGACAATGGCTCTGAGTGGCCTGGTGATTTATTTTTCCAAAGCCCAAACGATCCTGCTTAATATTGTTTGATATGTGCTAACCTTCCCTTTGCAGGGCCTGCAATTGAAAGCCATGTTGCAGTGGTTTCATCCTGGCCTCTTACTTTATCTAAAACACACTCTCTGACTGTGCTGTGAAAATTGAATCTTTTCCCCACAATCTTACTGACATGAAAAATATATAATACAGTAAATGATTAATGCAGTTATAAACTATACCTGAGATAAGATTTAAGTATTCATATTTCTATCATGTTAATACAACACGATAAACCCATGAAGCAAACTTGACCGGGGCATTTGTTATTCTGTCCAGTGTTCAATTATTCTTTGTCCAAATACAATTTAGGGGCTCGCTGTAATGCAGTCACTTGGTGAACACATTATGTGCTTCTGGGAGATAATAAGCTACCTCAATGGTAAGCCGAGGAGACCTGCGCCACAAAGACCCCTACCAAACACCAGGGAATTTGAAGACAGATCACATGGGCCCTGGGCCGGGGGACAGGCTGCCTGAAAAGATCATTTGCACCAGTATGCCAGCCTCGTTTCAGTTGCCCTTCCTCCCTTTTATAAGACAGCCTCCCGTTAAAGGGAAACTTATTTGCCATAATCAAAAGGAAGCTTAACAATAAGTGAAACTGCTTAAAAGCTGCCTTTGCCTAACACTGAATATCGGTTTTTTTTTTTTTTTTTTTTTTTCATCTGTGACTGTGGAGAAGCCATTTCTTTGTTGGCTCTAAATGGCCCCCATTCCTTCGTTGTGCAAATTGCTCACACGCGCCAATGTGCCATTTACCACCCACCTCATTATTTTTATACTTCCGATGATGTCGATTTTGATTTTCAAATGCCAGCCATTTATAGCTCATTCTAAAACACACACACAAAAATTAAGTGATTCACAATCTCTGCCATTAGCTGGGCTTTGGGGGCCTCTAAGTTGAGGACAAGCAGTATTGCACAGTGGCCACACACCTGCGTGTGGTGTCCCAGATCTGTCCCTCATTAGCTAAGAGACCCTGGAGAAGTTCCTCCACCTCCGTGAGTCCTAGTTTCCTGCTTGGGAAGGTAGAATCGTGCTTTCTACCCCTTAGGTTTGAAGGGCAATCACTGACAGTATGCGGCATGTAACACATCCTCAATAAATGTTAATAATCACCGTATGGTCATTATTTCCTGGCTCTCACTGCAACAAATGAGCTGTCCGTGGACAACAGGCTCATTCTCAAAACTATGTGCTCAGAGCTGGACAGGGACCCATGGTGCATCTTGCTCCATGGACTCTGGAAATTGCTACTGCTTTGAGAGATGCTTTCTGCCCTTGGTATTCTGACTTCAGTGCCTGGGAGGAGATGCACCTCTAAGGTCCTTGGGGCTGGGCAAGGCAGGTGACATTTTGTAGGAGGCTCGCTCAGTACCCAGCACAAGTGGAGCTCAGTGTGGATGTGAACTCTAAGATATAGGGGTGCTGGAAATGCAAATAGATGTGATATAGTGTGTACACAATCATCCTGGGAGTGACCGAACACAGGTCCTAGGATCCCCTTTCATTTATTTTATTTCATTTTATTTTTTGAATTTTTATCTTTTTAGAGACAGGGTCTTGCTCTATCACCCAGGTTGGAGCGCACTGATGCAATCATAGCTCACTGCAGCTTTGACCTCCAGGGCTCAAGCAATTCTCCCACCTAAGCTTACCAAGTAGCTGGGCCTACAGGTGTGCAACACCACACACAGCTAATTTTTTAAATTTTTATAGGGATGGACTCTCACTATGTTGCCCAGGCTGACCTCCAACTCCTGGCTCAAATGATCCTCCAACCTCAGCCTCCCAACTTTCTGGGATTACAGGTATGAGCAACCATGCTAAGCCTAAATCACTTTTAATTATGAGCCATCTGTAAGAAAGCCAAGTCCCCAAGTACTGACACTGAGCTCACCTGAGTGGGTACTCAATGTTCTTCAAAATTAATACCAGCAGCATAGGAAAACTCACTGTTTTCTGAATCTCTCTCCAAAGTCCAGCCCTCTGTGGTGGGAACTGGGGAATCCATCCCTCAGATTTGGCACACAGTAGACAAGTTGTAAGGAGAAAGGGACCTCTGCATTTGTTTGGGGCCAGGATGAGATGGGCCATTGGACTGGCTCCTGGTGGCCAGAGAGAAACAAGAAATCTGCCACAGCCTCCTGGTCTAGGGACAGGAAGAGACCTCAGGAGAGAAGTTAAGAAGGTTATTTGCTAGATTGAATGAGCCCTCTCAGTGCTGGACTGCAATTACCTTAGGGTGGAGATTGGGAGGTGGAGGCTGTCTTCATGCCTACTCTATAGAAACTGACGCATTAATGCTTGCCTTGTAGAGCTTCATGAAATCAGGTATTTCCACAACTGCCTTTCTAGAACAAAACAGCTTTATGCACAGAGCCCTGGATCCTGATGGATGCTCTCAGTGAGTACTAGCTTTTGTCAGAGTGAATTTATTTCTTTCAATTGCAGGATCAGAAATACGTACTTTGGAAATATTAGGAATGACATGCTTGGCATCACCCCTGAATGTCCAGTATTAAGGAGGGTCCTACAGGGAAGGATGCCCTCAAGGCCCAGAGCCCAGCCCTCATCCACCTGCTCGCTCACTACTCCTTCAGGCTAGCAACCTGCACATCGCCCTTGGCCTGCGGTTCTCTTTTCTTTGCCCAGACCTGGGGAGAACAGGCCTGTGTTTTCGTTCTATGAGGCTGTTTGCCTATTCCCCTAGAAGGGCTGGCCTTGGTATGGGCTGCTGGCTTGGAAAACAGGGTCCTCCATCCCCCCAAATCTCCCCTTTCTGCTTTTAGGTTTGGAAACATTTTTTTAACAAGGAAAGATATGTTTTGCTTCGTTGGTGAGATACTTTTAAAATGATGTTAGTTTTGAAAAGGGTTCATTCGCCAAAACTGAAAGGAGATTTTCTCCCAAGAGTGTTTTTAGCAGGAGAAAGAAGAAGGCTATAAATCCCAGGAAGGGTGCCGTATTCCCAGCATCAGTAAATATTTGCTTAATAAATGAATAAATGACTCTGGATGTCTGGCAAGGATGGGTACCACAGATCCTGAAAACGACCTTCCCCGAGGCATTTGTTTCCTTTCCTACCTCCAGTAATGGGCAGAGTGCTAGGCATGGAAGAGGAATTCCATAAATGTTTGCTGAACTGAACTGAAGAAAAGGAGAGTCTGGCGTGGATAAGTCCACTTTGCTGACTTCAAAAATTGATGCAGGTCTCTAGATGTCAGCCCCCCAAATACTTTCCCATCCTTGGACACATTGGCTCTGCCTTCATGCAGTGGCCATGATACTGTCCCTGCCCCTTTCTAGTTCTGACTCTTCTGACATTGTCGACCTTGCGTCAAGATCCTTCTCATGTCCATTGATTCCTGTGACTCTCATTGCATCCGCTCCTCAGTCCCTCGGTTGATAACTTTTAAACCTAATATCCATATTTCCCGTGGTCATCCTGTGGACACAGGCTGGGACTACTCCCCAAAGCCATCTAGAAAGACCCCCTTTTCTCCCTTCTCCATCTTGACAGCAAACCATCAACCCAATGTTAAAGAAAGGCACAACCATCAGAACATTTTGGCAAATAACATAGGTTAAAACTGTCTTGTGACCCAACCACTCTGGCTTGCCCATGACTGTCCCAGTTTAGCATTGGAAGTCCCGTGTCCCTGGAAAACCCTTTGCTCTAGACAAACCTGGAGGGTTGGTCCGCCTGTCCAACAATACCATGTCCAGCAGTCTACTCTAAAAAAATAGCCATAGGTGAGTATCAAGACTTAACCAAGACACTTTTGCTAAAGTATTATTTAAAACATGAAAACACTGCAAATGAGTTAAATGTCCAAGAACAAAGCAGCAGCTAAGAACTATTATGTCTTTGCTATACAGAAGGCCACTCTGCTGCCATGACAAAGGACGTGCTGGAGGAAGGAGGGAGAAGTGGGGAAGATGGAGAGGGATGTATAATATTGAAGCATAAATGATGCAGACTCAGGTGAATGTGCATGTATTCTACAGACAAAGAGTATACTTAGCACTTTAGGCCCTGGAGCCAATCCAGCTAATTAAATCCTGGCTTTGTCCTTTACTAGCTGTGTAATAGAGGATAAATTACTTAATTCTTCCATGCCTTGGTTTCTTCATCTGTGAATGTGGTTAACAACAGCACCTACCTTATTGGGCAGTAGTGAGGATTTCATGGGTTCCTATACATAAAGCACTGGGAACAGAGACCAGCTGATAGAGTTTGGATATTTGTTGCTGCCTGTATTAGTGTACTCTCACACCACGATAAAGAAATACCTGGGACTGGGTAATTTATAAGGAAAAAAAGATTAAATTGGCTCACAATTCCGCAGGCTGTATAGGAAGCATGATGCTGGCATCTGCTCAGCTTCTGGGGAGACCTCAGGAAATTTACAATTATGGTGGAATGGAAGAGGGAAGTGAGCACTTCACATGGCTGGGGCAGGAGGAAGAAAGAGAAAGGGAGGAAGTGCTACACACTTTTAGACAACCAGATCTCACAAGAACTCATGGGTGCAATGATAACACTGAGGGGGATGGTGATAAACCATTCATGAGAAACCCCCACCATGCAGGTGGTGGATCACCTGAGGTCAGGAGTTCGAGAACAGCCTGGCCATCTTGGCAAAACCCTGTCTCTACTAAAAATACAAAATTAGCCATGCATGGTGGCACATGCCTCTAATCCCAGCTACTTGGGAGGCTGAGGCAGGAGAATCACTTGAACCCAGGAAGCGGAGGTTGCAGTGAGCCAAGATCATGCCATTGCACTCTAGCCTGGGCAAAAAGAGTGAGACTCCGTCTCAAAAAATAAATAAATAAATAAAATAGAAATGCCCACCATGATCCAATCATCTCCCACTAGGCCCCACCTCCAGCACTGGGGATTACAACAGAACATGAGATTTGGGTGGGGACAGGGATCCAAACCATATCACTGTCCAAATCTCATGTTGAAATATAACCCCCAGTGCTGGAGTTGGGGCCTGGTGGGAGGTATTTGGATTATGGAGGTGGATCTCATAAATGGCTTGGGCCGTCCTCTTGATGGTGAGTGAGCTCTTACTCTGAGTTCACAGGATAACTTACACCCCCCCAACACACACACACACTGTTTCTCACTGCTGCTCTTGCATATGAGAAACCTGCTCCCCCTTCACCTTCCACCATGAGTAAGAGCTTCCTGAAGCCTCACCAGAAACTGAGCAGATACTGGTGTCATTCTTGTATACACTATAGAACCATGAGCCAATTAAACATCTTTTCTTTATAAATTACGCAGACTCAGATATTTCTTTAGAGCAATGCGAGAACAGCATATCAAACTGGCACAGAGTAGGCGCTCAACCAACAGTTGCTGCTGCTACTGGTGGTGATGGCAGTGGAGGAGAAATGGTTATTGAGCCTGCGCCACATGTCAGGCTCGAGGCTAAGACCTTGTTGTGACTTTCTTCATTTAATCCTCATGGAGTCCCCATAATCCAGTTTAAGGAGTTGCCAAAGCTCCCCCACTGGTAAATTGTGAGCCATGATTCAAGCACGGGCCCTTAAAGTCATTACTGAGAGCACCCGGCCGGGCATCTGTGAGTAACATGTCATATTGTTGTTATCATCCATGCCCAGGCTAACTTAACCCTGGATAGAAACATAACTGCTTGTCAGAATCTCGTCTCTGCTGACAGTCATTAACTTTAAGGCAGCACAGAAGAGAGCATGTTAAGTTAAATCCAGACCTGTGGTTGTCAATTACAATGCCGTTAGAAAGATGCTACCGTGATTCACAATGGACTCAACATGTTCATGTGGACAAAGAAGACTGGATGTCCCAAGCTGGATAAAGGTGGTGTAAACTGCCAGATTCCCAGTGATAGGCCAAGGAATCCCACAGTTAGGAGAGCTCCAGGTGTCAGACTCATGAAGGACTTTCTCTCGGGTATTGAACATCTATCTGCCTAAAACATCCAACTGCCTTCCAAGAGAAGACCCTTATCTTCAAAGAAGACATGACTGAATTAAGGGGGAAAAAGGTTATTCAGAAGTTTAATCAAATAGGAAATGCAGACCAATACCTAATATTCTTTGATGTGCTTCAAAGATAGGCTGTCAATCATAAAAGTGTTTGAAGATAGCACAATCAAGATTACCCATGTGGGATTTGAAGAGGCAGCCATTCCTGGGAAGCAGGGCAGCACTGCTCATGGCCAAGAGTAATTGGACATAAAGAAAGCATAGATTCAACTTTTGATAACTTTAATTGTGATTTAGAAGAACAAATCAGAATGAAATTGAATGGATAAATGAACATCTTATTGCGGGCTGAAACATTTTTCTGTTCGATTCATTAGTGTCATCCCCATTCCCAAATAAAGAAGCTATGATGTTTCTTATGACTAATGGCGTTGTAATATTTAGGAAAGAAGGAAAGAAGGGGTGTGTGTGTGTGTGTGTGTGTGTGTGATATTACTATATTGTGTTATATATTTATATTTATTAATTATATATTATTATGTTATTATACATCTCTCAAAAGATTTATAATAAATATAATGATAATTATATTTGGGCAGTGAGACCATAGATGTTTTCAAATTTTTCCTTGTATCCTTCATCTGAATTTTCTGCATTATCCTCAATGACAATGCCCAATTTCAGTAGTAAGAAAACTCACACCAAAGAATGCAAAAATATCTGAAGCCAAACCTATGCAGTCCAAAGCTGTCTGCTTTCTAGTTTCTGTGCTAAGCCTAACTTTCACATTCAAAACACCATTCCTGCTACATGCATGCAGTAATGTTTCATCAAAATTGCATCTGGAGTCACATCCCCGGACACTGGGCTGTCAGGGATTAAGATGGGTGCCTCTAAATTCTGGGGGACAGGCTACCTATTGAGCCGTAGGTAGTGCCTGCATTTTGTTACCCATGGTGACAGCTGCCAATGTGTGAGTAAATGTGAAATGTCAAGTTCTCTGGCACCATTCCTGGAAGAATCTGTAATTTACTGGCTTCGTCATGTCACTGTCTGAAGTATTGCCTGGGAGACAGGCTATGACCCACCCTGGATCTTGGCCCAGCTTTCGTTAGGATTCTCTGAAGGCCTCTTTCCCATGAGGGTCCTTTGGTGGGAGCCCTTCCCACTCATTTTCCTCTTGCTTTGAATTTCTCCTGGGGAAGTGAATTCCCTGCTTGTATTTCTGGGTGAAATCCCATGGAGGCACAAAGTGTGGAGAGGGGGATGCTGCTCGTCCCGTCTTATTTTAAACTATGATAAGGTGGCAGGAGCCTTCAGCGATCAGGAAGGAAGAGACAACCGGGGAGTGGCAGGAGTGAGCAGAAATGACTCCAAAACGGCTTTGGTATTTGCTGGAGGCCTCACAGAGAGGATGCCTGCCAGTTCCGTTTTTATTTTTTATTTTTTAATACCAATTCAGTCAACACAAGCTAGGCAGTGTGTGGATCACTTTTTTTTAATTGCTGCAAATGAAATGCGTAATTAAATGCCATAAATTAAAAACTGACACTGGATGATCTCACTATGTCTGATCCAACAAAACAACTCACCCCAAAATGTGGAGAAAGCAGAAGCCTTCCTTCACCGATGTGCATTCCAGCCTCTGTTGAGGACATGCGCTCCCGAAAACCTATAGATCCAGGAAAGGTCCTCAGACCTCCCACCCCTGAAAATAGTGATGCACTGAACCCCTATGCGCTCTGTGGCCAGTGACATGCATGTAGGAAAATTGCACGCTACAGATACTCTCCTCCCAAGCAAAGATTCACCCTGGTCAGACAAATGTGACTGGTCAACTTGGTCAAACAATAACACAATGAAATGACAGGAGAATGGAAGATAGAGGTGGACATGGAATAAGTTGTGAATCTAAAGTCTAGGCTGGCTGACGCCCGAGTCTGAATCTATGGGATTAGTACCAATTCATGCAATTCCATTTTGAATAACTGGCTAAGCCAAAGTGTCTAGATTCATCTCGTTATTAAATAGAACCTGAAGCAACATCAGCCCTGTTCTCGCTCTTAAACACCAAGCTCAAAGTTCTATCCGTTGCATCCCTTTCTTTGCATGCTCAGGTAACACCTTAATCAACATGACCATGACAATCTTATTGGTTTCTGACTTGGTTGACGGAAGAAAGAAACCACTGTGTCTCCATGAGCCCTCTGGCATCTACCCACCCCTAACACAATTACACTACAAGTTCATGCCATTCATCACACTCAGTGGTCTTGCTGTTGTCTGCTCTTTTTACCATCCTGCCTCTGGTGTTCCTCCTTTCCAGTGTGCCCTCCGCCATGACACCACCAGAGATGGCTTTCTAAATGTAGGTTGGCACATTCCGCCTTCTTCCTTGGAAATGGTTACTAACTCTCCCCTGGCTTTAGGATAAATCTGAAACATGTCAACATCCCCTTTGGGACTTTCCTCATCCTCTGACCTAGTAATGGTCAAGCCCGGATGCTACAGCAACCTCCAGAGACCTGGCCCCAGCCAGGAGGGAGAATTGCCTTTGAATGGGCCATGCTCCTGGGCCTCAAGTGATCCCCTGGTCAAAGGTATAAATACAGGTGAAGTGCCCTTCCCTGGCACTCTTCGCTCATCACAGTCTTGTTCTTTGAGGGCTCAGCTCCCATTAACAGACCATCAATCAGGCCAAGTCCAGGAACTACTGCACCATAGGAGAATCACCCTCTGCAGCTGGCTTAGTTATCTGGTGAGACTGAACTCCCTGAGGACAGGGATCATTTTTAACTGTTTTTTTTTCATCTTGTCATCATCCAGCATACAAATCTAGGAGACTCAAGAAGTGTTTGTTGAATACACAAAACTCTGAAGTTATCATAGTCATACATTGCTTAATGACAAGGATATATACTTTCTGACGAATGTGTTGTTAGGCGATTTCATCATTGTGCAAGCATCATAAAGCAGACTTACACAAACCATGATGGCACACCTAGGCTGTGTGGTATATTCTATTGTTCCCAGGCTACAAATCTGTACAGCATGTTACTATACCAAATACTGCAGGCAATTGTAACACAATGGGAAGTATTTGTGTACCTAAACATATCCAAACACAAAAAATGTACCTTGAAAATATGGTATACAAGATAAAAAATGATACACTTATATAGGGCATTTCCCATGAATGGACCTTGCAGGACTGGAAGTTGCTCAGGGTGAGTCAGTGAGTGAGTGGTGAGTAAATGTGAAGGCCTAGGACATTGCTGTACACTACTGTAGACTTTATAAACCTGTACACTCAGGCTACACTAAATTTATTTTTTAAAATGTCTTCAATAATAAATTAACCTTAGCTTACTACAACTTCTTTACTTTATAAACTTT
The DNA here is from genome assembly GCF_002776525.5 of Piliocolobus tephrosceles. Taxonomy (NCBI): domain Eukaryota; kingdom Metazoa; phylum Chordata; class Mammalia; order Primates; family Cercopithecidae; genus Piliocolobus; species Piliocolobus tephrosceles. Next base: position 26,138,231 of record NC_045454.1, on the reverse strand, counting down.
TTAATTGTTTCAACTTTCTTCCTTTCTCTTCCTTCCTCTCTCTCTTTCTTCTTCTCTCTCTCTTCCTTTCTCTCTCTCTCTTTCTCTCTTTTCTTTCTTTCTCTTTCTTTCTTTCTCTCTTTCTCTCCTTTCTCTTTCTTTTCTTATTTCCTTCCTTCCCTCCCTCCCTCCTTCTTTCCTCCCTTCCTTCCTTCTTTTTTCTGTGTGTGTGTGTGTGTGTGTGTGTGTGTGTGTGTGTTTTGACAGAGTCTTGCTCTGTCACCCAGGCTGGAATGCAGTGGCATGATCTCGACCCAATGCAACATCTGCCTTCTAGGTTCAAGCAATTCTCATGCCTCAGCCTCCTGAGTAGCTGGGATTACAGGCACACACCACCATGCCCACTTAATTTTTGTATTTTTAGTAGAGATGTGGTTTCACCATGTTGGCCAGGCTGGTCTCCAACTCCTGACCTCAGGTGATCTGCCCACCTCGGCCTCCCAAAGTGCTGGGATTACAGGTAAGAGCCACTGCACCTGGCCTAACTTTCTGACTGTTGTAATAACACTTAGCGTAAGACACAAACACATTGGACAGCTGTACAAAAATATTTTCTTTCTTTATATCCTTATCCTGTAAATTTTTTTATTTTTAACTTTAAAAAATTTTTTTATTCTTTACTTTTTAAACGTTTTTGTTAAAAACAAAAATACAAACACACACATTAGCCTAAGTCTACACAGGGTCAGCATCATTGATATCACTGTCATCCACCTCCGCATCCTGCCCCACTGGAAGGTCATCAGGGGCAACAACACACATGGAGTTATCACCTCCTGCGGTATCTGTGATAGCAATGCCTTCTTCTGGAATCCCTCCTGTAGGACGTGCCTGAGGTTGTTTTACTGTTAACTTTTTTTTTATAAGTAGAAGGAGGACATCCTAAAATAACAGTGAAAATTATTGTATGGTAAATCCGAATGCCAGTAACACAGTCATTCATTATCATTGTATTATGTCCTGTGTATAATTGTATGTACTAGACTTTAACACGACTGGCAGTGCAGCAGGTATATTCACACCAGCATGGCCACAAACACAAGTGATGCTTTGCTACGACTTAAGAACGACTACGATGTCACCAGGAGACAGGAATTTTTCAGCCCCAGTAGGATCTCATGAGACCACCGTGGTACATGCTGTCTGTCTTTGCCCAAAACATTGCTATCCTATGCAAAGCGTTGCTAAAGTCTAGAACATAATTATATGTGCTAGACTTTCATATGACGGGCTGTGCAGTAGGTTTATTAACACCAGCATGACCACAAGCACAAGTGATGCCTTGAGCTCTGACTTAAGGATGGCTACAATGTCACCAGGAGATATCAGTTTTTCAGCCCCAGTATGATCTTATGAGAACACCATGGTACCTGCTGTCTATCTTTGACCGAAACATCCTGTGCAAAACGTTGCTAAAGTCTACAGCATAATGATATGTGCTGGACTTTCATACAACTGGTAGTGAAATAGGCTTGTTCACACAAGCATGGCCACAAATGCGAGTGATGCCTTGTGCTATGACCTCAGGAAGGCTATAATGTCAACAGGAGATAGGAATTTTTCAGCCCTATTATGATCTTACGAGAACATGGTGGTCCATGCTGTCCGGCATTGACCAAAATGTTGCTATGTGGGGCATCAGCAACTCAGACAGGAAGAAGTTATAATTCCTGAGAGCAGTACCAGGTAAGTGAGGCCATATTCTGAAATCAAAACAAAGTGCCTGGGTATTTGCCTTTCCCCTCTTCCCTGCTCATCTGGACCAGATAGGCTGCTGCAAACCCTCAGTCTTCAGAGAAACTTGAAGTTGTCAGTCTGTGGCTCTGTCAATCAGAGGCCTTTCGAAAAGACTCAAATTCATTAGGAGGCGAAAAAAGTCTTTAAGAAAATGTTGTCAGAAAGAATCAATCAGTTTAAACATTTAAAAGTAAAATGTGTGGCAGTTAGCCTCCGTGGGAAGGTTTTCATATTGCAGGGCGTTCCTTCCTGGAGCCCTGCATTCTGAGGTTTCCTTCTGAGGCTCGGCTGCTCTTGGGTTGAAGGCAGGGGAAGAGGCAGCAGCAGCCTGTGAGCTGGGGGTGCTGAGGCTGAGTGAGAAGCGGCCTTGTCATTCTCTAGCACTGCACATCTCACATGGATATAAGGAGATGACATGGTTTCAGGTTCTTTATCAGTCAGTAGAGCATAATGATTATTTGATCTTGCTTTCTGGCTGGCATTGGAGTATCCTATTCATTCCTTTTTTTGTTTCTTTATTAGAGACAGGGTCTCTCTCTGTTGCCCAGGCTGGAGTGCAGTGGTGTGATCAGATCACAGCTCACTGCAGCCTCAAACTCCCCAACTCAAAGGATCCTTTCATCTCAGCCTCCTGATTAGCTGGGACTACAGGTATGTGCTACCATGCCCATCTAATATTTTTTATGTTCTATAGAGAAGAGGGTCTCACTATGTTGCCCAGGCTGGTGTCAAACTCCTGGCCTCACATGATACTCCTGCCTTAGCCTCCCAATGTTCTGGGATTAAAGGTGCCAGTCAGCGTGTCCCGTCTCTATTAATTATTCTTGAAAATAGGGAAGAAAGAGAGAAAGAAGGAAGGAAAGATGAAAGGAAGGGAGGGAGGGAAGGAAAAAGGAGGGGAACAAGGCAAATAAAGGAGGATGGAAGACAGGGAGGGAGGCAGTGAGAGAGGGAGAAAGAAAAGAGGGAGGGAGAGAGGGGAGAGGGGAGTGACCTTCATCCATTTGCACTTGGTGACGACATAGGCTCCCCACTTTGTGCCACCTGCTCTTCACAGTGGCTCTCCGAGCTAGTTACCATTGGCTTCATTTTTGTGGTGCAGAGGTGTTAAATAACTTGCTTAAGCACATGCGGCTAGATGGAAAGCATACTCGGAATCCACTCTTTTAACACATTTTTTTTTTTTTTTTGAAAATGCAAAAAGGGAGAAATAAAGACAAGTAAAAGTGGAAATACTTTCTTCAGCCTCAAGGTATCTGTCCAGATATAACGGGGCACAACAGACCACCTTTGGAATAGACTTTGGAGGTGGGGCTGGGGATAGAGTGCGTGGAAGAAGGATTTTTGGAGAGAAGAGGGGGCTGAGAATTCCCCTTCACACCCGTCTCACTGGGTCAACATCCAAAGAGTCCCTGGGATGGCTCTTCTTGGGTAAAAAATAGTTAATAAATCCAATTGCATACAATTTTAAGTAAAGGAACAATTTCTTGAAACATCAGAGTAAAACCCAACCAATAGAATAATAATAATAATAATAATAATAAACTTTAAGTAGTTTCTTCTATTGGTCTCTTGGGAACTCAAATCAAAGCTTTAGTAAGTACCCTGTTCTGGTTTCTTTCTCTCAGTGAATTTCCTTAAACACCTCCCCTGCCAACCAGAAATTCCACCACTGGATATGATGATGGCCTTGACTTTTACTCTTGTTCACATGCAAACATCTTAGCAACAAACAACTTACATATTTTCGGTCACCGATGTACCTGTCAATGCAGGAAAGTAGACTAGAAAGGAGAGTATAAAACATGAAAAGGAAAGGGAGGCATAAGCCAATGACATCCAAGACTCAAAGAGAGTGGAAAGAACCAAAAACTGATCTGACATCCCTCCACCTCTCTTTCTTATATAATAAAGTGCTTCCTTCATGGCTCACCACAGAGCAATCCAACAAGGTGCCCAGGCAAGTCATCATCAGGGACAGATACAAAGGGAAATAAAATTATCCACAGAGAAATAGAGAAGGCATGGACATGCCCTCCTCTCCAGCAGGCTGCCACCATTAAGAACTGCACCCTTTCCCTTGGCACAGCTGGTGAGTCCAGGGGACTCTAGGCCTCTGTGGTTGCTGTAGCCCCTCTTGATCTCATGAAGATGTGACGCAGGGTCTGCTTGCTTATGGAAGTGAACAGAGGAGAAAAGGGACAGTCAAATATCTGTGACTGATATTTAAATTTAAAACTAAAGCTATTTTATTTATTCATTCATTTGATTTCTTTAAAAAATTACCATAATAGAAATCCCATTGGCTGTCTTGTGAGTACATGCACACGTGTTCTGGCACACGCGCACACACAGGTTACATTTTTAGGGTACCCAGTTCTTTTCTAAGCATCCCGGAGGCTCCAAATTGAAAAGGAACTTAAAGCTATATAAATATTCTTCAAGCCCTATATAAAGAAAAGGGTCCCCGCCAACTAGTCACTTACTCTTGGCTTGATCACTTCTAATAATAGGGAACTCACTACTTCCGCATGCAGCCATGCTTCCTGTTTAGACAGCTGACTGTTAGATTTTGACTTAATATAAAGATGAACTTTCTGTTTCTCCACTTACTGAATACTTTTGGCATTCCAGGCACTGAGCTAAGCCTTCCACACATATCATCTCTGTCAATTATATCAACAGCACTGTGAGACAGGGATGGTTTTACAGAGAAGGAAACTGAGGCTCAAAGAGACAATTTGTTGAAGATCTCATTGTTACTTAGTGGTCGGGTTGGGGTTTGGTCCTAGGTCTGCTGGCTTCCAAATTCTCAGGATTGAATAGTGGGCTTAAGCTTCCATCCTATCAACTGTCCGGCATCATAGAACAAGGCTAATTCCCCTTCCCATGGAAAGCCCGGTAGGAGGGTAAGAAAAGCCTTCCCATCTTCTCTTTCTTCTCACCTCCATCCCTACCCTTCCCTGCAACCTCATCTTCCACAGCGTAAATATCCCATTCCCCAAATCAGTAACCTTTTCCTAAGCATGTTGTAAGTGACCTTTGTGAATGTCACTGTGGAGTAAACAAATACCATTTGTATATTTTCCATGGTGGTCACTTCCTGCCTACGCTGTCCTCAGGAGCAAATGACAGAGGTGCCGCCCTCAAACAATCACCACCCTCTTAGTGTCTCGCAGCCTCTTCTCACTGGGCCAGGAGCATGGCTAGTACCTCCTCTCTGATCTCCCCTGCCAACTGGACTCAGGTTCTTAAGGAAGGCTTTATTCATCTTTGTTCTGACAACACCCGGCAGGCTCAGGAACACAGCTGAAGCTCAACACCTCTGCAGGAGGAAGGAATGAAAGGAGAAAGGAAAAAAGGGAGGGAGAAAGGGAAACAGAGAGATGGAGGAAAGGAAGAGGTAGGCAGAAAGAAATGGTGGAAGAAAGGGAGGGAGGAAGAAAGGAAGGAAAGAAGGACTCAATTAGGAATAAAATTACTTAAAACTATGTGAAAGTAAAACCATTCATGTAAATAAAGTCACTTCCTCTTATAGAAAAAATTCAAAAGGATCTGGGATATAATTATTGGCTGATTATAGAGATAACGTAGTGATATTCTGCCATTTGGAAAACTACTTTTTAGTTCTTACCGGACACATAGTAAATTGGAAGTATCCAAATCACAGTCATTTGTTTTTTCTTAAAAATCTAAATTAAGGCCGGGTGCAGTGGCTCAGGCCTGTAATCCCAGCACTTTGGGAGACTGAGGCGGGTGGATCACCTGAGATTAGGAGTTTGAGACTAGCTTGGTCAACATGATGAAACCCCATCTCTACAAAAAATACAAAAATTTAGCTGGGCGTCATGGGGAGCACCTGCAATCCCAGCTACTCGGGAGGCTGAGGCAGGAGAATTGCTTGAACCCGGGAGGTGGAGGTTGCAGTGAGCCACTGAAGAGCTCATACCACTGCACTCTAGCCCGGGCAACAAGAGCCAAACTCCATCTCAAAAAAAAAAAAAAAAAAAAAAAAAAAAAAACTGAATTAGATAAATTAGAAATTTTTCAAAAAGAGTTTGAATTTCCAACTGCTTTTGAGAGGTTGGCAGTTGTGGCCAGTCATTGCTTCCTGGCAAAAACTGGCTAGAGTTGAGTAGCATGTGCTGGTATAGAAGGAGCTCCTGACCCTGGGTTCACGATGGGCCCTGCCCAGACCCCCACACTTTGTGTAATTCCTGTCTGTCCTGGGAGCTGTCTGTATTGGTGGCCTCTGTCTTTAATCTGTGTGTATTATTTTCACACTGAGTTAAAGTGAAACAAGTTCATTCATTCTTGTCTATGGGTCCTTGCAAAACTCCAGCTCTGAAATCCCTTAATTCTAAATCTTGTTCTTAAGGTGCTCGGGAACCACCAACACCAGCCAGCCACACAGAAGTCAGTCCCTGCAACCTTGCTCAGTGACGGTGCTGTGCCCTCCACTTACCGGCTCCATTTATGAATGCTGGTATTTCAGACCAGAGATCTTATTTTCAAATAAATTGCAGCCCATCAAATTGAGTTTTGTTTTGAAAATTCATGAGATTGTCTCAAGACTGGCTCCCCTAACGTGGGACCAAATAGCAAGGACAGAAAAAACATCAGGGTTCCACCATCCCCTAGTCCCCCCAAAGCCCTGGACCATCTGCATGTGACAAAACTACCTTGTATTCTCGAATGTCCATCCTACACATCCCCAGCCCCTGCCTCACCTGTCAGGCTCTGGGTTAGTTAGAATTGCATTAGCATCCGGAAGTGAATAGACTACGCCTTCATGGCATGGCTTTACTGGTGAAACCCCAAGGTCAAGAGGCAGGAGGACCCACAGCACCTTTGCAGGCAGGGATGCCTTCCTGAGGCTCAGTTTTGGAGACAGGCAGGTGCTCTGTGGGGCCTGTGAGTGGGCACCATATACATCAGATGACTCAGTCCGCTGTGTTCCTCTTGATGCCGCTGAACTGCTTGCAAGACGATTTCTTTGAGCTTCCTTCCTCCCTTCGTTGAGCAGAGGGGGTAAGTCAGGGAACGCTTTTATGTGGCTGCTGCGTTTCCAAATGTTCCTCTATGATTGACAGCTCTGCATTCAGCTTCCCATTATGGCACCTGCAGATAATGAGATATCTTGAAACCGGAATTTCCAGCGCCTGAGCCTGCCAGGAATATTATCATCAGTGTTCTAGCAAGCCATTCCCGCTGCACACATGACCTCTACAAATTTGAAATGTCAAAACACAGCCAGGAGCTGAAACCAAGGCCACTCCAGTCCAAGTGGCTATTGGCTCTTGAATATACAGGAAGGAGTCCTTTATCTTGGGAGAATTATGGATTACCAGAAAATAGTGATCTTTTCATTAACCTATATGTATTTAGAATGTAGATAATGTCTGTCTTTTATCATTCTCATAGCCTGTGTGTGGGGAGACCTGAGAAATGAAGGCCTGGGCATTCCCCAGAGAATCCAGGACTCTTTGAGGGGTAATTCAAGCCATCAAATCTCTTCATCCTCAGCGACAATCTGGGGCCTTAATTTTGTAGACATTATAGCCACCTAGATCTTGTTGTGTTATCAAAGAGGATAAAGGTAGAGGAAACTCGGTCCTACCTTTGGAATTAGAAGTTTAATCTTCTATTTGTTCATTTTCTTCCATCTCTTTCACTTGGGCTACAAGCTTAGAGTCCTCATCACAAGGGGGGTTATGGGCTCACCTGTCTACTCAACTGAGCTTCTTGTCTGTGTCTTTCACTACGTTGTGTGCTCAATATGAATTAGAGATTTTAGGAGTTTGCTGCATACAGAGGGTGGCACTTGGTGAATGATTTTGTTATCACCCTCAACATGGAGAAGCAGAGGGCCAGGTGACTGATGGGGGATGGCAGGAGGAAAAGGGTATTTGGAGAGCCTGTCCTTGGAGCTGGGCTACAAAGATGGATGGAATTTTCTTATAAGCATAAACTGATGAGAGTGAGGGTCATGGATGGACAAGTTTTACATCCAGATGACTGTGCATGAACAAAGGCCTGTAGGTCTAGAGGTACATGGCACATCTTGGGGGCAGCAAGAGGTTGGGAGGGCCTGGATCACAGAGGGGCTGCACACAATGGGAGACCTGGCTAGGGAGGGCAACCAAGCCCTCCTTTGAAAGGCCTGACAGCCAGCAGGGCTGGGCCATTTCCCCAAAGTCTGAAGACTTGGAGTGTGCAGAAATGGCTCTTACAACCTTTCTCTCTTTCTTCCTTTCCGTGTTGTTGATAGGCCAATCCTCCCTCCCTCTCCCCACTTCTCCATCCATGGCAGAATTGACCCTATAGCTAGGTTCTAAGGGCAGACACAGAAGCCACATGCGGCCACCTTCAAGAGTTCTTCATCCTTCCATGACAGTGACTGGTTCAGGATGTACTATGACCCAAATTGGGCCACTGAGAATCAGCCCTGAGATTTTAGCTGGAGTCTCGTGAGCCAGATCTGCTATTTCCACGGAGATTTCTAGGCAGGTAAAATAGAAGCTTGACACTGCTGGTGGTCAGGCAAAACAGAAGCTTGGCAGTGCTGGTGGTCATCTTGCACTGCCTGGAGAAAGATGAGCTATGGATGTGCCAGTGTGGAGGAGTGCAGAGCAGAGATGGGAAAGGTATAGTTCTCCTGGCTTCATTCAGCACCTGACTTCAGCTATTTCTGAAGTCAACTCCCATCTCTGGATTTTACACTGGGAGAGGATACATGTTTATTTATGTATTACTTTTAAAAAGTTTTAGTTGAACTTCTGTCTCTTGAAACCACAAATAATCATAGTATGTATAACAGCAAGCACTGGCGTAGTGAGTAGTCCTACTCTCACCATAATGGCTTTGGGGGTAACCCATTGGTACCTGATTGGATATTGAGATGAGGTATTGCACAAACAGTTGAAGGCCATGAATGCACATTTTTCTAGACATTTCACTACTTTTCTACTTACTTGGTCTCTCTCTAAGACCTCAGATCCTGCTGACAGGTGCAAAGACATCCACTCCATCCCCTTAGTGCAGATCTTCCAGAGGTCCACAAGAGAAGCCCACTAGGACCCCAAAACTCAGAGTTACCAAAGCAGAAAACTCAGACTAGCTACTCCAAGTGGAGCTACACACTCAGGAGATCTCCCTGGACGGGTTCAGAATCCCACTGAAGACCAGCCCTAGCCCAGGTCAGCATGGGCAGACTCAGGAGGGGGAGCCTGCTCTGGGTAGAAGCCCAAGTAGTCCATAGGTGCCCCCCTGCAGGGGGACCTCTAGCTAAAGTGGGTGGGACCTCTTCCTCCTTCCTCTTGGAGGCTTTGGCTATACAGGGGAGTGAGCAATGGGCCTCCTGCTCCTCTGGGAAGCAGATATGGCAGAGGCCTGCCCTCCTCCAATGGGGCCTGGACAGCAGGCTTTTCTCAGCACATGAAGACAAATTCAGCCCAGAGCATTTCTCTCCTGGTTAAGCTAAGGATATGAAGTTGGTCAGGGAGGACCAACCACATTCCTAAAAGGCATCCTGAATACAATGGCTCAATAACCACAGAAGATACAATGGCTCAATAACCACCTCTGGAATATGGAAAATCATATTCCAGAGCCATCATATTCCAGAGCCTCAGAACCCCCATCATACATGCACATATATATATACACATGCACACATACATATATGCACACACATGCACACATGCATACACACATAGGCACAAACATAGACATACATACACCTATACACACATACACACATGCACACATGCACACATGCAAACATATATGCATGCACACACATGTACATATACACACATGTAGACATAAACATAGACATACAGACACATATAGACATATACACACATACACCTATGCAAACACACATGCATACGTGCACACACATACACAATGCACACACAGACACACACATAGGCACATCTACAACATAGACACACACACACACATAGACACACACAAATATACACTTAGACATACAAACACACATAGAAACACATATACACACATAGACACAGACATACACATGTAGACACGCATATACATACATAGACACACATACATTCATAGACACACAAATACACATATAAACACATCTATACACATACAGACACCACAAATATACACATAGACACTATCCACACATAGACACGTAAACATACATAGACACACACAATACAAAGACACACACATACACATACTCACATAAAAACACACATGCACACACAAAGGCACAGAGACACACATATACATACATACAGACACATACATACAGATACACAAACACACATATACACATGTACACAAACATACACAGAGACATGCACACACACACACAGAAACACATATAGACACAGGCACATAAAATACACATACACACATATACACATTAACACAAATATCACACACACACACACACACACACGACTTTCTAAAGACTCGAAGGAGTCCTATCAGGGAAAATGCACGCGACTTGTCTGTCAGGCCAGCTGGCCCTAACAAGGGAAGTGTGTGTCCCTGCTGAGTAATTGACCCTACCCCAGGATCCCCAGAAAGTTGTTGTTGTTGTTGTTGTTGCTGTTTTTTGGTTGTTTTTTCTTTTCCTCCCAACAGCATCTGAGTACAAAGAGACACTTGCAGAAGCAGAACAGGCCTCTCCGGGTAAAATTAGAACTATCTCTAAAAAGGTGCACGCATGTGCTCCAACATACAGCAAATAATTTATTGTCAGGTGCAATTCTTCTGCTCGAAGATCAGGTGGCTCTCCGGCCGTCCACGCCAAACGGAAAGTAGCGTCCCTGGTCCCCGGAGCCTGCCTGGCTGAGCGCAGACGGCAGTAGCCAGGGGCTGGCGGCGCGGGCTGTGGACCAGGGCAGGGCTGGGAGAGAAAATGGCCGCCCTGTCGCCAGGTCCTTCTGTGTGTGGCCCTGTCAGGAAGGAACCGGAGCTCCGGCCGGGGCTGGCTGGCTCCTGCTAAGTACTAACGCCGCGGTGGCGGTGGGGGACAGGAGATGAGAGACAGAACAGGGCAGCTGCAAATGGAAATCACCCTAGGGAAGGTTACAACTAGATAAAGTTTTCGACAATAAGATTCCAGAGACTGCTGACGGGAGCAAAGCTCCGTATTTTAGTCTCAGTACAAATTTGCTTCAATCTTATACAACTCCCATGCAGCATTGCCCACAGCTGCATGCTGTAAACAACAAACAAATCTATTTCCATCAGCCCTGCTGATGCCAGGAGAAAAGTGCCTGAGCAGAAGACATGCACAGATGCAAACCCTCACCTGAGCCTGGCGCTGCCCTCCATTTGGCCTCTCTAACTTAATATCGTTGTTACAAAGCTATTGGTCTCCTGGTAGCTAGCTGGCTCAACGCAGTGCCTCTTCTTCCAGCTAATCTGACAACTCCGATCCAAGAAGCATCAAGGGTCCAATTAAGAAGACACATCTTATCAAGGAGCTTATTTTGCATAACAGAATACAAATGACGAATAAAAATTTAATGTTTAATAACTTAGTACAAAGAGGGCTGTTGATATAGAATGCCTGGAATTTTTATGGAGGCTGTCAGACTTGTGATAAAACTGTTATATAGGAACACTTGGCAAAAAACAGCGTAGAATTTTTCAGTAATGGTGTGTGCATGATATTGCATTAATTCTTGATAGGGAACTAACTGTAAGCCAGTTTGAGTTTCAGTGTAAGATGGTGTGTGTGTGTGTGTGTGTGTGTGTGTGCATGCGCGTGTGTGTGTCGTGCTCTATCCAGAATGCTGTGAGGGTGTGGCTGGACATGCACCCATGCGTTTATGGAGGAGCATCAAAGTGCATTTTATGGAAGACTTAGCAGAGAAGTTACTCAGACCAGAGTAAGGCATCTGGGTGTGTCTTATCTAGAACAGAAATGGCAGGAAATGAGTGGGTTCACTTTCTGTAGTAACCATCCCGATGCCAAGAGTTGGGGCAGGATTCTTAAGGGTCTGCTTGGGGGCATTGGAAATTCTCCATGACATGTCTATGTTTATGAGGGTAAGTGTGTGACATGGAGCGACAGTGTGTGGGAGGATGCCTCGCTAGTCTCTGGCCTCCAAAATTTGATCCCTGGAAGCCACTTATAGAGATATGCACAAAAATTCATGCCTGAGCTGGATACTTATCGACTCCACAGAGCTTTCCTATCGCTTTAGCCATGAAGACATCTTTCAATGATGCATTCATTCAAGGATTTACTGACACCCTAAACTTGGCTCAGCACTGAAAGGAAAGTCACAGTTCTTACAGGCCACTCTAGAAAGCAGGTCTGTGGCCACAGGCTTGACTCTTGTCTCTGCCACGCACTACCTGCAAGATACTTGAACAAGTTACCCAACCTCTCCAAACTTCCATTTCTTCAATGTAAATTGAATTATGAATGGTACCTACCTCTCTGACTTAAACTGATCACCCAGCCATGGCATTGAGCACGGAGTCGGGAGCACAGGAAACTCCCGATGCGTGTCAGCCTTCTAACATGTTATCAATGCATTTCAGCGCAATTGCATCTCCCAAGCTTTGGCCCAGAGGAGCATTGGTGTCCACACTCTGAACGGCTTTAGATTGATTGGAAAAATTCTTGACATTATGGCTGTGTCTCCACAAAATTCCAAATGTCCATCCAGAGAAATTGAGCCTTCATCTCCAGTAATGCTTTATTTTTAAAGTGGCCATTAACCAGGACTAAACTCATGCTAAATTAGAGTGGAACCCTTTCAGATAGATGTACATATCACATCTATATGAATGCAAGATGAATTTCATACTCATCCTGTCCTATTGCATTAGTGTTATTACATTGAATACTAAATGAATTTCTAATGATCGGACACTCAAAGGAAAATGTGACCCTTCATAGTAGTCATCAAACTCTATAGGCGGATTGGAAATTGTCTGGTGGGGGCTTATCCTAGTGGGAAAAAGAACACACGACCCAAAACACAACCCTAAACATTCTTGTGTGGGCTACTGGAAAACATAATTTACTTGATGAGGCCAATATTCAAATGCAAACTTATATTAGAATTAACACTACAGGAGGGGCTTTTACATGGAGGATTTGTTACAGAAATAAAATCTATCGGTAACACTTTCATTGTTCCATCATTATGATCTCATTTGGTATTCACTGTAATAGCACCGATCATAATGAATTTGTTTGATATTCATGTGGTTCTCCCACACATTAACAGAGTTTCTGTTATAATTCACCATCCAATAAGCATTAGTTAAGGCAGACTTTGGACCAATAAAGATGGTCTATCCGACCCCTAGAGTTGCCTGGAGCTGTCTAAGAGTTCAGGGACATTTTGATATTGAATGATCCTTCTGCTTCCTCCTGGTTCCCATGCCATCCCTCAAGCTGGAGGGAGCTTTCTGAATCCCAAACTGGACATAAACAAGAATGGTCTCCGTTTAGTTTTTGGAGCCCAGAGGAGAAGTTGGAGCTGCACCCTTTGATGCCACCAGTTCAACCCTCACAGATGTGGACTTTAGAATTACCCTCCTTTCTCCCGATCCCACTGGGGCTCCACGGGGGCCCGGCTAAACAATGCTCCCAGCAAAACGCTACTCATGCCAGAGTATATACTCCAGTCCACTCTCCAAAATAACTTCTTACAAAAAATTTCAGGGTTGTGCTTTGGTGTTTGGACCAATGTTTATCCTGCCTTAGATCCCTCAGCCAGGGAGTGGAGCCAGTTTCTCAGCAGTTCTGACTCGTTGGCAATCAAATAGCCCAATCCCAGAGAAAATAAAATCTGACTGATACTGGCCCAGTTACTTCATCACTTGTCAGGGCACTGGGTGAGAGCTCTCTATTAAACTCTCTGGTAATTAAACTTGTAAAGTGTCCCTATGATGCTTCTTAGTAATGGGTTTACCCGAGTGCACTGTCCAGGAGGGACTTGCCTTGTCACTGGGAGTGATAGTTCCATCCCTAACCACCATTCTTTCTGCTTCAATTACCCAAATATTTATTAAAAGGAACAGCAAAACCGCAATTGCTTTTGCACCAACCTAATAATACTCATCCAGTACTTCCAGAAAACTTGTGAGTCAGCATCAGTTTTTAAGAGCAGGTGCTGCCCACAATTATCTTGAAAAGAATGTCTGATCAGTTTCTTAGTATTGGAGAACTCTGACCTCCAGGCTAAAGGCGTGACATGCAAATCCACACTCCTTAAATCTTTCCAACCCCAGGCCTGAGGTAAGAGGACAGAGAAACAGGTCTTGTAGTGCCTTTGTAAGGGATGCCGGTACAGTGAGCAAGCATGTACACAATCCAAAGAGGTGGGGCTTCCTGTCCTCCCAGAAAGAAGTGAATCCTTCGGAGGATTCCTCCCCTGGCTATCTAAGCGTCTTTGGACAAGTTGCTTGCCCACTAGCAATCAAATGAATTAAATGGCCCAGCGCTCCTCAAAATAAACTTTTCCATCTGTAAAATGAAGATAATATAATAGTTGCAAAGATTAAGGAACTTAAGGTGCGTGGAAATAGCACTCATTCCAGCTCCTAACATAAAGTCTGGGCTCAAACTGCACTAGAATTCAGGTTTATTGCATCAAGCAGCACTTTAGCATCTTAGCTGGAAACAGATGTTTCTGCTCCAGGCTGCCCCCACAAGTCAGGTTTGCTGGGCCTCTTTCATTGTCTCTGCAATGTGGAGTTTCTTTTGCTTCAGAGTTATCCTCACGGGCTGTGATTCTCCAGCATCTGTACTAGAAGGAGCAATGCAGAATCCAGGGAGGTGGACGGAAGCTGTCTCCCTCTGCAGTGTTAGGTAGGCGTTCCTTGGATTGCTTGGGCAAACGCAATGATTTCCTTCTGCCTTAGTCTTTTGTTGTTGCCATCGTTTTTCTCTCCGGTGTAGCAATTATTTCCCATTTTAAAATATTAAGCCACTAAACTGTAAGAGAAACAAATGCCTTTGGGCATTTTTAACATTAACTCAGCAGAGGAAGAAATGTCACGTGGTCCTATACCGCACTGTCCTCAGAGGGAATGCACGGCTGGCCCCAAACATAGCTTCCTCCTTAGCAGGACACAAACAAAGCAGCTAAAGATGGACGTTAAGGCCAACCGACTGCTCCCAGGTAAGGAACCCTTGTAGTTCCCAGGATGAAATAAGGCAGGCACCAGAGGCCCTGGGCTGCTCTGCCCTAGTTTTGTGGGTTCGTGTCAGTTCCTCAGAGTTATTTAGCATAGTTTTGGGTGAGATCAATGCACATGGAGTGCAGTATAAATACCATCTCCAACGTGCCAAGAAGCAGTCCACAAGATGTGCCCTCACCACCAGCCCATGAGTCGCACTGATGAGCCCCACGTAACCTCACCTTGAATTAGTGAACTGCAGCTTGACTCCCATCCTTCAAGTGCATACAATTTTTTTTTTTTTTTTTTTTTTTGAAGAGACACCTACTTGAGAGAATTCCTCTCTGGAATTTAAGAAATAATGAATGTGGACCTCACCAGCCCCTGGCCTTTTCGTAGTTCATAATGAAAACGAATGTTCATTTTTCCTTTAAAACTGTCTCGAGCTAAATGATACTGACGCTTTCAATTTTTAACATCATAATCAATAAAGGCTGCTTATGCACACTTTGCAAAACCATCAGTTTAGAAGTTTGAAAAAAAATCTGCATATGGCTGCAGCTTGCTGGCTGGAACGCTCTCGCACTAAATCTTCTGAGTTAAAGTTTTACTGGTGTGTTATGAGTAAAAATGCCTTGTCAGCCATCTGCCAGTTTTTCTCCTAACATCCATATTTCCAACCCTTGCTAAACATTGGGAGCATGCGGCCACAAGAGGCCACCTCTACAATTAAACAGCCACGCGCAGCAGCAGAAGCAAGGGCATGTCATGAGAGAACTGTCTAGTATTAATTTTAAAAGTCCATAAAGACTAGCTCCGACCCATCCAGGTTGATAGACGGGCAGTGAGATGTATTAGAAACTGTTAACCCCAGGAGAGCAAGAAGAGGGGAGAAAAGTAGCAAGGGAGAGAGGAAAAAAAGGAAAGAAAGAGGGAACAGAAACAACCACAAACAATGCACCAGTGTCAAAAGCTTCAATGAATGCTAATCATGGCTGATTAATCAGTCTCTAATTCCACTGATCCAAAAAGGTTACAGAGTCAATTGTGTAAAATTAGCTCCTTCTCATGTGTCCCTCTGCATTTCGAGCCTCTGTCTGTTCATTTGCATCTTTTGCCAATGTTTACTAAGAATTCAGTTCATTAGCTCTTGAGCATAAAGTCAGAAATTGGAGGGGACTCTGCATTTTCTCGCTGAGAGTAGTACTTAAAACAAATAGCATCACTTCCTCAAACATGTATAGATTAAACTAAATGGCATTAATTACCGTAAATCTCCTATTTGTGAGGAGAAAGAGGGGGGAAAGAAAAAAAATCTTCTTTCTCCATACCCGCGGTTTCATGCAGGATTGTTCCATTCTCATCTAATGTCTCATATAGTTGGGGGCAAAATGTTTAATCACAGAATTAACAGGAAGGGAATGGCAAGGGAAGCTAACAAGGCGTGCTGCAAGGAGGCTCGCTAACTTTTTATAGAGCTGTGTTTTGCAAAAGCTCAGAGGCAGAAGGTTGCTTTTGAAAGCCCTTATTAAAAAGAGATCCCTGCCACATATGTAGAAGCTATCTTGGGAAATACCTGCTTTACCCATGTTTGAAAATCTTGAAACCTGCCGGAGAGAGGTGGAGGAGCCATAGTGGGGCCTGGCTCAGGAAGTCTGTCCAGGGCCTCACGGAGGAAGCTGGGGATTGACATAGGAGATGGGGAGCTCCTGCCTGTTTTCTAAAAGTGCACCTTGTATGTTTCAGAGGAGAGAATGTGCAGTCAAACAAGCAGAGTGGTTTGTAGAGCAAGGGAGTAATCTTGAAAAAAGCCACACACCTTTTTGGGAAATATGTAGAATTCTTGGTCCTTGGAAAGGACAAGATGCCACCTGTCCAGACTTCATTTATGCCAAGGGTGTCGCACCTGCTTGTCTTTAGGAGAAGTGGGAATGGAGCAGAGGTAACACCCCAGAAAGCTGTGTTGGTCCCAGAGGGACTAGAGCCTTCCGGAGCTCCCTGCTGTGTGCACATCCAAGCAGACCTTAAACAATGTGCTGGTGCTGATCAAACCCAGGGGGGCTGCTTGCAGGAGGCTGGCCACAGACATCCACTCTGGGTCTCTGGGTCCTTTCCCCTCCAATAGCTTAAGTATATTCACATGGTCTGGTTCCTATGCCTCTGCTTCTATTTTCCTACATATTTTCTGCCTGAAATACCCCTCCCTCTACCCCCTGCCAACCTCTTCTTTCCCCAAATCTTGGCAAATCATCAGCGATGGAGGAATAGGTATTCCAAGTGGAAACCCTTAGACATTGGCCCTACCCTCCCAGAGTTCACATGGAGCAAGGGAATTCTAGATACGTAAGGAGATAATAACAATCAGATTACATGATGACAGCATCACCTCCTCCAGGGAGTCTCCCCTGATTTCCTCGGGCTGCATTCCTGTTCCTCTATCCTGTGTGTCTCTTAGCAAGGGACTTACCATTTTCCAATGATAGTTTCTGTTTCTATCTTCCCTTCTGAGTGTAAGCCTCTTTAAATTTTTTTTTTTTTTTTTTTTTACTTTGTTTTGTTTTGTTTTTGAGACAGGATCTCTCTCTGTCACTCAGGCTGCAGTGCCATGGCACAATCACGGCTAATTGCAACCTCAACTTCCTGGGCTCAAGTGATCCTCCCATTGCAGCCTCCTGAGTACCTGGAACTACAGGCATGAGCCACCATGCCTGGCTAATTGCTTAAATTTTTTGTAGAGATAGGGTGTCACTATGTTGGCCAGGCTAGTCTTGAACACCTGGTCTCAAGTGATCCTCCCTCCTCAGCCTCCCAAAGTGCTGAGATTACAGGTGTGAGCCACTATACCCAGTGAGGAGCCTCTTAAGCACAGGACAATATCCTAAGACCAAGTTCACCCCCGACCAAGTTCAGTGCTAGGACAAAATAGGTGCTCAATACACACTTGTTGAATGAATGTGCCTCAGCACCCAGACCCTCATTTTGCAATGTGCTGTGCAGACACTGGTCCTTTCCTTCCAGCTGTAAAATGTCACCACTCAGGACTAGGCATCTGATCCCTCTGGTCCCAGGAATTCAACAGGTTTACGGAAGGTGTGGGGTATGTATTAATAAGATATGTAGCTAGTAATCCAGCTCAAAATGAGACTATTAAAGTGAAACCCACAGCAAGGTCCAGATTTGGGGGATAATGTGATAGAAAGTCATTTATTGCCTCTACCTTCCTTTCTGCCTGTGTATCAGCCCATTGCTAAATAGAAGCATCTTGAGGGCAGGAATATCTTATTTTCTTCCTGCCCCTAAGATCCAGGACAAGCCTGACCTGAAGTAGATACCTAGAAAATATTTGCAAGAGAATCAGTGGGTAGGCTTGGGGCCTAAAGCACAAAGCCCCTTTCTTACATTATAGCAAATCAAGGATCAGAGTGTCTAAGCCTCCTGGTGCTTCTGTGCCCATGCAAACATAACTGTATGTCTGAAGGTGAAAGTCATTTATGTCAAAGTTATTCGTGGAAATCCCTTAGGACGGTATTTTGTTCGAGATCCACAGTGGCCTCCCAGTTGGGTGAGCAAGTCATTTTTCCCTCCCATGTAGGGTACACCATTGAATCTTGAGAGGAATATTAGAAGTACTAGCTTGCCTTTACGATCCGCATTGTATTTTTAAAAATACGTCTTTTATTCTGTAACATGTAATGCAATGTAGTGAGACACTCCCATCATGGGACTGAGAACAATTGAGGCTGTAACTCCAAGTTCACATCACCCGTCATCCTCACCCTGGTCAAGGTGAATGTCAGCATCCAAACTCCCTGCGCTGCTAAAGCTAGGATCACCCACAGTGTCAGTAAATCCCCTCCGACTGCCCAGCACTCACTCACTCAGAGAAACCACAGAGGCTCAGGTCAGCATTAAGGACCCAAGTGCGTGACTTCTGAGCCCAGCCTGCTGTTTCTGGGCCCTCCTTGGGCTCACACCAGGTGGGTGCCCGGGCAGAGCTAGGGTGGGCAGGCGCCCGAGAAGGAAGGGTGGGAGGCTCCCTACAGCGAGCTCCTCGGCTCGCCTCTGCTTCCTGATTCATCATGTTTTTTTATTAGCTCTCTTTTCTCCGATAAACCTTTGCCGAAGAGGAGCTCTTGGAAACAGCTGGAGCAACTCCCTTCAGCAGGTGGAGTTTGGCAGGCAGGTTCCCAGATCCAGCCGCCAAATCGCTCAAGCTCCCACTTCAATGAGAGGAAAAGAGAGATGCAACATAAAGCAGGCTCTGCTTTCCCACCTTCTTGTTTAACTCACCCAAGAATAAATGCAACAAGCTGAGCACAGAGAGGCTTCTGCTCTTCAGCAATGCATCGGGTCCCAGACACCCCGTTTCTACAAGGAGATTATTGTATTTATTTTATTTTTGTTTTTATTTTTCGGCAAAAATTCTTCTTGAGCTCTCTCTTCTTTTCTTTTCTCTTTTCCTTTTTTGAGACGGAGTTTCGCTCCGTCACCCAGGCCGGTGGAGTGCAAGGACACGATCTCAGCTCTCTGCAGCCTCCACCTCATGGGCTCAATTGATTCTCCCACCTCGGCCCCCCTAGCAGCTGGAATTACAGGCACGTGCCCCATGTCCAGCTAATTTTTTATTATTAGTAGACATGGGGTTTCACCATGTTGATCAGGCTGGTCTCGAACTCCTGACCTCAGGTGATCTGCCCACTTCAGCCTCCTAAAGTGCTGGGATTACAGGCATGAGCCATGGCACCCAGTCCTCTCTCTTTCTTTCTTTGCTGTCTTTTTTATGTTTTGTCTGTTCCGTGAAAGAGTGCAGAGAAGGCTTTGCTTGGAGCAGACACTCCCATGCATTCTCCTTTCTTGCCTGAACTTTCTCCCGCTTTCTGCCCTCACTCTGTCCTCCTTCTCATCGCCTTCAACCTGTAATTCAATGCAAAAGAAAATGGGAAAATTGAGGGCTTTCTTTTTCATTATTTAATGTCATGATTTTAGATTTTTAAAATTCTGACCTGAAATTTGAGAAGACATTGATACAGCACCAGTCATATTTTGTTTTACATTCTCATAAGCATTTGGACTCACATTGGGGCAAAGCTATGAGGAGATGGCCAAGGAGCAGTGCCCAGTACCCCCAACCCCAGCTTTTCTTCCCCAAGACAAAGTTTGGCATCCGTTTCTTTATTTCTTTCCATTCATGTTTTTGCTTTTACATGATGATTGTGGGAAGTGGCTACAGTCAGTGACAATCAGCAAGGTAGGATGCTGCTGCCACAAACCACAGCTGGCCCAGAAGGACACTCCCACATTGTGGCAGCAGCAGTAGTTTAAGAATTTCTAGAGTGGAGGCGAAAAGGACTGTCTACACTATAAAGTGGGCAAGTTGATCTAACTCTGGGCCAGAAAATATATTTCAATTTGCATGCCAGTTGTGATGGATTGGTAGTAATGGCCTAGAATGCTGAATTCAGGAGGGTTCACTGGCTACGCCTGAGCTGAGCAGAACAGTGGTCTCCCGGGGCCAGTGACTTTGGCCACTCAGCTAATAGGAAGGAAAGTCCCCACCTATTTTCCTTCTGAGGCTGGAATCTCCGAGCTCATTTTCAAGTCTAGGCAAGGCATTCCAAAATCAAGAAACACTCAGTAAGTCCATACCAGATACATTAATCAACGTATTTAACTTTCTCTGAGCCATCGTTTTGGCAAATGGAATACTCTATGGAAATTGTTTTTTTCATGGGACTTCACTGCCTCCCTCCCTCAACCCCTTGCACTATTGCTGTAAAGGGTGCCGAGATATCAGAGTCGAGCATTCAGTTCTTTCGGTTTCTTTGATGGTGATTAACAAAATAGAATATATGTATCCTTCAAGGGGAGATACAATTCCATCAATGACGATAGCTGCATTTTCTTTGACATCTTTGTAGTTACAATATCCATTTGCACCACGACCTGAATACACGTTTAAAAAAAGACAAAAGGAAAAAAGTAAACGATCATGAGATGTATTTCCTGTAATATTTAATAATCACATTGAAACACTGACATGCGTTGTGCTGCATTTACAAACCTCTGTTTCCTTTGAAAATTATACCCTAGCATTTAATTCACCAAAATAACTCATTTTATACAGCACAACAATGTAGTAAAATAACTCATCTCGAATATGTGGATATGAATAGATTTAACACATCTGCATTGAACAAAATGAATTAATCTAAAAGCTGAGAAACTGCTGTTCTCTTTCGAGAGTTACCGATTATTTTACCATTCCCTTCAGTTTACTTGTTTGTTTTTGTTAAATTACTTTTGGAATTAGGAAATGAGGAAAGCAGAAACACTGGTTAGGTTTTTCTCTACTTGGAATAGAGAAACGGGACATAAATAATCATTTGCATTATACCTTATTTCTTTAAAAATTATATTTACAATTGTGCAGAGACCAAGGAGCGGCCTCTGTTCACTGTGCGCTTCTGTTTAATCCTTGGAAAATACTGTATTTCCATTACAACGCTCTCCCAACAGAAGTCTAGATATTAAAATTATTTTTTGAAGCTGACCGTAAAGTGCTAAAAACAAATCAGAGTTCAAGTGCATTTCAGGGCTCCCCCCCCGGGAGGATATTCACTTGCAGACGTGGGGCCCGTCTCCCAGAAGAGGAGATGCAGATGTGTTCACTGCATCTGATTTCTTGCACACGGAGCTGTGGGCTCCACAGTGCAGCATTCCCAAGGCTCAGTTGTTATTTCTGGCCCTGGTCATCTGGGTAGGCACAGGCATCGCGAGGAGAAGAGCACATCTGTGCTGATGGTTTGGGATGGAGAGTGGTGACCCAAACCCACAACTGGAGAGAGAAACCCAAGCATACTCTTCTTGCGGGGCACAGGTGCCACAATCCAGGTGGTTCTGACCGTTCCTGGGTCCTGGAGGGCCTCTCTGATGCAATTAACTTTGAGGGCAACCGGCAGGATCTACTAAGCTCCATTCCTACCAACTCTACAGCAAATGCAGCCTGAAGGTCTTCCCTCAGTGAGCTGGGACAGAAATGGAGACCACCTTTATGCGGAGGGATATAAAAATGCAGACACCTCAAATCTTTGGATGCAGGGCCTTCAGGTCAGAGTTTGCAAATGGATCCCATGTCTCCTTTCTTGCAAAAACCATGCCGGGATGTTGCACCCACCACTTCCAGTTTCAGGCTCTGCAAAGTGGAGACACTTTGTGCAGCCGCCTAAGTGCAGAATCTTTATCCTCACGATTTCTTGCCTCAGACATATACCCTACTGTAGCTTCCCTCGTAGAAACTTTTATCAGTACTCCGGTCTCTCTGGAGTCTTTCCAAAGCTTTCAACTTAGTTTTCACAGGGAAAAAAAATCTAATTTTTTCACCTCTTATTTGATCGATGTGCACAATTTTTTTAAATTGTATAATGACAATTACAAGTAAAGCAGCTTTGGGAATAAACTCATCTGATTCTTGGGAAATATTCAGCTCACCCAGCGCAACCCCTCGCCCACGCCAGCCTTGAGCACTGAGCACACTATGGGCCTCATCATGCAGGGCATCTTCTAGAAGGAATGGAGGCTCTGGGGAGTTTCTAAGACCAACTGGACATGATCTAGGAGATATTCAGGCTATGGGTAGGTAAGGTGGGGGCCATGTGATGGGCTTTCCTACTATGGAGTTTAGAGATTCTCCTGGCAGGAATAAGAAACTCCTGATCATTTCTGGGAGAGAAAGAAGCAATTTCATCCGATTTGCCATCGGAAAACTCACCGGGTTGTAGTAGGGAAAGAATTGGATTGTTGTTTCTTAGTCTTTCTCCCGCCCTGTAACGGGATTTTACACCCATAGCTTTGGTGACCCGTGTGTGCCTTTTCCATCTCTCCCAATAGAGTAGGTGGCTCTTTGTCTTTGGACTTAGGCATGTGGCTGCTTTGGTTAATGGATGTTGAGGGGCCATGAGGGGACCACAGGATTTGCATGTGTCTGCGGGATTTGGCTTGCCCTCTCTCACTCCTGCAGTCTGCCAGGACAGGAACGTGCCCCAGGTGGTCACAGTCCCTTCAGCCTGAGCCTTGGAATGAGAGGTAAAGGAGCAGACCTGAATCTGACTTGCAGCCTGGAGCAAGGTTGCCGTATCCGACCTACAGGCCCGGTAAGAAATGCCCGTTTGCTGTGAGCTTTGTAAGAAACGACCCTCAGCCCTCAGTGAGGATGCGGGTTGCAACTGAGCCGTATTGCAGATGGCTGATTAATACTGAACTGGACAAGACTGAGTGAGATAGGAAGCGGGAAATCCATCACTCTCTCTCACCTAGCTGGGTGACTTCAGGATAGTCCCCATCCCTCTCCAGGATCCATTTTCTTGTTGGCAACATGAAGAAGTCACAGAAGGTGATCTTTATGGGCCTTGCCACCTCTCAGGGGCCATAATGGAGAAGAAGACGAGATAGAGCATCCTTTTGTCTTGGCTGGGCTACGGTTTCTACAGGAGGGATGATCTCCGTCACCTTCACCAGGAAATGGTCCTGGTTTTCACGTTGTTTGCAGTCCACAGGATGCCAAGACCCATTTGACAGTACAAAAGGACGTCCTGAAACAGCACATCCCAATGTCCCCAAAGTCACTGCAAGTCATTCCCATCCCCCTGTCCCGTCCCCCGGCTCCGCTCACACAAGGCGAAATGTTGCACGCATGTATCCTAAACTCCTTGCCCTAGCTCTCTTCCCTGGTGCTGGGGGCAGAGCATTCCTAGAGAAGGTCGTAGGGTCTGCAGGGGGCTCCATACCAGGCAGGAGACTTTCTGCCAGGAGCCAGGCCTGCAGGGAGCAACTTTGGGGTGGGATTTTCGAGGAAGGGTGATTATCAGGGCATCGGTAATAAGGGGCGGGAAAAGCACGAGGAGAACAATGGAGAGGCCTCCCCGGTGCAGTCACTCTAAGGTATGTCACCTTCTCTGACGCCAGAGCCACTGTCAGAAAGGCAACTTCATCTAACTAATTAGCAGGGTTTGCCACTTTACAAATCTGCCGCGGCTTTCTTGGCACGAAACAGCCGCGGAGGCAAAGAGCTGTAGGAACCTATTAAAAATCACAGGGCTGAAAGAAAAGGAGGGCAAGGGGGAAATTTGAGAGAAGGGGTGGGGGAAGGAAGGAAACTTCCCTGTACCAGGACAGTCGCCGGCTCCCCTCGCTCTGTCCACATGCAAGCAGGAAGTGGTTAAAGTGAGGGGAACAGGAGCCCACCTTCCTCTTGAGCTGGGCCTCTGATCTCTGCATCTGGTTTTTCCTCTTGAAGCACTCTCTGGTTTTAAAGTGGCTTTGAAGGAAGACTCTCCTGTGGACTGCAACCTGTCACTGCACCCTGTCATCCGTCCAGTAATTAAAATCTGACTGATTTACTGACTGGCACCGACCATCATAGCTCTGGAGTTAGCTGATGTTCGTCTTTCCCAAGGCTAAAGTTACTTGGTGAAAAGAGACCACTTACTCCCAACTAAGCTGTCATACAGCTGCAGTGGAGACCATAAAGATAGCTAACAGAGCCCTCACCAGCCATCTTTAGTTTATTTTATTCTAATATTTATCACCGCCCAGCAAATGAACATAATGCAGACAAGTTAGGGAGAGGTATGCAGGCTGATTTGTGGGTCCCGTGTGGCAGGCCATCTAAACACTGGATGGGCCACACTGAAGAACAGGGCACTTCCCCGAAGGGCTGGACAACCTAGAGGGAGTTGCAGGTTGGGGAAGAGTCTTGAGCTCTGAAGAGTAAGGCTAGCTGTGTGCATGGGAAAGGGTGAAGGAATCAGGGTCCCTTGCAGGGGTGCTGAGTTTCCTGAGCCACCCAGCAGCCTGTGGAGTGACCTATCTTCTCCATCCTGTCCTTGCGTAGTCTTGACTTTGCTATCACAGTTCCGGGACATGGCCCATCCTGGCCCTTCCTGTGTAAGGTTACACCGGAGCTCCTGTGGGAGGCAGCCTCTCCCCACATCTCCAGAACTGCTAGACCTGGGCTCTGCCCCCATGAACTGCCTGCTGGCCGGCTCCTTTTCTCCTCTTCTCTCGGCATCACTTATTCATTCATTTTGTGAGCATCTGCATGGGGCCAAGTTCCATGCTAAGCGCAGGGTTGAATATGTATAGAACAGAACAGGCCCGACCCGGGCTTTGTGGGTCTCACAGGCTGGTGGAAAGATGGAACCATTAGATAAATAAAGGCACAAAGAAGTGCATGTTAATAGTGGAGACAAGGGCTCTGAACAGGCAGAGTGAGGGCAAGAGAGACAGAGTCCACAGTGGGAGCACCATGCAAACTAAGGGAGGAGTGTGGAGCTGCTCTCTGGGCAGGGCACAGACTAGAGAGAGGCAGTGGGGTGCCGGGAGAGCAAACTGCAAGGAGACTTTGCACTCGGCCCAGCACATGCAGGGCCCTGAGTGGGTGCCCCCTTCAATTTTCTTTCTGGGCAGCTCACCCTCCTCAGTCTAGCCTGGGACAAATTGGATAATTGTATGTCTCTCTCTTTCTCTCTCTTTTTCTTTTGGAGACACAGGGTCTTGCTCTGTTGCCCAGGCTGGAACGCAGCCGTGCAATCATAGCCTTGAACTCCTGGGCTCAAGCGATCCTCCTACCTCAGCATCCCAGGAATCTGAGACTACAAGCATGGACACCACCACACCCAGCTAATTAAAATATGTATATTTTGTAGAGAGGGGTGGCCTCCGTATGTTGGCCAGGCTGGTCTCAAACTCCTGGCCTCAAGTCATCTTCCTGTCTCAGCCTCCCAAAGTGCTAGGATTACAGCCGTGAGCACCAGGCATGGCCCACTTCTCATTTTTGCTGAAGCAAAGAGGGCTCCAGTACTCTCTCCAGGTCACTGCATCTCCCAGCTGACAGCCATTAGCTCCCATGTCTTATAAATCACAGAAAACCACACAGTGATGCACTCACATGACTCAATGGGCTGTGGGTATTAATTGTGCATGATGATGTTTACAGAACAAACCAAAAATACATATAACATTATAAATATATATACACTAATACATATGTATCTTTTTTCAAACAAACATCATCATAACATTACATGTCATATGTATGTGTGCAAGCATGTGTATACTTTTAAAAACAAACACAATGGCTGTCTTGTCAAGAAAATTAAGTGGGGGGGATGTAGAGAGAAACACGGGGAGAATGTACAAAAGAAAAGGAGTTTCCGGGGTCTTTGTTCCCCTTGCCCTCTCTGCTTAGGGAGGACCTCTGTCTTGCTGTTTCTGGGACAAGCAGTCTTTGGAGGATGGAACTGGGTTTGGGAATACTTTCAGGGTGTGGAGTTGGATCAGATAAATCCAGATGAGATAAACTCATATGAGATGTTAGAGACCATCCAGAAGGACTAGGAAAGGTCGCAGAGCAAGTCCACAGAGAGCAGACAATGAGAAGGAGCAGGCTTTCTGGCCCTTCCTGGAGCTCTCCTCACCACCCTCCAAGACTAAGGGTTCATTTCTATTGTGTTTGCTTCCTGTCATCCTTAAGTCAGAGCAGTGATTCTAGGTCCTCGTGAAACCCAGAACATTATACCTCCTAAGCCAAACATCAATAGGAAGGACACCTAAAAACTGGAGACCACAGGACTTCTCCACCACCAAATATGCAGCCTTCACAGCCCCGTCTACCTCCTCACAGGCTGGTGCAAATCGGGTGTTCCACCCGGGTCTGAGGGTGCCACCAGCCACCTGCACTCCTGCACATGCCCAGCAAAGCTCGGTGGAGCTCACTGGAGCAGTTGTGTCTGCCAGACAAAAGCTAGGACTCTTGGGAAGAGAGGGAAGACAGCGACACAGATCCAGTTGTTAGCAGGAAGCCCGGTTTGTTCTCCCTATTCAGTCCTGAGCATCCCAAAGGACTTCACCTTCGAGGGAGCAAAGGGCCTCCTTCAGCTGGTTAGAAAACCTCGGGGGAAGAAGAACAGTGGGTGAGAAGAGTGGAAGGTGGTGTTTTTATTTTGAGTAAATCAATTGGCTAATCGGGGTGGGATTTTCCATCTGGGAGTTGAAAGGGCAAAAGGAGAACAGTTAATTTTTCAAACCTTCACTTTAAAATACAAGCCCCCTGTTTGTGAGCTGCATTTGATGCAGAGTCCAGGCGGGACAACAAGAAGTGGTGTCAGTGCCAGAACTAGCATAGTTTAAAGGAACAGCAAGTAAATTAAGACAATTAGGCATTCTTAATGCCCAGGGATCATTTTCTTTTTGTGTGTGTGTACCTTTTTCTTCCAAAAGTGCCTGCTTGCAAGACAGAATTTCTTATTATTTTCTTTTTTCTTTCTTTTTTTTTTTTTTTCATTCACACCCTGGATTTTTCCTTTTGTTTCTCTTGGGGAATGCATAGTTTGGTCCTGACTAGGGTGGGTACCAGGCTGTCCATGGTAGGAAGCCTGGCCTGTCCTAAATGACTCTCAAATGGAGGGGAAGGGGATGAGGGAGGACTTTTTAAAGGTATAAATTCCACCAAATCCTGGAGACCCCAGGTAGAGGTCAGTGAGGTTAAGTGAGATAAAAAAGTGAAAGCATTTCTGGAAATTCTTAGGAAGAAAGGTGCTAGATAAATTCTAGCTACATTTATGACTATTTTTATGGCTTGGCCTGTAACACTGTGGGTGGTCCCTGGACACAGGGCTCATTCATTCAGTTCACAGGAATCATGAGGTTGAGATCTGCAAACAGATCTGGCTCTGGAATGGTGGGTGGGATGGGGAGATGGCTCCAGCAGACACCTCACTGAGGGGGCAAGAGGTTACTGTAAAACAGGAAGATCAGCTGTCCAGTGATGGAAGGCATGTTTCTCAAATGTTTCTGACCGTTACCCATCTAGACTCAGGCATACATTCACCCTCCCATTCCCATTCTTCTGTGGTGAAATATCTGGTGATAACAAATGGAGAATAACAAAATCAGCTAGTTGCTAGTAACACATAAATTGTGTATTATTTACTCTATGAGAGATGAAGATAAGCATATACACATTTGGTTTTATTTTATAAAACAATGCCTCATAAACTAAACACTAGCCCAGGAATTTTATTGCATTTACCTTGATAATATGTTGCAAGCCATTTAAAGAGAACAAATTCACTGACAGACCATCACCCATGAAGTATGGCTATACAAGCACAACAGTTTGGGGATAAAGTATAAACTGGTTTTAGCATTAGGAGCAAAGATGATTCATATTGAAATCACAATGCAAACAGGTCTTCAACTTAAATAACAAATTTTAATTTAGAGGTCTATAATACTTTTAGTGAAAAACGTGTTCCCGTCTACATTGTAGGGTTGAGGAACAAACTGCAGCAAACTGAAAAGGATGCAAAGTTTAATGTAGTTTGTAAATTGTAGAAGCAAGATCAGCATCTTTGAAATATCATGATCTACTCAAGAGACCAGTCATAGAATGACCTTCCAGAAAGTTCTATACTCTGTATGGGGCCAGGTGCATGGGAAACTCTGCCCTGCTGCCACCCAGACTTGGTAGAAGAGTCCTCTACAAACTCTAGTATATTCTTAATTTTTATTTATGAATTCTTCATTACATTAACCCAAGAACCTTCCTAATGGATTACTAGTAAGTAGCTCTTGGTAATATGTGAATCTAAAAGTGGTTGTAATTCACCTGTAATTCACCAGCCCAGGACAGGATTCATCCCCTCATATGGATAGTGGTAGCCTTAGGGTAGCAGTGAAAGTTACCGAAAAGAAAGTATAAACTAAGGGTTATGGGAGTTTGGAAGAAAGAGAATACTTTTGGCTGGGTGGAAGTTGTGGGGCAGGGGACAACAGGAATATATGGGAAGGGCCCTCCAAGAGAACAGATCCCCTATGAGCAAAGTCCTGGGGTGAGAAATGAACAAGGGGAGTGACCCTGACTGGCTGGAGAAGGGTATGTACAAGAGGATATCATGGGCTGGAGGACCCGTCATCATCTAATGGATGATGCTCCGCCTATGGAAATCCAACCAGGCACAGACTCATGCCTAAAACCTCAGCACTCTGGGAGGCCAAGGTAGGAGGCTGACTTGAGGCCAGGAGTTCAAGACCAGCCTGGGCAACATAGCCAGACACTGTCTCTAGAGAAAATAAATAAATAAATAAATAAACAAATAAATAAATACAATTAGCCAGACATGGTCATGCATGCCTGTGGTTTTAGCTACTCAGGAGGCTGAGGCAGGAGAATCACCTGAGCCGGGGAGGTCGAGGCTGCAGTGAGCCATGGTTGTACAGCTACACTCCAGCC
The DNA here is from genome assembly GCF_002776525.5 of Piliocolobus tephrosceles. Classification (NCBI taxonomy): domain Eukaryota; kingdom Metazoa; phylum Chordata; class Mammalia; order Primates; family Cercopithecidae; genus Piliocolobus; species Piliocolobus tephrosceles. Next base: position 26,109,022 of record NC_045454.1, on the reverse strand, counting down.
TGGGCGACGGAGGGGGACCTTGTCTCAAAAAAAAAAAAAAAAAAAAAAAAAAAGAAGAAGAAGAAGAAAGAAAAGAAAAGGAAAACATGAAATAGAAATTCAGCTAAGTGGCATATTTGTAACATAAACTCTTCAGATTCTGACACTAAGAACCATGTTCACACAGAAAGTTTTGGTTAGTTACTGCCGCACCCCAAGGATAACCTGGGCACATCTACAAGTGGACGTGCACAGTCCAGAGATACAGTGAAGATTTACTTTCCCAAAGTGATAGACTTTCCTGTCCAGAAAACCTGCAACAAGATCCCGGTATAAGGATTAATAGGGACTAAGACTTACGAAAATCTCTTAAGGAATACAAGGGTTTTAAAACCTCATTAAAAGGATTACACCTTAGGAAACCCCAACCCCTAACTCAGCTCCCAGGGGAACTTCTTGGAAAGAGTTTTGTAGAAACAATTACTTTGGGGGCTTCAACTACTCCCAGTCACACAGCAGATTAAGGGTGGACACAGAGTTGGAAAAGAGAAAAATAAATGAGTGGGAATTAGAGGCTTTTTTTTTTTTTTTTTGACATGGAGTTTCGCTCTTGTTGCCCAGGCTGGAGTGCAATGGCACAAACTCAGACTCGACTCACTACAACCTCGGCCTCCCGGTTCAACTGATTCTCCTGCCTTGGGCTCCCAAGTAGCTGGGATTACAAGCGTGTGACGCCACGCCTGAATAATTTTGTGTATTTTTAGTAGAGATGAAGTTTCACCCTGTTAGCCAGGATGGTCTCGATCTCCCGACCTCCCAAAGTGTAGAGCTCTTCTTTAAAGTCTTGTTCAATATCTTGAAATTTTTCCTGTATCAAACCAGGAACCTTGGAATAAAGAACTCTGAATGTGAATCCAGTCTCTACCAGGTACTGGCTGCATTCAGTTGGGAAAGATAGCAACACCATCAGTATTTTGTTCTCTTTCCTACAAAATGAGAGGGATGGCAACCACCTTATAGGGTTCCAGAGAAAAGCAAAGGGACTGAGGGGTGGGGGAGTCTTTAGTACACTCAAAGCCTAAGGCAAATGATGGGTGTGCTCATGCCTATGTCAGTACACCTCTCAACAAAGAGAAAGAAGAATGCCCCAGGGCCTTTAAGTACACACTGGATCCTTGTCCTGAACAAGGCAGGGCAGAGGTAAGACCTGAAACCACAGTCCCCATTATGTACTCACCTCCTAAGGACATGCTGTTGCTTCCCCAAAATACACAAAGACACTGTTGAGTTATGATGCCTTGATTTATTTTTAAAGTTTATTTCTATTTTATTATATTTTGAGACAAGGTCTCACTCTGTTGCCCAGGCTAGAGTGTAGTTGTGTGATCATGGCTCATTGTAGCCTCTATCTCTTGAGCTCAAGAGATCTTTCTACCTCAGCCACATGAGTAGCTGAGACCACAGGCATGCACTACCATGGCTGGATAATTTTTAATTTTTTTTTTTTTAATTTTTGTAAAGACAGTCTCTACCAAGTACTGGCTGCATACATTTGGGAAAGATACCAGGGTCTGGCTATGCTGCTGGTCTTGAACTCCTGGCCTCGAGCAATCCTTCCACCTCAGCCTCTCAAAGTGCTGCAATGACAGGCACTGGCCCAGTTAGTATTTATTTATTTATTTATTTATTTATTTATTTATTTATTTATTTATTTATTGAGGAGAAAGGCCACAATCTAAAGAGCAGTGTTTTCAACCTTATTAAAAAGCAGGTAAGGGATATGAACAGACACTTTTCAAAAGGAGACATACATGTGGCCAGCAATCATAAGAACAAAAAGCTCAACATCACTGATCATTAGAGAAATGCAAATCAAAACCACAATGAGATACCATCTCACACCAGTCAGAATGGCTATTATTAAAAAGCCAAAAAATAACAGATGCTGGCGAGGCTATGGAGAAACAGGATCACTTACACAGTGTTGGTGGGGTGTAAATTAATTAAACTATTGTGGAAAGCACTGTGGTGATTCCTCAAAGACCCAGAAACAACTATCATTTGATCCAACAATCCCATTCCTGGGTATATACCCCCAAAAATATAAATCATTCTGTTATAAAGACACATGCACACAAATGTACATTGCAGCACTTTTCACAATAGCAAAGACGTAGAATCAACCTCAGTGCCAATCAATGGAAGACCAGATAAAGAAAATGTGGTACTTATATACCATGGAATACTATGTAGCCATAAAAAAAGAAGATCATGTCCTTTGCAGGAATATGGATGGAGCTGGAGGCCATTATCCTTAGCTAAGTAACACAGGAACAGAAAACCAAATACTACATGCTCTCACTTATAAGAGGGAGCTAAGTGACGAGAACATCCAGACACATAGAGGGGAACAACACACACTGAAGCCTATCAGGGAGTGGAGGGTGGGAGGAGGGAGAGGATGAGGAAAAATAACTAGTGGGTACTAGGCTTAATATTCTGGGTGACGGGGCTGGGCACGGTGGCTCACACCTGTAATCCCAGCACTTTGGAGAGGCCGGGGCGGGTAGATCACTTGAGGTCAGGAGTTCATGACCAGCCTAGCCAAAATGGTGAGACTCCATCTCTACTAAAAATACAAAAATTAGCTGGACGTGGTGGCACATGCCTGTAATCCCAGCTACTCATGAGGCTGAGGCAGGAGAATTGCTTGAACCCGGGAGGCATAGGTTGCAGTGAGCCAAGATGGTGCCACCGCACTTCAGCCTGAGCCACAGAGCTAGACTGTTTCTAAATAAATCAATAAATAAAATAATCTAGGTGATGGAATAATATGTACAACAAACCCCCATGACACGATTTACTTATGTAACAAATCTGCAATTGTACCCTTGAACTTAAAAAAAAAAAAAAAGTTAAATAGAAAATAAATAAATAAAATCTAATGGAAAATTGGAAAAAAAAAAAAAAAGAGCAGTGTTTTCAACAACACTCTCCCATGTTATCACACTGAGCATTGTTTCCAAATTGATGATGTTATTTAATCAAACACCACACTAGCGTTCTTAAAAGCACTGAGAACAAAGCACTAAAGAGTTCTCTGCCACAGTTTGGCTTTTCTTTCAGCATCTAATCAAACCTCACATATTCCTACTGTCTCCCCAGAGGAGTTCTAGGCACTTTTCTTTATATTCTCATCACATAACCCACCCCAAGAGACAGGAAGGGAGGAAAGCAGGGAGAAAGGAGGATGGAAGAAACGAAGGGAGAGAGGAAGGCAGGAAACAGGATAAAGAAATGCAGATGGCAGAAGGTTAGAATACAGGAGCCGGCATCACTTGACTGAATGTCCCTGCATCCCTGATCTGTTCAGTGGGACACAGGCAGCCAGGGAGGCAGCCCAGGAGCCTCAGAAGGCCACAGAGACTGCTGGGAGTGGTGTCCCCCTCAGCACTTCTTCCCTGCCTCCCGCACACCTGAGGGTCAGGCCCTTGCATCTAATTGGACAGCTGGGTTGGTGAACGTGGCCTGTTCTGCCAGCCGCCTCGTCGGCCACAGTGACAGCTGTATCACTTCCCTGATGTGAGTGGGCGCTGAGAAGCGTTGACACATGATCAACTTCCCTCTAATATCCTTCAACCAACCTGACAGTTGTCCAGCAGGGGCTAGTCAGCTCGCCTGCCAGCCCTCACCGAGGCATTGTGGGTCAGCTTCCTAAGGAAAACAGTCAGGAGAGACTTCAAATAAGGCTTTTGTTTTCCCCTAGCGTGGCGACTGGGGAATTGATTCAAATCCTGAGGGGCGATGGCTGTGGTAGGGGCTGCTACATAGGGCCTGGAGGAATGTAGGTAACAGTAAATGATAGCACTTGAGAGGGCCACTCCATCTTGCTCTGAGACTAGCCGGGTGGTCTCGTCAATGCAGGATGTGGCGCAGAGGAAGACTTCTATCAGGGATTTGCAGTTCCATAGCAACACACACTTTTTTTTTCTCTTCTCACATATCTTTCCATCATGTAGTTTAAGGTGGAAGAAACACTCTCTCATACCAGGAAAAGTTTGGAAGCCTCAAAGTTGTAAGCAGAAACGTCTCTGTCTTTCCCGATGACAGCCACAGTCTGATGGCTCTATCCTGCTGAGCATCCTGTCATCACCCCTGCCAAGTCTCTTAGCCAGGGGGCCCCCTCTCTCTCGCTCACCCCCTAGCAGGAAGGACACGGCTAAGTGGGGATTCAGGAAGCATGGGTTCACTTAAGGCTCTGTCGCTGTGCTAAGTGAGGCCAGAGACATCTTGCAGCATTGATGAAGAATCTGGCATCCAGTGACTTTGTCATTCTTTCCTCTGGTTCTGACATTCTCCAGATGTCCATGAGCAAGAGACGAGGACAGCAGCAAACTCCAGCTTAACATAAGATGGAGAGGCTGTTGGGGTTTCTAAGGGACCAGAGATGTTTTGGCTGCAACTCAGAGGAGGGTAAGAAAGGAGAGCTGTTACTACCGAGATGTTGGGGTGGCTCAAGGAACACATTCACCAGAATGCGGCTGGGCTTCAAGAACAACAGAAGCCAAACATTCCAACACCACCAGTGGCCTCTGTCTCTCATGCCGTTTTAACTCTGAATGTTTGCTTCTCAGCCCTACTCCCTGTTGTTGCCATTTATTTTTTCTTTGTGGTTAAAACAAAACAAATTACCAGCAGCCCCTAAGTTTCAATACCTACAGTGCAACTTAAAAAGAAAATAATGGCCTCTTTTACTCAGTTTCATGTTTAAGGTTCTCAAGCAAGCACATGATTGGCTCAGCTTGATTATGGGTCCTTTACTGAGCCAATAAACTGTGACCAGGGAATGTGTCATGTGGGACCAACATGGCTGCTCCCTGGGAAGCAGGTAGATGGTGGGTGGTGAAAGGCGTTCCCAGAAGCACAAGGTACTGTGCTGAGGAATCCATGGCTGACCCCTGCTAGATGGCTCCTGTGCCCAAGGAGACTCTATAAGAAAGTTCACTGAAGGAAATTCATTGCCTACTTTGTAGGTAATGAATTAGTAATGTCAGATCAAATATGGACTTTGATCTATGTAAGATTTGGTTTAAGGTTGTGATTGTTTGTGGTTAGAATGTCTTCATTTTGCTCAGCCTGTGAGACATAATTCAGAAACATTGCCCTCCAAAGAAGCCAGTGACATCACTAAAACTTCAGGCACCCCCGAAGAAACAGCAGAAATGACTATTTAGGGATCATTAAGCAAACCTGTCTCCAAACCAGCTGGGGTGAACTCAAAAGGCAAGAGGCCAAGTTCATTCTCCCTGTGGTCCTTGCCTGTTTTCCATCCTGTCTTCTGTTCTCCAAGTGGGCCCACGGAGTGAACTGGCTTCCAGCCCCATGAGCTCCTGCAAATTGAGTAGAAGCCAGTCCTGTGGTCAATGGCTGTGGCAAGAGGCCTCTGGAGGATTCCATGACATGTTTAAAAAAAAGGCAAGCTTAGTTAGCAAACATGACCCTGGAGAGGACTTGCGGATTTGGGATCTCACCCTGGCTGCTCCAGTGCAGAGAGGAACCCATGGAGAGGCCGGTGGAGGAGGTGAGCAGAACTAATGTTCAATTACATGCAGGCAAGCTGTGATCAATGTGCAGAGAAGAGGCCAGGGGACCAGGCTGGGAGAGCTGCCACCTGCACCCATGAAGGAATGGTCGGAAACCCTCCCACCCTGGGGTGCATTCCTGGCTTTTACCAGTTATTCAGGTTCTAAAGAAGTCACCCTTGAGAACTGTTTGTGACCACTTCACAATTACAAGTTTCCTACAAAAGTCTTATTTATGAACAATGTGTTAGGTATTTGATTCAGATCACCTTTTCTGAATTAATTAATCTATCTGAAGGTGGGGGGAAAGGTGTTTTCTTTTTAAATGTCAGGTTTCTGTCATGGCCATTTTCTATACAGAAGAAATAATCTTTTGATTAAAGTCATAACTTCTCCCAGTTGGGGTTACCCAGCACCCAAGGAAGGGTACCCAATCCAAGCTCTTCCGATGACGTACTTGGGCTTGGCGTGTGCCTAATTACTGGACGCAGGTCCTTTCATTGCTATCTGAGCTCTGGCATGGCTGAAGAACATTAAAACACTGCTCAGAGTGTGCCTTCATCCTTTCTGTGACGGAGTGGCCACCAACCAGTCCGCCAGCACAAGGTTTTGGGATGGCACGTGGCAGCTTGCATTCATCTCCATGACGCACTCCTGGGCACTGTTAGGGGATCAGGCTGGTAGCTGTGCAGGAGGCTGCTTGTTCCGATCATTAATTTCCTCTCCAGCCAGCCCCTTCTCCCAGTTGTACTACCCAGAACGCTGCCCTAGCCTGGTCTGTCTGCAGCTCTCCCTACCATCCCAACTGCCTTCTCCAGCCTCCCCCTTCCACCCTGGCCTATCCTTCCCCTAATTCCCTGGACACCAGCCTCCAGCCCTGGTATGTCTCCTGTCAGTCACCCTCTGAGGCCCAGGCTTCTCTTCACTTTCCTGACCCTACACCGGCAGACATTTCCTGGTGACAGCTTTGTGATTTCTCTCCACCTCTCCACCGTGATGTCCTGAAAACACGGAGCTCTAAAGGGGTCTCCAGGCAGATGGCAGGAACCAAGAATCAATCCCAGGCCCCTTGTCATTCAGTTGGATTCTGCCAGCCACTGGTAGCCCCTGGTTTGAAGTTGGAGTTTACAGCGCCTGCTATTCCTCTCTCCTCTTCTCCCTCTCTCCTCCACATCCTCACCACACAGCACAGGTCTCCTCGTTTATCAGCTTGAATTGGGACTGTGCATGGCACATGCCTTATCTTTATTATACATGATAACACATTTTCCAAGATAGATGATCCACTCTTAGTCACCTCAATGCGCACCTGCTACAAACTCCCAGGCTCAAATTCAATAAACATTTCCTGAACACTGAGTAAGTTCCTTGATTCAGAGGCAGTGACCATGGTGCGGTGCTTCAGAACAAAGGCACCAGCTACAAGGCCCAATTCAAATCTCAGCTTTACCACTTCCTAGCCGGATGACCTTGGGCAAGTAATTTCACCTCTCGGTGCTGTGCCTGGTCTGTAAAACAGCAATAATACCCCCTAGGCTTTCTTTAAGTGTGAAATGAGCAAATTCACAAAGCATTTCAATTAGGGCCTGGCCCATTGCAACTGCTGCGTAAGCAGCTATTATTATTTCCAATAGGTACCATGATATCTGTTTTCTCTTTATTATTATGAGGATCTTGTAAATTATGTATTACTGTCCCCATTTGGTATATAAAGACACCGAGGATGGAGAAGTTCACATAGTTTACTCAAATGTGCAGTGTTAATTAGCATCAATACCATGGCTTGAACCTGGATCTGGGGGAGAACCTGGCCAGCTCTCTTTACTCTGGCCATGCAGTGCTGGGTACCTTGCAGGCACACATGTGCTTAATCAATATCTGTCAAATGTTGTGTAATCATCTATTTTCATTTATATTCACAACCGTGTGGACATGGAGTGGTTAGCCACTCAGGAAAGAGTGAGGGTGTTCTGACTTGGGGACATCAGGCTTGGTCCCAGGGCACTGGCCTCCCCTGGAAAGACCTTCTGGGAAAGCTGAAGGCTAGAAAGAAGCTTCCCCATTCAACAAGGAAAATTCTGCAACAAGTAGCCCTGGAGCTTGCATTCCATTCAAGGAGGGGTGAAAAATCATACGAGGAGGCACAGCACGCAGGAATGTGGGGTAGAAAGATGGAGGTAGCAATGCCCCAGCTGGCCAGCACAAAAGGCATGTATGAAAATCAATGCAGGCCAGGCACTGTGGCTCACACCTGTAATCCCAGTGCTTTGGGAGGCCAAGGGGGGGAGATGGCTTGAGGTCGGGAGTTCTGGACCAGCCTGGGCAACATAGCAAGCTTCTGTCTATACAAAAAAAATAAAACAAAATTAGTTGAGTGTAGTTGACTACACCTGTAGTCCCTGCTACTCAGGAGGCTGAGGCAGGATGATCACTTGAACCTAGGAGTTCAAGACTGCAGTGAACCATGATCACACCATTGCACTTCAGCCTGGGAGACAGTGCAAGACCCTGTCTCAACAGCAGCAACAAAAATCAATCCACAGATACACATTCGAGATTTTTCCTCTTCTCCCCCAAACCATGGCCACCAACTGGCTTGAGCCTCTAGCATCTGTCTGAAGTGTCCTCACTTCCTTACTTGCCTGTGGCATCTGGGCCTCTCTTCCCCAGGGCAGCCAGGATGAATTCTAGAAAGTGCCAATCCAGGCCAGGCATGGTGGCTCACACCTGTAATCCCAGCACTTTGGGAGGCCGAGGCGGGGAGATCACAAGGTCAGGAATTTGAGACCAGCCTCACCAACATGGTGAAACCCCTTCTCTACTAAAAATACAAAAATTAGCTGGCTGTGGTGGCGGGTGCCTGTAATCCCAGCTACTCGGAAGGCTGAGGCATGAGAATCGCTTGAACCCAGGAGGCAGAGGTTGCAGTGAGGCGAGATCATGCCGCTGCACTCCAGCCTGGCAACAGAGCGAGACTGTCTCAAAAACAAAACAAAAAAAAAGAAAGAAAAGAAAAGAAAATGCAAATCTGCTCGTGTCTTGCTCCCCACCCCAGCCCTCCAGTGTATTCTCATCAGCTCATAGTGAATCCCACCGCTTTGCTCAGTCTCGCCCAGCTCCCCATGTCTTGCCCTGTCATGCTCTCCTGGTCTCTGGACTGCAGCTGTGGGCTTCCTGCTGGAACTGACACCTGCTCTATGCCCCTCTCTTGCAGGCTTTGCACCTGCTCTTCTCTCTGCCTGGAGCACCCCTTATCCCCAAACCCCCAAGGTGGCCCTTTTCTCCACTGTGGGTCTCAGAGTACATAACACTTGCTGAAAAACACCCCTCCTGCCACCTCATCCTAAAGAGCCTTCAAGCCCCATCTTCCTACCACATTCCTACCTCACTGGCATTGTCACATTTGTATCAGTGATTGAAACTGTCTTTAGAAAAAAAAAAACTACTTATCTGAGCTCCTTGCAGGCCAGAACTTGGGATTTCTTGTCTATTTCTGGCACTCAGCACCAGAATGGGTGAAGGTGCTCCATAAACACTTGTGGATGAATGAATGAGATTTCAACTCAGGCTGTGTGTGCCCAGTGCTTGACTGTGTCTTATGGGAGACAGAAATACAATTGTGTCTCAAATCCTGCCCCCAGAGAGCTTCTAATCTGGTTTTGAGCAGAGACATTCTCCAGGGAGTCAAAAGTGTATGTCAAGAAGTCCTAGAGGGTGGAATGTGGGGAGACTGGAATTCCTGGGAATGTCTTGGGGAGTGGACTGCAGATGGGTTTAAAGAATGATGGGGCTGGGCACGGTGGCTCATGTCTGTAATCCCAGCACTTTGGGAGGCCGAGGCAGACAGATACTTGAGATCAGGAGTTCAAGACCAGCTTGGTGAAGCCCCGTCTTTACTGAAAAAAAGAAAATAAACCCACAAAAAGTTATATAGGCATAGGGAAACATGCCTATAGTCCTAGCTATTCAGGAGACTGAGGCACAAGAATTGCTTGAGCCCAGGAGGTGGAGGTTGTAGTGAGCCAAGATCTCACCACAGCACTCCAGCGTGGGTGACAGAGCCAGACTTCTCAAAAAAGAAAAAAAAAAAAAAGAATGATGGCACTGAGAGACACAGGGAGGAACAGGTTAGGCTTCCTAGTAGGGGAATGACCACAGCAAAGGCCTGGGTAGGAGTGGCGGGGAGCCAAAGAGAGGACATTGTAGAGATCGCCTTTGAATAGAGGAGGCAGCTGCTCCATTGATGCTGAGCAAATGCTTTGCCTATACTTTCCAGTTTCTCTTACTGTTTCCCTGAATTATTTCCACCAACCTGTGATGAAATGTACAATATCTTGATGTCAATTTCTTTTCTTTTCTTTTCTTTTTTTAAAATAGAGTCTTGTTCTGTCACTCAGGCTAGGGTGCAATGGCACCATCATTGCTTACTGCAGGCTCAACCTCTTGGACTCAAGTGATCCTCCCGCCTCACCCTTCCAAGTAGCTGGGACTATAGGTGCACACCACCACGCCCAGCTAATTTGTGCATCTTTAGTAGATGTGGGGTCTCACTATGTTGCCCAGGTTGGACCTCATGGCCTCAAGCAGTCCTCCCATTTCGGCCTCCCAAAGTGCTGGCATTACAGGCATGAGCCACCACACCCATTTCCTGATTTTCATTCTTACATCTCCCAGAGGTTTTTAGTGTCACTTGCCAGAGGTCACCAGGACCAGAGTCAATATCCAGTACTCAATGGTGAACGTTTTTGCTGTGCCAAGAGAGAACCACTAGAGGTGGCTGCTGCAGGCTTTAGAAGTTTTCTACAGTGGGAAACAACAATCCACGGTCCCCCACCGTTCAGTCCACACAGCCTTGGCTTCTCGTCCCTGGACCTGGGAAGCCTGCAGATGCTGCAAGCAGACCGGTTTTGGTCCCTCCGCTGCCCTTGCTCCTTACGTGTGGGTGTGGAAAGAAACTCTCACTCAGAGACATGGTGATTTTTGGAGGGAGACATTCAGTGCTTCCTCCAACCAGACTGCTTTCTTCAGTTTCCATTGCCTGGGCTCATACATCAGTCAGTTCTCCTACTAGAAAGTTTATTTCCAAAAAGTCATGGCCATTTGCTCACAAAACTGTGCCCTCTTTTGTCTGTGTCTTTTACACCACCCCCAGCCCTTTTTTTTTTTTTTTTTTTTTGCCAAATGTAGGGTTTAAAATAAAATTCCCGTGTTACTTCCCTGTAACTGCTATAAAAAATTCCATGCACTTGGTGGCTAGAGAAAACAGAAATGTATTCTCCCACAGGTTTTGGAACTGGAAGTCAGAAATCAGGAGTTCGAGACCAGCCTGGTGAAGCCCCATCTTTACCAAAAAAGAAAGAAAGAAAGAAGGAAAATACCAAAAATGAGCCAATGTCTACAGGGCCTCGCTTCCTCTAGAGGCTTCACGGGAGGACCCTTCCTTGACTCTTCCAGCTCCTGGTGGCTTCCATGTTCGCTGGCTTGTGACTGCAGAGTTCCATCCTCTGCTTCCGTCTTTGTCTGGCCTCCTCTTCTCCCCAGGAGGCGGAGAAGTGTGTCCTCTCCTCTTCAGTCTCTTACAGGGACACTTGTTATTGGATTTAGGATCTGCCTGGATATTCCAGGATGGTCTCATCTTGAGATTCTTAACTTTAAAACACCTGCAAAACTCTTTAACAAAGAAGTTACATTTGCAAGTGCTGGGACATGCTCATATCTTTTTGGAGGCCACTATTTAACCCCCTATAATTCTCTTTACATAATTTCCCAAAACTGTTTCCCAAAAAGTTGCCAGCAGTAACCAAATTCCAGAAGTGAAAGCATGACCCTGGCCCATGACGACAAACCCGCTTTCTACCAAGTTGACCACCTAACTGCTGATTCTATCACTTCTAATCTTTAGCCCGTAGTAGCAAGCCAGGTATAATTTGGCATTAAGATACAAGAATGGCCAAAGTCTCTCATTGCATGCAATGCTACCCTGATGCAGTGGAAACCACACTAACCCATCTCCCTGGGATCCTTGGGCCTTCTCCCATCTCCATCAATAATTGACTGGGAGACTTTGGAGAATTTTCTCTGCCTCTCTGAACTTCAGTCTCCCTATCTATAAAATGAAGACTAGATTAGAACAGGGGTTGATACGCTATAGTCTGCATTTTTTTTTTTTTTTTTTTTTTGGAGATGGAGTCTCGCTCTGTCACCCAGGTTAGAGTGCAGATGGCATGATCTCGGCTCACTGCAACCTCCACCTCCCGAGTTCAAGTGATTCTCCTGCCTCAGCCTCCCAAGTAGCTATGATTGCAGGCTCCTGCCACCACACCCGGCTAATTTTTGTATTTTTAGTAGAGATGGTTTTTCACCATGTTGACCAGGCTGGTCTTGAACTCCTGACCTCAGGTGATCCACCCACCTCGGCCTCCCAAAGTGCTGGGATTACAGGCATGAGCCACTGTGCCTGGCCAGCCTGCTTTTTAAAATAAAGTTTTATTGGAACCCAGCCTCGACCATTTATGTACAGATCATGTATGGGGGCTATCATGCTGTAAGAGCAAAGTGGTTGCAACAGAGACGGAGTGACTCAGAAAATGGAAAATGTTTGCTGGCTAGCCCTTTACAGAAAAAACTTGCCACCCCCTAGACAAGCACAGAGCTCTGTAAAGGGCCCTTCTAGCTAAGTTATTTTGTGATACTGTGGACCAGGGCCTCCTTTGAGCCCTGCCTAAAATCTGATGGTGCCCTGAGGAGTTGGCTATGGAGAGGGAGCAGGACTGAAAAAAAGGCGCCATCAGCCTCACAGCACCAGCGTTGTCCCTCCCCGGCCATCCTTGCATATACTGTGCTTCCGCATTGCCTGCGCTCCCAGAATTTAGCTCCCCCAGATCTTCCACCCTGTTCTCCCCTTGGGGCTTGCCCCTGCAATGGGCAGGAAATGCAGATAGCCAGGGGACCGGTGGGTCTCTTTAAGGCCTTTAGACTTGGGGAAGTCCCCTGGTTCTCAGCCACCTAAGGACACTCATCCTCCAAGTCCAAGGGCCGAGTCATTCTCACTTTGCTTCCATCACTGTCCTGATTCCAGCAAATACACCCTTCCGCAGTCAAACCTCTGCCTCCTTCATTCTCCTCTCTTATTTGTTAAACAAATCCTGATCTGCCTTTTTAGGCTGCTCTTGAATTTTATGGCAACATATAATAAACATCTGACTGCTTTTATTTCTATTTAACTTTTATCTTGAATGTCTCTGCTGTTTCAAACCAAATATTTATAGCATCACACAGCCGCTGCAATTTCATTCCTCACCGATACTGTCACTCCCTCCTGCTTGCACTCACCAGCCCTGTAGAGAGGCCGGGAATCTTGGGGCGAATGATCTCTTTTGCCCCCACAGCAGGGCTTCCAGCCTGGATCTCTGAGTCACTGGACTCCCGAGAGAGCAGACGGCTTTCCTGGCAGCCTGGCCCTCAGCTCGGAGTCAGGCCATCTCTGGTGACTGAAGGGCTTTCTGTATTTGATGTCTTCACACATTAGTACTAGGCTAGGTCTGGCTGTGAGAAAGATCCTCGCGTGCTCCATTAAGGAGCAAACCTGGGGAATTTGAGCCCCTCTGTCTTCTCAGAGGCCTCTCTTTTCCTCAGTACCTTCAGGTTCGGCCCAAGGCCTAGGAGTGCGGCTCCTTGGTCCACCTGTGCTTGTCCCTGCTTTTCTGACCCACCAAAGAGTGCTCCTGACAGCCCTAACCACCTACTCTTCACCAAGGCTCTCTGGTCCCGCGTGGTCCAAAAGGCCCACTGCAGATGCTCTTCCGAGTCCAGGGTCCTAAAGAAAGCAGTCATACCTGATGGGGGATGATGCTCTGGACCCGGAGTCTGAAGACCTCACTTTCCGTCTCAGACCTTCTGTTTTCTCATCTACGAAATGGGAATCATAACACCCGCTTGATGTGACTCAGGGCTGCCCTGAGGATACTGGAAAATGACGAATGACGGCGTGCTTTGTACACAGTGGGTCCTCCAAGGGGAGCCAGAGAGTGCCTCTTTCTGGCATGCCTGGGCCTCCGGAGCTGGAGAGGCCTCCTTTGGTCTCCTAGGCTGCCTTTTCTCCTCCCATCTGTCTCAACCTGCACAAATCCTGCCGGGCTCTGCACATTGCTCTGTGTTGATGGATCGACCATATCAGCCTCGCCTGGCCCTCTCCTTCCTCCTTAGAAGACTCATGATTCCAGCTGAGCTTATAGGTAAACTCTTTCACAGCAGAAACTGCTTCGCCCTTCCTTCCCCATGGGCCTTGTACCTGGTCAAGCCTGCATATTTCAGCTCTCTGGTCATCTAGAGGGAAGTCTCACATGAGTCTTGGTGAGAATCTTCAACTTGGCTGTGCAAGTTTTCTGATACTTTAAATCCAGTTCAAGATAAGATACATACAGCGGTCGCACACCCTGAACCTCAGATTCTCAGAGGTGAGAGGACCTCCCCCACATGTCCCACCCATGGGGTAGCTCTTTCCAACCCCACTAGAAAGTCATTGTTATGTAGAGTAGATGTTACTGTCCTCCCCAAATTAATATGCTGAAACCCTAACTCACACTGTGATGGTGTACTAGTCTGTTTTCATGCCACTAATAAGGACATACCCGAGACTGGGTAATTATATAGAGAAAAAAAGGTATAATGAACTCACAGTTCCACGTGGCTGGGAAGGCCTCATAATCATGGTGGAAGGTGAAAGGCACGTCTCACATGGCAACAGGCAAGAAACAATGAGAGCCAAATGAAAGGGGTTTCCCCTTAGAAAGCCATCAGATCTCGTGGGACTTATTCACTACCATGAGAACAGGATGGGGGAAACCACCCCCATGATTCGATTATCTCCCACTGGATCCCTCCCACAACACAGGGGAATTATGGGAGCTACAATTCAAGATGAGATTTGGGTGGGGACCCAGCCAAACCGTATCAGATGGTATTAGAAAATGGGGCCTTTGGGAGATGATTAGGTCATGAGCATGGAGCCCTCATTAATGGGATTAGTGTCCTTAGAAAAGAGAACACCAGAGCTTTTTTGCTGTCTTCCCACCAAGTGAGGATGTAATGAGAAATGGACAGTGTACAACCTGGAAAATGGCCCTCGCCGGGACCTGACCATGCTGCCACCCTGGTCTTGGACTACCAGCCTCCAGAACTGTAAGAAATAAGTCTATGGTACTGTATTATTGCACCCCCAATGAACTAAGACCACCCACACCCTGGCTTATCTCAGGACAACTCTGAAGTCCACTCCATCTCTAGAGCTCCCTACAGCTTTGACTTAGACCTTCTTAGACTACACTGCAGCCCAACTCCTCCCTCAGCTCAGCCTGCCTTCTTCCTTTCTCTACAGGGTTGATTGCAAGAACATTCCCTCCTAAACATTCTGCACAATAATCTTCATCTCAGAGCCTGCTTCCTGGGGATCCCAACCCATGTGATGGTAGCCAACTGTCCTTCTTTGTGCAGGACCGTACTTTATTCTGAGAGTACATCATAGCTACCTTTGGGGTGTGAAAATGGTCTTTCTGCTATGAAATGGTGGCACAATCAGTTTGTTTCATTTTTCCCTGTGTTTACTTAGCACCAGGGGCCGCTGGCCACCTGAGGGGGGTCTCCTGGTTTCCTTTGGTGGTGTGCCGGGACTTCAGATTTAAAAATCCAAGGACCACCACAGCTTCTCAGTCTGTTCTCTGTCTCAGAAGCAACCAGATGAAGTCCGCACACGTGGTGCCCTGCTGCCTGCTCAGATAAACTGTGGGTCACATCCAGTTTCAGAATCTAGCGGCCAGTGCATCACATGCCTTCTCAAGAAGGCATTCCCGCTGGGTATCAGCTGTTTCTTTTTCACCTCTCCTGTATTCACTCTACTTTCTTCTAGAGAGAAAACTGCAATTTGGGGGGGGTGCCACCCCTTACCTGCTTTCAGTCCCTGTGTTTGGGAGGAACGTGCCTTCCTCTTCTCTCTACAGCACAGGGGGGATGCATGCATGCAACCCATCACAGCATTTCATCCCCTAAGGCACAGTGATCAGGTTCAGAGATATGCATATCCTTGGGGCAGGTCAACGACAGTGCAGCCAGGGATTTTGTTGGCAAAATAAGAAACCCATGAGTTCGTCTGTTTTGTGCTGCTATAACAGTATATGAGAGACTGGGTAATTTATAAAGAACAGAAATGTATTTCTCACAGTTCTAGAGACTGGAAAGTCCAAGATCAAGGCACCAGCGTCTGCTGAGTTTCATCTTACTACATCCTCACATGGCAGAAGAGCGGAAGAGTGAACCCACTCTGCAAGCCCTTTGGATAAAGGCCCTAATCTGTTTGTGAGGGAGGAGCCCTCATGGCCTAACCACCTCATGAAGACCCCACTTAACACTATCACATTGGAAACATCAGAATTTTGGAGGGAACACATTCAAGCCATAGCCACCCTCTGTCCAGTATGAGTGCTAACTCTGACGACAGGGTAAGCCCAGAGCTGGCCATGAAACCAAAGTAGAGATCAGTACCAAGATACAAAGAGAGTGGGAGACTGATGTCTGTTAATTTTGCTTTAGTATCGCCCTCCAGTCATACCTGAAGCCGTGCATGCTGTTGTATTTTCCACTTATGTCAGCTGATACATTTCCTTTTCTTCCCTTGAATCAATTGGCATTAAGTTTTTGTCACTTGTATATGAGAGTCCTAATGGTTATGGAATTGGAGAGTGTACGAGCTAAAAGGAACTTTGATTTGCTCCAATATTAAATATGAAATGAGATCATCCGTACCCACTGAAACTTATAGCAAAGCTGACAACCCTAAGTCACAATTGAGAGCCATCCTCTCTGGACAAGGAGGTCCATTCACTACTACTTATGCCTTCTTGACTCACTGGGTCACAGTTTCTACCACCATTGGTCTACATTTCTAAGCCCAGCCCTTGATAATTGTTAGCCTAGAAAACAGGGTCAGAAAATGCAGCCCACGGGTCAAATCAGATCTGCCACCTGTTTTGAGATGGCCTGTGAGCTAAGAATGGTTTTTTATATTTACAATGGTTGAGAGGAAAAAAAAGAAGTTCAATATTTTATAGCATGTAAAAATTACGTTAAATTCACATGTCAGTGCCCATAAATAAAGTTTTATTGGAACACGGCCATGCTCATTTGTTTATGTATTTATGGCTCCAAACATCAGAGTTGAGCAGTTGTGATGGAGACTGTATGGCCCACAAAGTCTGAAATATTTACTATTTGTCTCTTTACAGGAAAAGTTTGCTGACTAGTGCTGAAAGTCTCTGGAGATGTGACCTTCACAGTTTGGTATCTAGCTTTGAGACCCTGTATCACCAACAATGAGAAGTACTTCCTTGAAATAATTTACATAGTTACCCACGATTTAGACAGCAGACATCTCAGGATGTAGAGAATTTTTTTTTAGTTTGTTTCCAGGACCTAGCTTTGAGCCAAACATACAGTATTTCTGCAATAAGGTTTTGCTATGTAAAAACAAAAATCAAATGTTAAATTAGGCCACTGACCCTATTAGGCCCAAAGCATAAATAAACACAGAAAATGTGAATTTGCCATTATTATTATTTTTATGTTTTTGAGACAAAGTCTCACTCTGTCACCCAGGCTGGAGTGCAGTGGTGTAATTGTGGCTCACCACAACCTCTGCCTCCTGGGTTCAAGCGTTTCTCTTACCTCAGCCTCCCGAGTAGCTGAGGCTACAGGCACATGCCACCACATCGGCTTTATATATATATTATATTTGTTTTTTATATATAAGTATATATATTTTATATAAGTATATATTTTCACATATAAGTATATATTTTTGTATATAAGTGTATATATATTTTGTATATAAGTGTGTGTATATATATTTAGTAGAGATGGGGTTTCCCCATGTTGGCGAGGCTAGTCTTGAACTCTTGACCTCAAGTGATCCGCCTGCCTTAGCCTCCCAAAGTGCTGGGATTACAAGTGTAAGCCACTTTGCCCAGCCAATTTTTTAAAGGAGATCTAGCCAGGTCTTCTTAGAGCAGAATTGTGTAGGTATCCAGGAATGTGAGTTGTGCTGCTGAGTGACATTTCTGTTCATGTTTTCCCTGCCTGGCAGAGTCATCACTTAATTCAGGATCTGACACCATGGGTAGATATTGGAATTCCAGTCCTAGCCTGCAAGTCGCACAATGTCTTTGAGCTTCAGCTTCCAAGCCTGCAAGATGGGGCAATAAGAGTTTACCTCCTGAGAGTTAAAAGGATTAAATAAGTTAATGGTTAAGTAAAAGTACTCTGAAATGTTAACTTTTATTTTCATCCTTCCCTCCTTGTGTAAGAAAATAATGTAAATAGGCTCTCTTAGTTTTTCTTATAAAAGCTGTGGGAAGGTGAAATAACCTCATTGAAATAGAGCCACTCATAAGTAGGGTAGATCATTAACCATTATGAGTTAGATGATTATATTCCATCAGGGTCCAAGCTGACAGCACCCGTTTTCCAGTTTGGAACTGTGAAGTATTTGTGCTGTGTGATCCACAGCTCTTAAACTTCCCAAGACTTAGCCAACCCTTAGGTTCCAGACAAACTTTCATCCCACCTACACCCCCAACCTACTGTCATCAGGGTTCCCAATGACTGCCGTGTTGCCAAATCTAATGATCACATCTCTGCCTGTATCTTATTCAGTCTCTCAACAGTATTTGAAAGAGTTGATGATGCCCTCCTTCTTAAAGCTCGTTCTCATCCGGCTTAAAGGACAGACTTAGCCTCCTACACCACTGGCCAATCCTGAACTTCCTTTGCTGCTTCTTCCTTTTTCTCCTACCAAACTTGTATTTTTTTAAATTAAATTAATTTTTTATTTTTTAAGAGACAGGGTCTCGCTCTGTCTCCCAGGTTGAAGTGCAGTGGTGTGATCATGGCTTGCTGAAGCCTCGAACTCCTGGGTTCAAGCAATCATCTTGCCTCATCCTCCTGAGTAGCTGGGACTATAGGAACATACTGCCATGTTTGGCTGTTTTTTTAATTTTTATTTTAGTGGAGATGGGGTCTTGCTATGTTGCCCAGGTTGGTCTCAAGCTCCTGGCCTCAAGTGATCCTCCTGCCTCAGCCTCCCAAAATCCTGGAATTATAGAATGGACCACTGCACCTAGCCTCTTCCCAACCTCTTAATGCTACAGAGCCACAGGGTACTCTCGTCTTTTCTCCTCCTATATGCATACTCTAAGTCACCTCATATCACTCCATAGTGCTCATGTACTGGTTACTTCCAAATTTCCTGCCCAACTTCAAGTTCTCTTCTAAATACCGGGTCCTGATGACCAACTACCTCTTTGGACATCTCTTAGGCATCTGAGACTTGCCATATATAAAACCTAACTCTGTTTTCTTTTCTCAAAACCTGATCTTTCCTCAGTCTTCCCCATCTTAGCAAGTTATCCTGGATATGCGCTTCGGGGAAAAAGAAGAACCAAGGATGACCAAAGCTTTTAGCCTGAGCAACCTGGTGAATGCCCATATGCGATGCTCTTTTCCTAGGCCCTCTCATTACCCCTCATTAGACGAAGATGCAAATGTGGATATGCATACACAGAGGAACATGGACCATATATAGATGTATTATTATCCCTCCATCTCCCCCAGAAGGAAGTGAACTCCCTGAGAGCAGCAGATTTATGTCAGGTCCTTGGAAATCACAATGAACGAAATGTACTGGCACATAGTAAGTGCTCCTCAAATATGCCTTGAATGACTCCCTGATCTTGTAGAACAAAAATGCTTCCTGGGTCTATAGAATGAGAATAGGCCATAAGAGAAGCAGGAATGAAACTTGGAAACTCAAGCAAGTGTGCACTTTTAAGACCAGAGTGCATTTTTAAGACACATTTCTGGGCTGAGGCAATGCATTTACACACACGCCCTGTTTTGACTGCATTCCGAACCAGAGAGCTAGATGGATAGATGATAGATAGATAATTAAATTGGTTCCAATGACAGAGAGCTAAATGGATGTTTGTTTTTATCATGCCACATGATCATGCTTATTTTCTGAAATTTTCACTTCACAACTGCTTGTTTTGGTGTCAGGTAGATACATTTAAGTTATCAAAACTTGCCTGAGAGGAGTGAGGAAAGAGAGCATGCTTCTTGTCTCTGCTATCAGCAAATATGAGCCCACCAGGTGGCAAGTCCCTGCCAAGTTCTGGGACAGCATGGGGAGCTGTATATGATGCACTAATGGAGTCTAAAATCAGGTGGGTATCCAGATTGGAAAGAAAGAAGTAAAACTGTCTTTACTCAACAGATAAGATCACTGATACAGTAATTCTGATGAAATCAACAAAAAGCTAATAGAACTAATAGGTAAGTTTTGCCAGATTGCAGAATACAAGAGTGATATAAAAAAAGAATTGTGTTTCTATATATTAGCAATGAACAATCAAAACTTATTATTTTAAACATATCTTCCACAATAGCATCAAAAACATAAAATACTTAGGGGTAAATCTGACAAAAGATGTGAAAGACTTCCACACTGACAACAATGAAATATTGTGATATGTGAAAGGAGCCCTGAATAAATGGAAATATATAGACCTTGTTCAAGGGTTGAAAAACTCAATGCTATTAGGGTGTAAAATCTCCCAAATTGATTTAATGATAATCAAAATCTTAGCAAGCTATGTGTAGAAATTGATAAGCTGATTCTGAAATTCTTATAGAAATATGAAAGACTTGGAATAACCAAAACAACTCCAAAAAAGAGATGAAAGCTGGAAAGTGGATCTTACCTGATTTTAAGAATTATTATAAAGCTACAGTAATCCAAACAACATGATATTGTCATAAACAAATAGGTGAACAGAACAGAATAGACAACTAACTTTTACAAAGCACCAAAAGCAGTGCACTGAAGGAAGAACAGTTTTTTCAACAAATGAAGTTGGAACAATTAATTTGTATTCAACTGTATACAATTGTATATTCATATACCAAAAAGTACATTTGAATCCCTACCTCACATCACATGCCAAATTAATGTAAAATGCAAACTACAACATTTCCAAAACACATAGAAGAAAATCTTTGTCAGATTACGCCAAAAGGTCTTACAGCAAAGCACAATCCACAGAAGAACAAACTGATTACTTACAGCTCTTAGAAATTTTTGCTTTTCAAAACATGCACTGTTAAGAGAATGAAAAGACAAACCACAGTTTAATAGAAAATTTCTGCAAGACATGTATCTGACAAAAGACTTGTATTCAAAATGTATAAACAATTTTCAAAACTTTACAATTAAAAACTCACTACAAATAGAAAAATATTTGAACAGACATTTCACCAGAGAGGACACATAGATGGCCAACAGGCACATGAAAAGATGCTCAACATCATTAGTCATTAGAGAAATGCACAGCAAAGTCAAGAGGTACTACTACTACACACCAGTCAGAATGACTAAAATAAACAAAGATTGAACATACCCAAACTGTGGAGGAACCAGAACTCTCATACACTCATGGTAGAAATGTAAAATATTCACCCACTTTGCAAAACAGCTTGGCAGTTTCTTAAGAAATTAAGCATACCTCTGCCATATGATCCAGATGTTCCACCTGTAGGCATTATCAGCCAAGAGGAAATATAAGTCCACGCAAAGACGTATACATGAAGGTGCATGGCCGCTTCATCTATAACAGCCCTATATTGGAAGCAATCCAAATGTCCACCAACAGATGAATGCATAAGCAAATTATAGTAAATCCATACAATGGAATGCTACTCAGAAATAAAGAAGAATGAACTATTTAAATATGCAACAACATGAATGACTCTTAAAATAATTATGTTGAATGAAAGAAGCTATACCAAAGTAAGGACATACAGTATATTCTGTTTATATAAAATTCTAGAAAATTCACACTAATCTAGTGACAGGGTCATTGGTTGCCTGGGGATGAGGGATTGGGGAGGAGTGGGAGGGAGGGATCATGAAGGGGCGTGAGGCAGGGGCGTGAGGCAACTTCTGGAGGTAACGATATGTTTATTGATTGATTGTGGTGAAAGTTTCATGGTATGTGTATGTCAAAACTTATCAAATCATTTATCTTTATCTTAAATATGTATAGTTATTGTAAGCCAATTATACCTTAATAAATCTGCATTTTTAAAATGCCCAGACCAGGCATAAAGGTCTGCCTGTAGTTATAGCTACTCAGGAGGCTGAGGCAGGAAGATTGCTTGAGCTCAGGAGATAAGGCTGCAGTGAGCTTGGACTGCACCACTGCACTCGAGTCTGGGCAACAGAGTAAGACCATGACTCTAAAAAAGAGAGAAAAAAAGTCTTGTGGGAAAAACAATCAATTTCCTGGTAAAGAATGCTAACTGCTGGGAAGAAAACAAGGTCTGGAGCAAGGTGAACATTTAGCAGTGGATGCTGTGTAGACCTCAGGTGATGTCCAAGGAAAGTCAGGCAATATTTGAATAGAACTGAGAAGTGTTTACTGTGTGAAAAGCTGGGGAAGAGGTGAGAAAGAAAGAGAAGGGGGAAGACCTTTCCTGAAGGAGGGAGTGGCTTGTCGGAAGGCTTTGAGGTCAAGTGGAGTGTGTTCCTATCAGGACTTCAGCACAGAAAGTACACAGTGATGTGTATCAACTTGATTAGGCTAAGTGATGCCCACATAGCTGATAACACATTATGTCTGGGTGTGTCTGTGAGGGTGTTTCTAAAGAGAATGGCATTTGAATCAGTTGGCTAAGTTAAGTAGATTTGCCTTGACCAATGTGAGCTGTCACCGTCCAATCCATTGAGGGTCAGAATAGAACAAAAAGGTGGAGGACGAGTGGATTCTCTTCCTTCTCCAGCTGGGACATCCATTGTCTTCTCCTGCTTTGTACATCTTAGGTACAAGCTTCTCCTGATGCTTGTACATCAGAGCTCCTGGTTCCCAGGCCTTCTGGTCTCAGGACTTACAGTATCAGCTCTCCTGGTTCTCAGGCCTTTGGACTTGGACTGAATTACATTGGCTTTCTGGGACCTCCAGCTTTCAGACAGCAGGTGGTGGGACTTCTCGGTCTCCAGAATCATGTGAGTGGATTCCCATAATAAATCCCCTCTTGATCTATCGATCTATCTATCGATCTATCTATCTATCTATCTATCTATCTATATTTATTTATTTCTATCTATTTACCTGTCTATGTATCTATGAGTACTCTTCCTTCTGTTTCTCCAAAGTGCCCAGACCAATATAGAAGCTGTGATGGATACCACTTTATTCACTTTACTCAGTTTTTTTTTTCTTTCAAGAAAGAGAGCTTTGGGAGATAAATGGGTGAAATTGTTCATGCTCCAAACCTGCAGCTTTTTCCACCATCAGAAGGATGACCATAAACTCGCAGTTCTGGACTCCCTTAGGCCACCAAACTCCCCCTAACTTGAGCAGACTCGTCCTTCAGCTTGAACAGCCCAGGGGCCCAGTCACATCTGCTGAGTGGCTGCTCTGGTGGAGGCAGCATGACTGGCCCGATGGGTACAGACACAGCCAGTGGCACAAGGCCCACCTTGCTCTGCTCTGTTCGGTGGCCTCAGAACACTGCTTAAGCTCTCTGGACCTCAGGGTCCTACCTGTAGACAGTTCCTTTGGGAGAAGACCATGAGAGCAGTTCTTTGGGGAAGATAAAATTGTGTGTAACTGCAAAGGGTGTTCACCAAAGGACTTTGTCTCCAGGTGTGGCCAATCGCTGTAGAGACTCTGGGACCCCAACCAGACTTCCTTGCAAGATAGTGTGTGCACCCATGAGGGTGGGCTGCTAAAATCTCACACCTGCACCCTCCTCTGGAGGATTGCCCTCCTCCTTACTTAGAAATGCTGGGATGCTATGCCCTCCCTAAGGAGGGGTCCCCATCCAATGACTAACTAATGAGAGTGGCAATGGTCAGACCCCTTGCCTTAAGGCAGGATGGCTCTGTGGTGTCATTCAGGTACCAGAACTCCCTGTGGAATCAGCTGAAGCCAGACTCCAGTTAGGTCCACAGCTTGTCCTCACTTCTTTCCCGACCCTCCTCTGCTTCCTGAACAACCTCACATTCTCCCTGAGAGCACCCCCTTGATCAATCAAGGCACCAGTGTTCTAGACACTCTGCTGCTGGGGAACCCTAACAGAGACTTCTGAGACCTCAGCACTCTGAGGTTTTCTCTTTTTCCTTTTTTCAAACGGGGTCTCCCTCTGTCTCAGGCTGGAGTGCAGTGGCGCAGACATGGCACCATAGCATCAAACTCCTGGACTCAAGTAATCTGCCCACCTCAGGCTCCCAAAGCACTGAGATTACAGGCGTGAGCCACCGTGCCGGCCCCACTCAGAGATTTTTAATGGCAGGTGTGACATCTTTGCCATCAGCCATCTCACCTCTGCCCCACATGGAGGGTCCCACTGTCTCCCTTCCTGGACCTGCCTTGGAACACTCAGGAGCCTAGGGCCCGGGACCTGACTCACTCTTGGGTGTTTTGTTCACACTCTTTTCAAAAAACACATTCTCAATAGCTTTAATTTAATCAAAACATTCTTGACTGAGATCATTAAAGCCTCTGAGAGAGGCATTTAATTCTAAATTCACCATATCCACGGCATAGCAGTTGAGTAACTGAAAAATCAACTTTATGTCATAATAGTTTGTTAGAATGTTTGTTTACTCTTCATCTGAGACATGCTAATTAAAACAAGAGGCCTTCACAAGCAATCCAGTTAGCAAATAGGATTGGTTAATAGATAAGGAATGGTTGATAATTACATGGAAGCCCCTCCCTGCCCACATGGATTGGGTTGTTCACTGGGGTTCACGGAATGCAGGCTTTGGTTCATCTCTTCCCTCATGGAAGACACTTAGGAACATCTCTGAGAAACAATTATCTTGGTTGGGTCTCTCCTGTCACCAGATCTTTCTGAATCTATCTTGAAGGGAAGTGATTCAAGATCCTTGTGGATTTGTTTCCCTAGGGTGGAGCTATTCCCACTTTTCCACCACCTTGCCTGTTAGTGTGTGGTCCTGACTCCTGCTGCACTGGCTCCTCACGCAGGATAAGGAGCTGTTGCAGAAGGTCTCCTGCTAACCTGGCCAGCCCTACCACCTTCCCACAGACACACTCCGACATGTTCCAGAACCCAGTCAATGCGGGGTGGGGGGTGTGCTCCTTACTGTGAGTTCAGGAACGTCTCCAAACATAGACACCAAGGGGCCCCGGATGCATTTGTTAAAGTGCTAAATATCAGACCCCTTACCCTTCCAGCATGGTTTCCACTCTGGCCTTTTTCTGCCTTTCTGCATAATTGCACATTCACAGACAGTTTTTCATCTACTTCCCTTCCTGACAAGTCTAAGGTCAATCACCCAATATCCTGCTTTAGTCCTGCCCAGCAACCTCTCCTTCTGGCATATTCCCCTCCCTTCAGAGCCCTGGGTATTCATGCGCATCTTGTCCTCAGCCAGTACCTATACTCCCTGCTCTGCCCAGCCCCCAACTCAGGAACAGGGCTCCTAACCTTCCCATAGACTCCAAGATGTCAGAATGAAAAGATATCTCACAGACTTTAAAGTAAAGAAACTGAGGCAGAGAGGCAGTGATGGAGGCGTTGTCATATTTCTGGTTGGAAGGCACAACCCAAGGCCACATTGCTATTTTTAATGTCTAATCCACATTACAATGTACATAAGTCATGAGCTGATTCCAACTGTGTTACTCATTTTTGTCATCCCTGTGTTGAGTTAGTTCTCTTATGCAGAGTTTCAGCCTTCCAGAAGCTAAAAGACTAATACAGGGAGCTGTCATGACAACGACACCATGGTAGCACTTAATGAAAACTTGAATTATGGAAATATAAAATACTGAAATAAAAATATTAATCAAGCCTCACTTTTATGTGGAATTTGGAAATATGTGAACAGCAAAAATTTCATCACTGTGAACACATTAGTCTTGAATTAGGTGCATTTTGTAGTGAGGACTTGAAGAAGGTCTCCTTAGTGTGACGACTGAGGTGGACAAGGACTCCAAAGGCTCTTTAGGCTTTGAAGAGCACAGATGGCATCATTTGTGCCTGCAGTCTCCCTCATGTCTGGTACAAAGAACAGGTGTCCAGTAGGTGTTGGACAGCGCAGGGGTAAAGGAATGGATGTTCCCACTCTGAGGCCCTGCAGCCTCCAGTCCCAGAGCTCGCCTTGGGGAGAGCCCTGCAGCAGAGAACTCCTGTGACTGTAGGGACCTCTTCTGGAGGGGCTGGGGTCTCAAGGGTGGTTGGCTTCCTAGCAGCAAACACAGGCGCCATGCTGGAGTGTTTGAAGATCTTACATATCAAAAGGGAGGAAGTGATTGATCATACATAGCCAGCTTGCTGAGAGGAGGGCTAAGAAAAGCAGGATGGGGGAATCAGAAAGAAGCGTCCTCCCGGCCAAAGACGTTTCCTGTCTTCTTACCTCCATTAGAGACACTTTCTTCTTTGACCTCAGCCTTTTCTGTGCAGGAAATCCTGGCCTTTTTAGCTGCTGTAAGCCTGTGCTTGCTACTGGTCTCGGGAAGCTGCCCTGGACTGATGTCTGAAGCCAACTGTTGCTTCATTCTCACTAGTACTTACTGAGCACTGAATACATCTCAGGTTCTGCCCTAAGCACTTCTTTAATTCTCTCGATAACCACATGAGGGAAGTGTCATGATTTCTTTTTCCCAAGTGAGGAGACTGAGGTTCTGAGAGGCTAAGGGTTGGAACTCACAGCTGTTCTCTAAGCAATGGAGATGAGTTTGGAAACCATTTGACTACAAACCATTTGCACTGTCTTCCCCTCCCAGGCTCTGCCCAGGTTGCCAGCCTCACATTGTTGTGGTTCCCCTAGTTTCCTCAAAAGTCAGGCAGCTCAGCCTGGGGGAGATCTCAGGAAACTCCAAGATCAGCTTCTACATGGCTAGAGGCCACAGCTGCTACCACCACCCAAGCCTGGCAGCACCGACACCAAGCTTTGGTGATGGATGTGTGGGCATTGGCCATCTGCCTGGCACCAACCACACTCCCAAGTGCCCCAGGGATTCAGAGTGAGCCAGGAATCCCCTAGGCCACACCTGTGCCAGTTTCTGTACCTTTGCTCACTCGGTCTCCTCTGCCTGGAGCTTCTCTTTCTTTCTATAGCCCAATCCAACCCCTTTTCCATGGTCGAGTCCAATCCCAACATCGCCAACTCTTGGGAGTCCTGCTGGCTTCTTCCTTTCTCATCTTCCCTGTTGGGGTTTGGTGACTCACCTAGATGTTATAAATGTGCATGATATAAGTAAGGAAAACAGACCTGTAATAATTCTACAGGGACTATGAGGGTCAATGGTATAGAAGGTCGAGACTTTACAAGAACTATCCCATTTTGACATAAATTAATTCAAACTTATAAAAGACTGTCTATATAAAAGGAAGTCCATCTTTGAGTTAAATCTGAGCTATGAAACACCAGTTTGCAACCTGTTTCCAAGAGCATGTGTGGTGTGTATCATCAGAGCCAGTATTTGAATCTAAATGGCCCAGTGTGAGTCCCTCAACTTCCTAACGTGAGTGACTCAATTTCCCCACAAGGAAACTCCCGCCTCCTTTCCAAAGATGAGGAAGTTATGTTGATCACATTTTCCTTGATCCTCTCACTATCAGGAACCTCAAAACCAAAACTGAGCTAGGTCACAGAAAATTATTTTACCCTTCATTTTCTCTTTTGTTCTTCTATTTTTATGTTTTGTGCTTCCATTATATTTCTGTGGCAAACTATCAGAGAAATTTCATGAAAGATGTAGGGAAGAATTAAACACACGAATTAAGTAGGTTTTAGGGGGATGTCCCCAAACCCCAGGAGTTCAGGAAACATTTCCTTTCCTGTCCTAGCCCTGACTTTTTTCCAGGTCCAGCTAGGCATGTGCATTGCTCAGGGTTCATTGTTTGCAGGTTGCAGAAAGCAACTCGGGTTGGCATCATCACAGGGGGATTTTTTTAGAAGAAGATGGAGTAAGTCAGAAAATATAAAGCAAAAGCAAAAGAAGAAAAAGAACCAGTCGGGGAAGGATCTGAAAGCAGAGCTGCAGTGGGCTGCACTGGACTCTGACTCCAGTTGCAACCTGGGATTGATGGATTCCAACTCCACTGCCCGCTGATCGGGAGTCAAATTCAGAGAAGTCGGTATTGCTCGGATAACATTTTCTCTCTTTGTCAGCCTCGCCAAGACCCTTACAAAAAAGGGAGCCTGAATTCCCTGGAGGAAAATCTGGGCGAAATGTAGGGAAAGAATGGATGTACTAAATGGATCTCGTTGAAGTGTACTGAACTGAGCCAGGCCTGGTAGTGTAGGAGAATCTAGTGTGAGAACATTCATTCATTTCTCTATTTCTTGTGGATCCAATGGGACCCATCATGGCAGGATGAATCATGACCCCAGAAAGGAGCCTTCACTTAGGAAGTTGGAAAAAGAAGCAAGCGGGGTTTCCCAGAGCCTCCTTCTCGGGTCTGAAGTGGAGCAGGCCTATCTGAGCCTGAGTGACTGCCACCCCTTGCAAAGCAGCCACAAATGCCGCCTTCTGCCCTGCCCTGCACTATGCAGCTCTGGGCATGCTGAGTATCCTGCCACAGGGCTCAACCCACGCGACAGTGCTCCAGCATCCTCTTCTCATCCCCTGGGTTGCCAGCGTTTGGGGACTCCACAGGCATCGAGGTGTAGGGGTTAAGAGCTCACATCGAGAGCTGTCAAGCCAAGATCTGAGCTCTGACTTCTCCAGTTGTCAGATTTTAAACCAATCTGATTGCTCCTTTAAAAACTTCCAATTTCTCACCTGTGAAATGTGGATAATAATGCCAACCTCATAAAGGTCGTCGAAGGATATGAAGATGTTGAATAAGATTATGTTATTCCACAAGTGCCTCCTGAGAAACTACTCCATGCTACCCTCTTACCAACCTCGGGGGTTGCAGCAGGAAAAGGACAGACAACACCCTGCCTTCCTCTGGAGAGAGACAGCAATCACACAAATGAATGCACATGTTATTTCAAATAATAGTAAGTACAATGAGGAAAAGTCAAGAGGGCATTGTAGAGATGGAGACCCACCTTCAGCAAGGAGGGACTCTGCCCAACTGCAGGGAAGGTGGTCAGCTGCAGAGGAGAGCTGCCTTGACAAAGGTCTCACCCTTCCTGGGGCAGCCTCCATCTGAGAACTGAGCAAGGTGCCTGTAAACACCTGGCCATTTTGACTGGTGGCAGGATGTGCTGATGGCTGATTCTCACTCCCAAGCCACCTACGTCAATTGCATTTCTTCCTCTGCACAATGTTTCTACCTCTTCCCTACACATGGGTTGATCCCTCTGAAACGTCTTGAAACCAAAACTCCATCTTGGCGCCTGCTTCCTTCTGAAGAACTCAACCTGGGACACAGTAAGAGGACAGATCACCTACCTGTGAGGACCCTGTGATTCAGGTGGGTGGTCAGGGAAAAACTCTGCAGAGGCAGCATGTAAGCAGAGCCCAGAAGCAAGGACAGGAGCAACAAGACCCTATGGGGGAGACTGGTCCACAGAGGAGCCAAGCAATACTACAAAGACCATGGAGAAGGAGACATGCAAGGCCCGTGTGGTCCAGGGGGAGTAGTAGGAGATGAGGTCAGAGAAGGAAGAAGTGGAGATCATATGATGCTGTGAGGTCATCAAAATTGCTGCTGGCTTTTACTAGAAGTAAAATGGGAAGTCATGTGAGTTTTGAGCTAGGAAGTGGTGTCTTATGTTTCAAATGGTGAATTCTGGCTGCTGTGTGGACAATGGCGTAAGGAGGGGAGCAGGGAAAGCAGAGTAGTAGTGTAGGAGGGTGTTTTGGTGGTCTAGGGTAAGAGATGACCACAGTTACCTATAATATGGCAATCATAGCAGCTGTGGTTATAATACAGTGGTATTGTGGTCATACTAATAGTAGTTGCCACTGTAGTCATGGTTGCTAGGTCGAGAGCAGGGAATTTTCTTCACCCCACAGCACTGGACTTGCCATGAAGTATTTGCAAGCAGCTCCTCTGCTCATGGTCCATCTGCATAAAGCCTCCCTGGTGCAGTGAGTGTGTGAGGCCGGACCTTTAGAGATCACAGCCTCATGCTTAGTTTGCCTCATTCTGGCTATGCAAGAATTTGCTGCACCCAAATATGCAATTTGCAGATTCCAGCCTAACTTTGCTGCTGTTCATTCCATTTTCCAGAAAGTTTTTACATCCCTTTCTGTTGCTGTACGGTTTTCCTGTGTAGAGGACTGGTCAGAGTGTGTTTTCTTCCATTCAGCGGCTGTAAATCCCATCCTGGATGTGGCCTGGGGAGGCTGGACCTCTGCCTCTCTGAGCCTCCTCTTTGGACCATTCCCTTTCCCTTGGATTTCTCTTTGGTCACAGGAGGTACAATAGGTTGCTGGCCTTCTGCAACCTCACTTGGGAGAGGGATCCTGAGGACCCAGCTTCAGAGAAAATTCCATAATCAACTAGACTGAGTGATGTGTTTAGGAGGTCGAGGCTGATACTAACTCTAATTCACATTCCCCGGGCACTCTGCTCTGTAATAAAGCCTGGATGACCGACAGCTCGGCCAAGAGCTAACATACCTGTTTGAACTAGTCTTGTGCCAATGGAAACACGTCAGAGAAGAAAAACATTTAGCCAGCTGTCTGATGCAAATGGGTTCTTTTCAGCCAAATGAAGAAGGATCGCCTAGACAGGGGCATATGTGTACATTAAATGTTAATACATAATAAAACGTCGCACCTCTCTCCTTTGGCGTTCACAAGGTAACATCCCATACATAAATAGAGTGACAAGCTTTTACACCCTGCCTGAGCCACCCAAAGCCAGAAGGAAACTGGGTGGGACCCCTCTCCATCGTGCTACCACATGGGGTACCCACGCCAGGATGTTTACGCACCCGGTGTCAGAATATAAAAATGTTTAGCCATTTCCATGTGGAATTAAGAGGTATGAATTTATAAGTGACTCTGTTTAATCAAAACCTCCATTGAAACACCATTTAGCCCAGACCCTATCAACGAATTTCAAAATACAGATTTCGCTGGTAAAATAGCCCCGTGTTGCCGTTTCCTCGTCAAATATATATTTAGCCCCCCGAGAATCCTTTTTACTAAGCCAGCAGCTCCAGCATGCACAATGGTTTAATCGTATATTGTTCTCTGAGTACTAACCCTTTACAAATCATATGACATAAAAAGAAAAATAAGTAACATTGTAAAGACAGTAATGAGAACTGTTGAGCTAAAGTGCCTCTTAAAGAAATCCTAATAAATTCCAGAATTTCTAGTCTTCTGGCAAGCTTTCCATTTAGAACAAAATCAATGATCAATGGCTGCAACGAGCCAGCATTAGGCTTGCATGCCTCCGGAGCAGGGAAAACTCATAGACGAAAGATGACATTTAAGGAAAAAAAGCTGACATTGAGTCCATCACTGTCATCGCTTCTGCCATAAAGCAGCTTCAAATATTAAAACATTTTTCATCTGTGCTGCATTATTGGCACCAGAAATTGTTTTCTCTCTGTCTGGTGCGCACTTGAACTGCAGCAGCGCTCCCCGGAGACTCCGGATTGTTACTAAGGCCTCATAACATATTGGCAGTTGACGTGGTGGTGTTCATGTACACTTGCCACTCACACGGAGCCTCCCCTCCCCCGGCCTGCAAGCTAAGCTGGCTGTAAGAGGACCTGGGCTCTGTGGCTCAAACGCGGGGGACAGCGGGTAGGCACATGCATGCCCTGTGATTTCTTTTTTGCAGTCTGCCTTTCCCTGGCCACGACCCCATCCTTGCCCCTGTCTGATGTCCAAGCTGTCCCTGCTCAGACAGACGTGGCCTCTCCTGGACAGCTTCAGTCACATAAGGACTCCATAGTTTGTGTGGGCTCAGAGCACTTTGGCTGCAGGGAGGAAGGTCTTTACCACTGGGCAGGTACAAGCTGCTTTTCCTTTTGTACTCCTGGACCTAGCACTCTGCTTTATGGGCACTGTGAGCCCTGGGCTCTGTTTTAGGATTCAGAGAAATAAGGATGTCTCAGTTTCTGCGCCTGTCTCACAGGACTCACTAATTCGTGATGAAAATGGTGACACGCCCACCTGGCGAGATGCACACGGTTTCCTTGCAGGAAGCCCACGGCCTGGAGTGAATCACTCAAGCAGAGTGTTTGCTGGGTGACTGGTGTCCCATGAGGGCACCAGGTGGATCACATCGAATGTAAAAGATGCTCCTTGGGGGCCCTCCTAGCTCTTGCTGCATGGAACCCTGAGAAGGGCAAGGCACCCTGGACTGGAAGAAAGATGCTGCCAGGGCGTGCACTTGTAGAAGAGGAGAGGTGCCACCAGGCAATTCCTGGCATTGCATAGCTTGCTGAGAGAATTGGGGCCAGGGACCTCAGGAGCCGTCATGCTTGTGAGGCCCTAGACGTTCTCAGCTACTCCCACCCTCACCCTAAAACTTAGTCGGGAAGTCTTTTCTCTCTATGTGGGGACCCTGCCCTGGGGAAGAAGCTGTAGGTGTGGCCGGGCTGTTTCTGTCTGTCCGCATCTTACATTTTACTTCTTGCAGGCACTTTTCCTAGAGACTGGAACTTCAGCTTCACTCCCTAAACTCTCGATTCTCCCAGAATCCCCAGCAACCAACCAAGGGGACCTCCAGGGGCTCAGGGTCAGTGAGGCACAAATGGCAGGTGGATGGCAGGATTCCTGGGTGTCCCAACTCACACCTCACCCATGTGGCCCTTTGGTCTCAGCACCTGCATACCTTAGCCAGCGTGAGGCTGGTGTGGTACCAGCATAGGGCCAGTGGGAGCACAGCAGCAGGCCCAGTGCTTACTCCAACCCCAGGACTGGGCCTGAGGAGTGGCAGGTTGGACCCCTCCAGGAGGCACAGCACCTAGAACCCACGGTGCTTTCAGGGCATTGAATAAAAAAATGTTTTCATTCAATTAAAATGAGAAGAGGCCACGCTGCCCAGTGGCCAGCAATCTCAACGTTCTGAGAGGCCAAGGCAGGAGGATTGCTCGAGGCCAGGAGTTCGAGATCAGCCTGGGCAATATAGGGAGACCTCATCTTTATAAATAAATAAATAAAATGGGAAGAAAAAATTAATTTTTAGAGTCAAAGATCTGGTTTGTCATTACATCCATGGCGGTTGTAAAATACAAGTTTAAGTATTTTTTTTTTTTTTTTTTTTTTTTTTTTTTTTGGAGGAGGAAGAGGCCCACAAAGGCAAAAGTGCTTAGGGCCTTGTAAGAGAGGCCACATGGCCAGGGCTTGGTGGTTGAGGTAGGGGTCTTGGAGCCTGGAGGGGACCACAGAGCTGAGGGACAGGTGCCCCCATGAAACACCTCAAGCTTAATTTGAGTCCAGGCCACTGTGGCTTCTGAACTGCTGCCTGGGCCCTAGGTGTAGAAAGGGGGACTATGAGAGGGAGATCTGGGGACCCTGTCCCTCCTCTGGTCACTCATTTCACTCAGTGGGAGGGTGGGGGTTTAAGGGAAGGAGGAAGTGCTATTCTGCAGACCCTCCAAGTACTGTGCACACATCTCCTGGATGCTGGGACACCCAGCCCTGATTTCTGGGGAGCTGCTGTCCAGTAAAGAGATACAAGCAATCCATAAAAGACTGCAGCCCAGGGGAAATGGAGTGGATACATCAGAGGGACTGGGGTGAACCTGCTGGAGGCTGGAGTGATGGGGTGATCCGCAGGGAGGGCAACTTATGAACCCAGGCATCCCCGACTCCCACGACCATCCTCCTTCCCAAGTCTTCTTGCTTTAATCTGCTCGAACCTTTGCTCTGGCCTCTCCCCATTGGTCAGATGGCCCCTCGCAGGCCTCCTCCCTCTCAAAGAGCCCTTCCTCTAAGCCCATCTCAATGCGGCGCCCCCCCCCCCCCCGCAAAGAGTGCCCCATTATCTCTAGCAGGGTCACTGGGGTTGGTTCTACCACCAATACACTGGCAATCATTTTCTGATCTGTTAAATAGAATGCACAGTCCCCAGTCCCAAGTGGCTGGTACACAGTGGGTGCTTAATACACAGCCACAATCTTGAGGAAGCTTCAAGAAATTAACAGATGTTGTCCTTCACACAGAGCTACTTTCTAACTTTTTAAAATGTAGTTTTTATTTATCATTCTTAGAGACAGGGTCTCACTCTATTGCCCAGACTGGAGTGCAGTGGTACAATCGTGGGCCACTTCAGCCTGGACCTCCTGAGCTCAAGCCATCCTTCTGCCTCAGCCTCCTGAGGAGCTAGGACTATGGTTGTGTGCCACCACGCCCAGCTAATTTTGTTTGTTTTTGTAGAGGTGGGAGTCTCTTTTATATTGCCCAGGTTGGTCTTGAACTCATGGTCTCAAGCAATCTTCCCTCCTCGATCTCCCAAGTGCTAGGATTACAGGTGTGAGCCACTATGCCTGGCTGGAGCTATGTTTTAAGTCACTTTGCAGGGCCCCTCCCTGCCCTGCCTGCTCTTTGAAGAGTGAGCAAGGGACTTCTCCCCACCTCCAGGGCCACCTTACATTTTATTTATTGAGAGCATTATTCCTACGGACCAAAACTTCAGCATTACTCTCTAAACTCCTGACTCTCCCAGAATCCCCATCCAGCACCCTAGAAGCAATCCAGGAGCTCAGAATTCACTGTTATCCCGGGAGAGTGTGCATCTTTGCCTCTCAAGGCAAACCCCAACTCCAGGATCTGCCACTCACCCCCATCCCCAAACAGAGCAGAGCCACAGCCAGCAGGATGGGAGGTTTAGGGAGGCCGAGCTCCTTTTCCATCTACTTCAGTCAACACACAGGGTTCAGGCAGGCCTGTGGACAAGGCGGAGGAACTCCCAGGCAGCCAGGCTGGCTTCAGCGTGTGGGGGCGGGAGGGGCACAGCCAGGTGCGAGGGAAGGCTGGCATCTGGCGCCCACTGCCTGCCCACCCGCCCGCCCAAGTAGGTCTGAGCTTCCCTGCCTTTAATAACCATCCCCACCGCAGAGGAGCAGAAGCTAGAAACACACCGGCTTTGGCATTTCAGGCAAGTCGAGGGTGGATTATCAGGGCATTTAGAAGAAGGGGAAGGGAAGAAAAAGAGCGCTGGAGACGGGGAGACCACACAGGGAGACAGTGCACAGAGCTGCAGCAGCCATCTGCCACGACTTCACATGCCACCCCGGAAACTGACAGACACTGCTTCAGCAAGGCCCAGCCCGTCAGATGAGTCAATCAATCAAAAAAATTCTTATGAAACTTAATCATAGAGGGTCATGTTAGGGAGTGGGGAACAGATTAAATTACCACAGTATTAGATACGGGAAATGATTTCTGTCAAAACCATCTTTACTGCAATTATAATATGTTAATTATGTATTTCATTAAGTAAGTGGATTAGAGTCTGCACAGATGAAATCATGTGGAGGCTTTGAATCATTCGCCGAGCACGGTGGGAGGACTTCTGTGAATGGATCTCGTTTAATTTGGAAAACTTTTGCATGCAAAATGTGATTTTTTTCCCCCTTCTTTTGTGAGCCTGGCCCTCGGCCTCAGTGGAGAAAACGCCCAGGTTGCTGAGAGGAGAATCCGCTGATTGCCTCCTCCATGCTCTGAAGTCAGCCTGTGAGGTCCGTGTGCTGGGAACCAGTCCTGAGCTCTTTCCGTCTTGCTTCTTCCAGCTTGCAGTGGGCAAAGCGATGCTGATGGCCTGCAAGGGGGATGGGCACCTCTGAGTGCCTGCTCATCTTCTAGTACAATTAGGCAAAGTCTTCATGAGGTTCACAACCAATGGGCAACCAGTGCATCAGAAGACAACCATGGTACCATATCCTGGTGCATCCACGTGTCTTCTGGCCACATCGCATGACATGCGTCTGCTTTTCTCATTTGGCCTTTGGGGATACCCTGCTCACAGGGAAGACAGTTTTGAGAAGCTCCAGTGGAGTCCCTTGCAAGGGAGATGGTTGCCTCGTTATGGGCAGGATGGCCCACAGCTCACGGGCAGACACAATCGGATTGTTTTGCAGCACATATCTCAGGACAGCTCTTCAATCCTCTCTCCCATTGGGCCCTGCTGTTTGGTAAAAGGGCTATTTAGCCACTTGGTTTCCAGGTCTCTTTTTTTGTAGTTCTGAAGCAAGGAATGGGTGTCGGGTACACCTGTACCACCGAAGTCCCCTTGGGCCACCATGGTATGGTCTGTCCCTCCATAGATGGACCCTTGTATCTTGTCCCTACTCAACCTCAGAATCTAAGCTGAACATAAGGAGCCTGCCCATCTCAGTTTCAGTTCAAGGCAACAGAGGCCACCAACAGACTTTCCATATATCTGCAACTCTTCTATTCTTCTTGGCTTCTGAAGATCTTCTGGGATGTAAGGGACAGTTGAGTCATAAAGGAAATAAGAGTTAATAGTTATTCTTCAGAAAGAGGAGGTATCCAGTGCACATACATTTCCTGGGTCCCTGAGTATTCCATTATCAGTAATAACCACAGGGAAGTTTTGACGAAGAGGAGAAAGGAGAGGAGGCAGGCGGATGGGGCCTGCCTGGAGTGCATAGCAGTGTAAGTGACGGGAAAAGGTTGGCTGATTTGATGAAAACCCCATCAGCCTCTCTAGGGAGATATTACTTTCCTCATTATTCCACTGATTGGCCTTATTTCATCTGAAGAATGCTGTACATTCTTTACAGGCCTGGCAAGCTTCTTTAACAATATCCAGAAAAAAATATATATCACCTCCTTAATAGAAACAACAAGGAAATTAACATGAGCCATCTTCTTCCAGGGATCAGTGGAGAGACCCGGCCTGATCCCCCTTCTTCTGACCCAGCCACCCAGTCCTCAACCCCCAAAATTATCAAAGAAATTGCTTAAACGTTGTACACATAGGATGGTTGGGGGAGGAGCTTCTTCTCCTATATGACAGCAGCTGAGGATGTTTCATAAATTCCATAAGGAGAACAAAGGCTCAAGCCTGGATCCCAGTGTCCCCCTTTGCACAGAAACAAAATCTTGATGTGATTGGATGGTTCAGGAAAAACTCTGTTTTCAGGGAGTCTGTCTCGATGCAGGAGAATCATTTTCGTTCCTGATGCAACATAGGGCTTCTCTTCCCAGCACAACAACAGAAAGGGAAGAACAAAAATACATTCGTTAAATTCAGACTGAGACTGGCGTTATCAATGGCCTGGAGCTTGCAATAACTATTAATTAAGTGCATTTTTTCATTATTCTTTAGCAAAGAGGTAAGATTTAATGATGTAAGCTAACAATGGATAATAATTTAAAGTGGTGACAATAGTTTAATTATTCACACACACACAAAAGTTAACTCCATAACTTATTTCTTTGTGAGAACAAGTTCATTTAAAATATTTTGAACTGTGCATACAATTATCACTTAAACTCTTTCCTTCATGGCTTTGTAGAGACAAAGAGTCAATTCTCCCTGTAAATTTCTCGTTAGACAGTTCTACAGATGAAGAATTCTGCCTAATAAAATAAAAAAAGAAAAAAAAAATCACACTGTTGGGTTTTGCCTAGAATGTCCTAGGTCTCAAAATGGGATGGATGGTTCCATATTACTATGTCTTTCCATTCCAATAGGCAGGAACCAAACTCATGCAATAATATGTGTATATGTGAGCATGTGTGTGTGTGTGTGTGTGTGTGCATGTGTGTGTGCGTGTGCATGTTTATGTGGAAGGTGCTTCTGTTTTTTGTCAGCCCATCCCAGAAAGTTCGCTTTTCCTTTTCACTGACTATTCAGAGTTGGAGATGCTATATGTGGAAGGGGTGAGGTGGGAGGAATGCCGCTTCAAGGGTGATTAGAAAAGAAAGGAAGAAGAATAAATAAATACTTCAAGTGGAAGACATTCTCTTGAATTCAGAGCCTCTTCATGGCTTTGAGACAATATAATTGTAACATGACTGAGTATCCAAGCAGCTGGAGCTCACCAAGGATGTTCAGGAGTACCAGAGCTCTAGGGCCCTGGGAAGAGCCAGTGTCATTGCAGGGAGCTAGAGTTCCTGATCAGGGATGGATTAGAACCTTCACGATTATCCTGTCATGGAAAAAAATGCAGAATTTAACCATGTACAGTGCCCAGTCCATTCCTGGTCCTCACTTCCTCTTTGCTTCCTTGCTGTGAACCACCTCTCCACTGTTAACAGCCGCTCCAGGGACCTTACAGAACCCAACGGAGAGGCATCCGAGACACCATCACCAGACCCATGCCTTGAATGGAAGCAACTCAAAGTCCCAGTGGACCCAAAGTCATGAAACCATGATTAGGTCCACACAGTGCCAGTATTCAGATGGATATTTTATAATATCAAATATATAAATAGATTTGTCAAGCCAACAAATACTTGAATATTGTTAAACATTTGAATAATCCAATATAACAACTTCATTTAGGCTATCTTTTAGATAACTCGTTTCTTAGTGTTATTATCTCACTGGATGGCTTCATGGATCAGGAACTCTGGTTAGAATCATACTAATCCTGCCATTGGAGTTCAGCTGTTTACTATGGTCGGATGTTGCATAAAGTTGATGATACCACGTGACATAAGCTATTGATGTACAAAGACTAGTTTTCTACCATGATTGCAGTTCATAAAAAAGATGTTTAGGAAAAAATATAACATGGCACTCCAGATTCCTACTAAAAAATGTACATTCTAAACTATAAGCCTTCTAAAATCTGGTGAACTATTCTACAAAAGTGAAAGACTATGTGTAAAATTAATTCCCTCTCCTTAATCTTACTTGTAGAGGAAGGAGTGGAAGTATAGTCATTTAAGTTGAAAATAAAATGCCATTGTAGTTTTGGGAGAATAAGAGACTCTATGATCATCAGACAGTGATGTCTGATTGGCACTTGATAAATATCATCCATAGTTTGTTCAACAGACATGTTCTCACTATTTAAAGGTACTCCACACACCAGGTAGTTGCTATCACTTGACTTCTTGTTTTATTTTGTAATTATCATAGAATAAACTTTTTTTGTTAACTTATTTATTGTCTTCTAGAGCAAGGGCTTTGACTTTCTTGTTTGCTATGGTAGCATGGGCCTAAAACAGTGCCTGGCTCAGAGTGAGTATCTAATAAATATTTGTTGAGTAAATGACTAAATATGTGCCTAATATGGTTGTTGACTGTTAGGTAATTTTCCCTCCCTTAGTCTAGTAAGTGTGTTGACATAATTCATTTAATAAAGAGATTACAAAAATACCACCTTTGATGGATGGAGTTACTGGCCCCAATTCTCAGTCTTAGCCCTGTGTTTAGCACTTTGCCTTATGAGTCTGTGGTTCTTCCCATTAAAGGGCAGAGCAAATTTCTTCACTCTTGTGTTTGACCAGGAGACTGGCTTTGGCCAATAGCATGAGAGTAAAGCGATGGTATCGCAATTCTGAACTTCAGCCTTAAGAGAACTTGCATGTTTCTGCTCATTTCTTGTACTTCTGCCATCACCATGAAAAGAACATGCCTGGGCTTGCCTGCAGGGCCCAGGAAGAGAACACCAAACACTGACAGCAGAGCTACCCAGCTGAGCCTGGACGTAGGTGCACTGAGCCCCAGCCAGCCCACAGTCAGCCCACAGCCACAGGAATGACAGAAATGTTTGTTGTTGTGTACCACTGACATGGTGTATTTGCTTGCAACACAACAATAGCAAGTCCACATATAATCTTTCTCTGACTCAACTTCATGGCATCCAGTCTCCCAGATGGATGACCCTGTACCCAAGACACTGAATTGGCCCAAATGACCAAGTAGGGAATAAAGAAGAGAATCACCTAAGTGTTGTAGGAAAAAACCAGGTTCTCGTCATGTGACCAGGAAAAATAAGCCATGCAGACACTTTGAAGGGCTGGGGATAATGGAGTTTATTGGGAGAAAAGGAAGTGAACTCTCAGCAAAGCAAGGTGGGTTAATGTTAATAGGCCCCAGTCTCACAGATTGAATCTCAGGTCACCACCCAGAAATGGGAGAGGTCAGACTCCCGTCACTACAAATGGCTTGAACTTTCCGAGGTTCCATCCCATCCTCCCAGTGTGCAGGTGGGCATTGTTCAGAGAGAATCAGGAAAGTATGGGCTTCATTTGAGATCCGAAGTCTGGTTTTTTAGCCTTCAGGCTGTTTTAGGCTTGAAGGCAGGGTTTTGTTGGGGGCTGCTTGCTGCCTCCTGTCTCTATCATAAGGGCCAGAGCGCTTACTCAGCACTTGCCATGTGTTGTCTCATTTTGTCCTCCTGGCCATGGTGTCCCCACTTCATAGGTAAAGATGCCAGCTTTGCTGAGAGAACACCCCTTGCCTCTGTTCTCCCACCTGGGAAGAGAAGTCCTGAAAGCAGTTTCCAACGATGGTTCTTGGAGATCATTCCAAAGAGAAGGACCAGCCCTGTCTGGAAACAGAGCTAGTGAACGAATCACCTGCACTCTCTCCATCAGCCCTGTCCTCATAGTGGCCTGAACATTGAATCTGGCCTCATCTAGACGTGATCCCATGCTCTCCCTGAGACTATGTTACTTGGACAAGGAATATTTGTCCTGGAATCCTTTGTACCCTGCCCTCTTACTTGCCTTAGATAACCCCTTCCAACAGGGAGCAGAACATTACATAAGGGATGCTGGAACTCTGCCTTCAAGATGACAGCATTTTTGAAACAAAGGCATAGCCGTAAATCTAATTTGTTTCTCTGCCAGGCTTTCCAAACACAGCTTCGTTGTAGGAAAGTGACCATCCCATCGGAAAATGGAGTAATTGTGACTTGCGTTTGAGGACATATCTTTCTGCAGCCTGGGCGCTCGTTCACGCGTTCATATGATAAATTTCTATTGAAGGCGCACTGTGAGCCAGGCAGGCTTCTAGCGCCTTGGGGCCCAGATCATTCTCTTAAATTAGTGCCCCTTTGTTTTGGAAGCATTTTAGATTAGACGTCATTTACCGTTGCTCACCATAGGACTTTAGATGGCTTTCAGACACACACCCAAGTCCTCACCTTCTTCTGCCCCTGATAACTTCACTTCTATCCTGCCTTCCTGGCCTCTACCTGTTTCCATCTGAGGTTTCCCTGCCCTAAATGCTCCCCTCCATTTCCCTCTATCTTGTTTTCCAAGACACTGATCTAATGGCCTCAAAGAGCAAGGGGCCTTCCCCAACTTCCTGGAGGAGAACCTTTCACAAGTCCCTTAGTGACGCCATTGGGAATAATAAATACTTTGTGACATTTGATGCACAATAAGATTTTACCCTGAATAATGATCTAATGGTCACATTGCTTTGCTTTTGTTATTGTTGTTAACCAATCTGCCTCAACTCTTGGAATTGTGTGCCTCTTTCTTGAGGTCAGGGACCGTGTGGTGAAAACCTGAGCTCCTGGGGCGTATCATAGAAGAAGCACAATAAAAACAGATGGGCCAATGTTAATTTGCCTATTCTGCTTGTTGTTTCTTGTATATACTCTAGAATGTATGCTCCAAGAAGACAGGACTCTGTCTGTTGTATTCAGCGATGTATTATGAGTACCTGGAATAGTGTCAGGCACGTAATAGGTATTCAATAAATATTTTTAACTGAAAGAACAGCTAGGAGCAGAGACAGAAAATTTTTAGCTCTTGGGTAACAATAATAACTCCAGTCTCCAAATACTTTGTCTTTTCCAAAAGGCGGTAGGTCTTCCTGATTCTGATGCCCACAGTTCTTTGTTCTCCCTATAAACAAAACGAGATATTCTTAGTGGGATAAGACCTCTCACTGCACCAGTTCTGGCTGGTCGGGAGCAGGAGCAGATATCAGCCACCCAGGGCATCTATTTAAAGTGAAGAAGCTTTGACTTCTGGATCGTTATCCACCTGCAGAAGCACAAAGATCTTTATGGGAGCACCATCTTTTCTGGTGATCACACCTCTGGAAATGATGCTATAAGGCCAGGAAATTGATTTCCTGCATTGCAAAATCATTCCCGGGGTCATCAGTATCAAAGCCAAGTGGTTCATGGATTTTTTTTTTTTTTTTCTTAAGATAAAGTGCACTATGTTCTGTGAGTTAAGCTTAACAAGATGTGATGAAATGAAAGTTTATCCTTTGAATAAGTGTTGTGGCTTAACACAGGCAGCTGATCCTGGTCCCTTCCTTAATCATGACCTACAGGATTGACTTCCCCCTAAGCAAAAAGTTACGGCACTGAGAAGGTAGCTGGGTGCATGGGGCGGGACTGGCAGGCCACTTCTCTTGCCTGATGTGACCAGGCCCAGGAGTCCCTCATCCAGCAGCGATGAGACTGAAGGGAAAATAGGCACTTTCCTGCCTGAGAGCAGAGTGGTAAATTGATACAACCATTCCAGAGAGCAATGAGGCCCTAGCTATAGAACTGAATATACGTTGACATTCTAACCCAGCAATTTTTTTGTGGGAATTTAACTTAAAGAAACTCTTTTGCAGGTGGGTGCACAGGAAAACCAGTCCATGAAGTGTGTTATAGTGGTGCTTGTAATACAAGAAAATGATGGCAAGCTATTTACTGTCACTACAACAGTAGGTAAAACAATTCTTGCTATATTCAAAGAGTAAAAGACTAAGTAGCAGCTAAAATGATGAACTAGAGTAAGAATCAGCAAACTGTGGCCAGCAGGCCAAGTCTTGTCTGCCTCCTGTGTTTGTTAATAAAGTTTTATTAGAAGATTCCCATTCATTTATTCACATATTGTCTGTGGCCACTTTTTGCTTTAAAAGATCAGAGCTCAGTAGTTATCATAGATACTACAAGATCCACATGTACCTAAATGCCTGGAAGTCATCACAATCTAGCCCACTACAGAATAACTGTGCTGGTTCTTTTTAAAATACAGCTGCATAGATCTCCAATAAAAAAAAAAAAAAAAAAAAGTTGAAGGAAAAGGGTAGATTGTAACACAAAATGCCATGACGCTGTTTATGTGAATTAAACACAAACATATATGGGTATATACCTAAGTAAGGGAAAGTGGCACAGATGGGCTGGAAGGTGTCAACCTAATTCGTGATTCTAATCACCTATGGGAGGGCCCAAGGAGAATGGACTGGGGCTGAAGGGACTCAAAGCCTACCCAAAGATAATGACTTATTCCTTCTGTTGTATAGACTTGGAATAAATATAACAGCATTATGCTTCCAAGGGAGGTAGGCAGAGTCCACAGGATGCAGGTTTTGGTGTTTGAGGCACAGGCTGCTTCTAAGACTGCTCTTCCCAGCCCCGCCTCACCCTGTGGTCAATCTCTTGGTACAGTGAACAACTTTGTCAACTGCAAGTGGCAGACAACTCTGACCTGAGGGCTAAAGTTCAGGCAGAACAGCGTATTTTAAACAAATAAGTAATTGGGATTGAAGACAAAACTATAGGTATACATATAATTTGGAATGCCCTAATTGTATTTTCCTACTGCTAACATCACTACTTAAAGATGTGGGATTTATCTAAGTCTGTGCCCTCCAAAACTGTAGCTTCCAGCCCCATGTGGCTGTTGAACACTCGACATGTGGCTAGGATGAATGAAAATGTACTATCAACGTAAAACACACACCGGATCTCAAGGACAATACAGAAAAAAAATACGTATCTGATTAACAATTCATTCTATCCACGGCAGGTAGAAATGATCATGTTTGCTATACCAGCAGATTAGTCTACTATTGCAGCTGTAACAAATTACTTCAAAGTAGGTGGCTTGAAACAACTCCAAGTTGTTATCTCACAGTTTTGTAGGTGAGACGTTCAATGCAGGCTTTACTGGGATAAATTTGAGAGGGCATCAGGACTACATTCTTTTCTGGAGGCTCTAGAATGGTGGTCCCCAATCTTTTTAGCACTAGGGACCGCTTTTGTGCAAGACGATGTTTCCACAAGTCAGAGTTGGGGATGGTTTCAGGATGATTCAAAAACACTATATTGTGCACTTTATTGCTATGATTGCTACACTATAATCATATAATGAAATAATTCTACAACTCACCATAATGTAGAATCAGTGGAGCCCTGAACTTGTTTTTCTGCGACTAGGTGGCCCCATATGGGGATGATGGAAGATGGTGCAGATTATCAGGCATTAGATTCTCATAAGGAGCATGCAACCTAGATCCCTCACATGCTCAGTTCACAATAGGGGTGGTGCTCCTATGAGAATCCAATGCTACTGCTGATCTGACAGGAGGCGGAGCTCAGACAGTAATGCAAGCAATGAGGAGTGGCTGTAAATACAGATGACACCTCACTCCTTCTCCCATGGCACCGCTCTCGCTTTCTCTTATGCCTCCCTCTTTGTTTGTTTGTTTGTTTGTTTGTTTGTTTGTTTGT
Organism: Piliocolobus tephrosceles; assembly: GCF_002776525.5. Classification (NCBI taxonomy): domain Eukaryota; kingdom Metazoa; phylum Chordata; class Mammalia; order Primates; family Cercopithecidae; genus Piliocolobus; species Piliocolobus tephrosceles. The sequence goes on along the minus strand of NC_045454.1, from coordinate 26,065,051 downwards.
TTGTTTTGAGACAAAGTCTGGCTTTGTCACCCATGTTGGTGTGCAGTGGCGTGATCTCAGCTCACTGCAACCTCTGCCTCCTGGGTTCAAGCAATTCTCCTGCCTCAGCCTCCTCAGTAGCTGGGATTACAGGCACCCAGCAACACACCCAGCTAATTTTTGTATTTCTAGTGGAGATGGGGTTTCACCATTTTGGCCAGGCTGGTCTGGAACTCCTGACCTCAGGTAATCCATCCGCCTTGGCTTCACAAAGTGCTGGGATCACAGGCATGAGCCATCCTGCCCAGTCATCCGTCTTCTACTTTTAAGGACCTTTGTGATTACAGATTATCTAGATCACATCCCCCTCTTCAAATCAGCTGGCTAGCAAACTTAATTCCATCTGCAACCTCAATGCTCTTTTGCCATGAAACAAAACACATTTGTAGGTTTTGAACACCTTCAGGGAGGTCTTTATTTTGGCTATCACAATTGACCTAAATAAAAATATTTTATTAAAATTAATTTTACCTGTCCCTTTCCACCTTTTTAATGTGGCTATAAGAAAATGTAAAGTTGTCCATGAAGTTCCCATTCTATTTCCATTGGGCCTCACTGCGTCAAGATGTGAATGTGCTTCACCAACTATAAGGTACCTTGATGATGAGGAACGTTAATTGAAAGACAATGACTTTTTATGAAGTCACTCTTATTTTTGTTTCTTTTCTTTCTTTTTTTTTTTTTTTCAGATAGGTTCTCACTCTGTCAACCAGGCTGGAGTGCAGTGATACAATCATGGCTCACTGTAGCTTCAATCTCCTGGGTTCAAGTGATCCTTCTACCTCAGTCTCCCAAGTAACTGAGACTACAGCTGCATGCCACCATGCCCAGCTAATATTTTGTTTTTCATAGAGATAGGGTCTCACTATTTTGCCCAGGCTGGTCTCAAACTCCTGGCCTCAAGCAATCCTTCTGCCTCAGCCTCCCAAAGTGCTAGAATTACAGGTGTGAGCCACCACACCCCAGAAAGTTGCTCTTGAAGATAGCAAAAACACACCTCTGCCCACAGGAATAAATAATACTACAATAGCTCATGAGGGCTTACAATGGGCCAGGCCTTATGTTTAAATATCAGTTGGTTTCATCTTTATATGAGCAGACAGGTGCTGTTCTTCTTTACATATTGCAAGTAAAGTTGCTGAGGCACAGATAGGTTAAGTAATTTGCCAAAGTCTCACAGCCAACAAATAGGAGCACAGGCTGTGGACTGTGGAGGCCTCCCTCTAGGTGATGTGCACATGTTAAACATCAACTGGTAAAAACAACAACGCTCTGGGGTCTACCTGCCCCTCTGACAAGAAACTACAAATGACACCTCTTCTTTGCACAGCTCTTCGGAGTGACAACCCAGGTATCTAACTCCCAGCCATAAAATGAGTTTCCACTGGATACTCTGTCTTGCGGTATCCCTCCAAATGCTCTATGGATATTTGAGTCTGGCTCACTTTTTCAGCTCCACGTGTGACTAATTCCCACCAGGCAGACAGCAGCAGGAGCCCAGCAGCTGCAGGGAAAGGCCTCAGCTCCTAAGGTCTTGAAGGAAAGGGACTGTTTGGCCACACACATATTCACACACACAAACACACAGGCACACACGCATACACACAGACACACATGCATACACTCATACACACACGTATATACACATACACACACATACACACACAAATATACACACACATACACATACACATTCACACACACATACATTTACACACAATTTAAATATGTCTATACTTATCTCTACTTAAAATATTTGTATATGTCCAAATGAATATATATGCTTTAAATATCTTTTTCTATATGCTGCTATATGTATGTCTGTGTGCACATGTAAATTTATCATGCATGTCCTTGTCTCTCTCACTTATTTTACCCAACTCTTTCTGTCTTAAATATCTCTACAACTCAAGATTTCCTTATGTAGTTCCAAAGTTAAATTTTATTTAACATTCATTTATATATCTTTGTGTGTGTATATTTCACATGGAATAATTCCTGATCACCACACATATACGAATGCCTCTGTATGTGCATAAGCACATAATAAAAGTACATCCATACCACCAAGAAAAACATTTTAAAAACTATTTTGGTGAGCCTAGGTTCTGGAGGCTTGATAGTTTTCTACCGTGTTTTTAACCAAACCCCACTCCAGTATGAAGGAGCACACATAACTATAATTATATTTTACTAGCAGACAACTCTGAACTAAGGACTAGAGTTAAGGCAGAACATATTTTAGATGAATAAATAATTGAGATTTTAAACAGAAGTATATGCATAGATATAATTTGGAATGCCCTGATTGCATTTTCCTATGCTAACGTCACCAATTTTAGAGATATGGGATTCACAGTTTTAGGGATATGAGTCCCACAGTTTCTCCTCTTTCGAATTCACTCTCTACTTGACCTCCCTTAAGCACACACAACATTTCCTCCAAAAGAGATGTTTTCTGAGCTGTATCTGAAGTTCCTGGTGTCTGAAAACCCCTCTGAGTCACCCTTCCCCTCAGCACCTTTGGGCCACCTCCTGGGCCCTGATGTGCAGGGCCCAATCAGGCAGACATGCAGCTGCATTTTTGGAATCAGCCTGTTCTGTTCCTTAGCCGTGTTGTTGCAAGCTCTTTCTGTAAAGGGCCAGACAGTAAATATTTTTGGCTCTGCAGGCCACACGGTCTCTGTTACAACTCAAGTCTGCCATTGTAGGGTGTGAATCATGTGCCATATGTAAATGAAGGGGCATGACTGTTTTCCAATGATACTATTTCAAAAACAGGTGATGGGCCTGGATGTGGCCCACTGGCCATACTCCTGACTCCTGCCATCCACCAACATGGGGTGTTATCTCCTGATATCTATAGGTCACTTTCATATATGTCTAGCTGAGGTACCTGGTGAGTATTTTAGAGCCCAAAGAAAGGGAACTCATCAGTGGTTGTGCGCACACATAATCAGGTAGTGAAGCCAATGTGGCAATTTGAAGCTTCATTGTTAGCTCCCCTGATTTTATTCTCCAAGGATCTGTGTGTTCCTTGTGTGTCCTATTGACCACTTTTTCCCCAGCACCCCAACACGGTGCCTGGCCCACAGTAGGTACTCAGTAATGATTAAATACTTTAAAAATCTAATTATAATCTAATTATAATCAGATAGAATTTAAAGTATAATATTCATTCAATACTTTTTCAGAAAGTGATAACCTCACTCTTGAATGGATAATGGAAATATTGCCATTATCAGGCTGTCAGATGAAACAATAATTTATGTTAGCCTTGCAAATAGAGGAGGGGGAAATGATTTCCTGGCCCGCCCAAATTTGTCTCAAGCACTTGAATGGATGAATGAGTAAATGGATGATGGCTTGTTTCAAACTTTCTTGGATTTTCCTGGGGCATGGAGAGCTGGAGTCTTGCCTCTTTTTCCTTTTCCGTCTCACAGTACACATCATTTTTTGATCATGAAATTTCTTTACCACTACGATCAGGCAAAGCCTCAGAATCCTTGTCAACTCAGCTCTCTATCCTGGTACTCACAATCGGTCAAAGTTAACAAGTGCTGTGAAATTTCTTTGTTATCCCTAAACCAAATGTATTCTTGAGCATGTACTATGTGCTCAGCATATGTTAGGTTAGGCAAGAGCAACCCAAAGTAGGGAGATAACAAGGAACCATGGCATAGCCAGGGGTGTCAACATAAGTGCCATGGGCACTCAGAGAGACCCCAAGACCTGGAAAGCTTGGGAAGTAATGTAATAATTCCAGTTCTTTGAGGACCCACTTTGTCTCAGGTCTTGTGCTAAAGCTTTTATGTGCCCCACTGAATCATACAGCAGCCAATAAGGTAGGTCTGTCCCATTATCTAGAGGAGGAAAGTGATGTTCTTAATATTCCCAGGAACTATAATTGACACCCAAGCCTTGGGACATAAAGCCATGAAGCTAGGGGAGATGAACTAAGGTGGGTTCTTAAAGATGCCTAGAGGAGGTAAACTAGTGGGCCTTATAGAAAGTATAAGTTTTGTTGGATAAGAATGTAACCTTTGGGCTATTTCATCAGTCTGAAATATGGGTGTGCATGTTTAAATGGGTAGATGGTGGGGAGGGTAGACGGATGGATGGATGGGGTCGGATAAGCTAAAACACAGGGTTTGAGGTTGAGTTGGTAGCACTAAGGCTGGAAAGATAAGATGAAACCTGATTGTAAAGAGCCTTGAATGCCAATTTTTAGAACTCAGATTTATTCTGTAGTGGAGAATAGGGAGGCATGACAGTTGCAGTGGGGAGTACAATTATTGGTAAGATGCTTTAAACGATGGCTATGGTGGCCGCGCACAGTGGCTCAGGCCTGTAATCCCAGCACTTTGGGAGGTCGAGGTGGGTAGATCACTTGAGGTCAGGAGTTTGAGATCAGCCTGGCCAACACGGTGAAACCCCGTCTCTACTAAAAATACAAAAATGATCCAGGTGTGGTCACCTGTGCCTGTAATCCAACATACTCGGGAGGCTGAGGCATGAGAATCACTTGAACCCGGGAGGCAGAGGTTTCCGTGAACTGAGATGGCTCCACTGCACTCCAGCCTGGGCAACAGAGTGGAACTGTGTCTCAAAACAAACAAACAAACAAAGAACAAGAAAGATGACTTGGCCCCAGTGAGGAACATGGATTAAAAGGACAGACTGGGGCACACAGCTCAGAGGAGTCACTGGGGAACAATAATCCCATTAAGAAAAGCTGCACATATATACTGGGGGCTTACCCTGCACCAGGCACCCTCCTAAGTGCTTCATGGGCATTTACTCACTCGATTTGCACAAGATCCTAAGAAGTAAGTGCATGTTTATCATCCCCACGTTACACTGAGGAAGCTGAGGTGCAGAGAAGCTAAGTAATGTCCCCAAGTTGGTGCTTGCAGTGAGCAGGTGGTCGAGCTGTGAGTCTCATGTGAGCGGCTGACTCCTGAGTCCAGACCCTTGACCCCGACACTTTTTGGTGGTCAGGGACAGCAAATGGTCTAGAAGACAGTAAAGGGGACAGGTATTGGAGGGGTAGGAAAGACAGCAAGACCAGCCAGGTAGCTGTTTTAGAGCTTCTCAGGCCATCGACCCAGAACATCGCACTATTGCCCATGGAAGCTGAATGCCCCGCTGTTCCTGCACTGTGACTTCCGGGGAGGCACTGTTGACCTGGAGCCCTGAGAGAAGCCCAACAAGAGCCCTTGGAAGGCTAGAAACCTCAGGTATGCAGGATTCCATACTTCCTCATTAATAACCAAAGAAAGAAACACTAACACTTCTTTGTTAACGTGAAATGCTAGACACTTTTCTAAATATTTCCCCAGCGGCCACCTACAGCCTAGCACAGTGTTTGGCACAGAGCAGGCACTCCATACACATTTGTTGAATAAACGAATGAATGAGTGAGTGAATGAAGGAGCACTGTGCTAGGGGCCAGAGCCTCAGGTCCCAGCCTGAGCTTCTCCATCCCCTTGTGTGATGGAGCTTACACAAGTCATGCCGACCTCTCTGGACCTCAGTTTTGGCAGAATGATGGGTGAGTGAGCCAGGGAATTCAAAGATTTTAAGGACACTGTGTGCATGAAGGCTCCTGTTTCAGCAGCTCTCCCCAGGGTGAGGTGCAGCTCCCACCAAGCTCTCTTCCTCTTCCCGCTTTGTGGCTGCTATGGTGGTTTTCCCTCTTGCAACAGGACATCAAATGGTTAATGCACCACCCATCGTCTTTGATTTATGAAGTGGCCGATTGGACCAGGAAACACAACAGAGACAGCCTTCTCACTTGCAGGGGAGACCCCAGAGAGCTGTAATTCTGTGCACAAAGGCGAGCGGCAGCCTCGGGCCTCAGTGGTGGTGGAGAGCCCACCCTGCCGAGCCCAGCCCGGGGACGATGCCAGGGCCAGCGTTTGTTCCTGCTCTGTGCAGGGACAGAGGCGGCTTTGTCACCTGGCCCCTGTCGTCCACCCAGCCCCGGAACCTCCACTGCCCACCCTTTGCCCTGAGAACTGAAGTGCAGCCCTGCCCCGGTCACCGCTTAGCGGTTCCTTTCAGCGTCTGCCAATCTATCAAGATTCAGCTACCGCTGTGAACCCATCAACTCCATGGAAAGGAAAAAAGGAACCCTCACCACAGCAATTATTTATCCTGGCCTGAACTTCAGGTGACCTTTCCCAGGTCCACAGTAGTTGCAGATGGGAGCACCTTGGTGTGTAGGATTTTTTTCCCCACTGTGTCCTTTTAAAAGACACATTTTTTTTCCATGACATGAACCTCTTTTGCAAGATTTTCTTTTGCAAAAAGATCTTTGGGTGGTCTATAAGACCTCAATAAGGGTGGAACACTGGCCTACCTAGAGCACAGATTGGATGTAAAAGAAGTCATCCAAAAATAAAATAAATATAAAAACAAAAACTGTGACCTCGTGGGATGGTTTCAGAGAAGACCCGAGTGCAGCTCACCCACAGGCCAGCTCAGCCCTCGGACATAAACAAGGGCTGTTCTGCACCAAAGGGTCTGCCCTGACCCGGGGAGATCCAATATTGTAAACTCTGTGGGTGGGTGTTTGTGTGTGTCCCCGAATCGGAGAAAAATCCAGGCCATAATAAGGACCATGCAGGGTGTAACTCCCTGTGAAAATTTAAAGTGACCTAAGGGACATAATTACATAAATCTCATCATGAGACAATATACTTTTTATTTGTTTGAATTTTATTTGTATTGGTAAAACTGACCTGAAACTGACACAAGTTTATTAGAAAAAGGACTCTGTAAAAGCAAGTGGGCTGGTCTTCTTATTTAAGATGGATGTGCCGACTTCTAGTATGATTAGAGAAATGGATAACTCACTAACATCTGTGCAAACTACAATAAAAAGGGATTTAGTGTTACCCCAAGGAAGGCAAGAGAGGCTGTCTGTCCATTAAACGCTTTATTACAGCGCCAGCAGCTTTTTTCTAATTCAGTTATTCCTGCACAGCGTTCAGCACTCTGACTGCCTGTCAACCCACCAGACAGTGCTCGGGGCTGGGAGGTTTTGTGCAAGGTAGGTGACAATCAAATGAGCCACTGAGAAGAGAGGGGCGCCTGACCCTCGTGAAGGATTAACTACAGAAAGTGAGTGTGATCATGTCACACCATTACTTAGAATTTTCACAGTCAATTTCTGAAAATATGAGATAAGTTCTTAAAGAGGCAGTTGTCTCAGGAGCTCAGCAGACCTAGTGTGGTTTTGTTCCACGCGGCAGGGCAGGGAGCCTGGATAGAGAGTGGGGACTTCGAGGGAGAGGGAACAGGTGGCATCTGCACTGTGCCTATCCTGTGTAGAGCATTCTAGAGCCAGGCCTTGGAGCAACTGGCTCCCAGGAAGGCTGCAGCCAAGAAGGGAGAGGATGGAGAGATGCTCTCTGGGACCAAGATGCTGTTTATCCCTCCTCCACTGGATGCTGGAGTCCAGCCTCTCCCAGGGTCAACTGGGTTGATGAGTGTGACCCTTTGGGGATCATATTGGGCTTCGGGTTCACAGGAAGCCTGCCAAGGGCAGCCGAGATGCCGGTGCTAGGATGAAATGTCCATCTTCCATCATCCCTTTTCACCCCTGCAACTGCTACAACCAATATCATCGTAAGTTTCCCCAGAAGACCATGCGCCCCTATGGCGTGCAAAAAGATCCAGTCCCACAGGAGCCCACAAGCCACGTGCTTACAAAAATGTACTGTGTGCTCAACACAAATATACTTGAGATATATCTTTCAAAGCCTGGCAAAGGTAGATGACAGTTCAAGGAAGCATGGCGCATTTTGGGGCCAGAGATGAGTCATCTATCCCTCATTCATAGATGACAGATCTTTAACACAAAAAGGGACAGGCTCCACCCAGAGCACACACAATCTTTGGGAAGTGGAGCTGAGACCAGAGCCCCATGTCCCTGATCTCCCGACCAACAGAAGTTATGCTATGGGGCTTCACGCAGCAGGGCTTTTTGAGAAGATGGACTGGAAATGTGATTTCTTCCTTTGCATCTATATATTTAAATGAGAAAAGTAAACCACAAAGCTCTAAGCTTGGTTCTGCTAAAGTAATTTAACATCTGCTGCCACCTGAATGTAATTGAAACAATTCATTATCAAATTTACTGATCTGCTTAATGATTTTGTATTTCTCTTTCAAAATCACCTTCCTCCTAAGCTAGCCTAGGTAAATTACCCTTTCCTTCCAATCTGAGAGATTGAAGGGACCTGGGAGAACATCCAGTTCAAGACCCCTGACTTTAAAGATGGTGTAACAGTGGTTTGTGTGTCCATGGTGAGGGTGCAGACCTTTATCGAGGTCACAGAGGAGGCCACAGAGCAAGTTCAGCAAGACTTGAACACAGGCTGCCAGAATTCCACCCTTGTCTCATTCTGAGATTGTGTGCTGAGGGTTTTCAACTGCATCTTTAAAGGGAAGGCCACCGAAGAAAGAGCAACAGGAAAGGATGGTAAAAAGGGGGTAGAAAGGAAGAAGGAAGGAGAGGAAGAAAGGGAAAATAGCAAGCTCTCTTTCCAGAGCCACACATTTTTTATGTTTGCTCAGTGGCAGTCTGTTAAAGAAATACTTCATTGTCACTGAGCACAGAGTCATTAAAGGCACCTTGGAAATTTGGACCCTTTTACTAGAATCAGGGCTTAAATAGCAACTTAATTTATGACACTTCTCGAGGCTGATGGCATTTTTGCTCTAAGGTAAGGTCATCTCAGTATATACCCCTCCCGTTGCTTCCCTTTAGAACACGCAGAGGCGTTTCCTCTTTACTTTCAAGTTACTGATTATTCAACTGCTCAAATGTAAGTCACATATGTATGTAGGCACGTTTGAGTCCACGGTGTGTTTCTAAAAGAGAGCTCTTTTATATCTGCCTGTAAAAGAGGAGAGCGCAAAGAGGGGGGAACCCACAAATAAGCATGTGAATAATTAGATCAGAGATAGATTCCACCTTTTCTCAGTGTTAAAACTGTGAGGGGAAAAAGTATCCGTGCATAATTGACATAATTGATCTAGTACTTTTCTTCCTTTTTGCTGCAGTAATTTTTATGCATGCCATTGTTGCTGTTATTATCCAAGATGTGATCTTGTGTGGTTGATAATACAGACTAGATATGAATACGCATACGCACCAGCCAATCACAAATCTATAGTGTCTATTTCTGCATCACCAGGTGCTACCTCATGGGAAATATCCTCTTTTTTGGCAGGCACACAGAGTGCTGCATTATCTGTCATTTTCATTAGATTCAAGCTACAGCTGGGCCAAAAAGACTTAGTTCTAGCATATGTGCTCAAAATGGCCAAGCTGCGATTGTCCAAATTCACCCTTTCAGGATTGCATTACTGAACAACCGGAGCCGAAGCTAGAAATTGGAGAGAGCAAAGCGCCTGAATTCCACTTGGAAAATGGCAAACACCATAAACTCTGAAGACTGAAGCTTGTTATCATGACTAACTCAAAGGGTCAGAGGAGACACTGGCTTCCACCAGCAAGCTCAATGTCTTTTGGCACAACTCAGGCAGGGATGCAGCCTAGATTTTGACACCACTTAACAAAGAAAAGCCAATGTCTTTCAGTCCCTTCTGTGCCTTTTAGTATACTTTGGCCTTATGGAATACGGTACATTCTGTACCCAGGTCTTGGCCTGGATCAGCCAGTCTTGAGCTCCATAGGACATTGTCTGTGGCCTGCTGCATACTTGGATAGTCTGGGGTGTATAAAAAGCAACTCATCCTGAGGGAGAAAAGCATCCAACTGTCATAAGCTTGAGTCTCCATGCAAGGTTCCACTATTCTATAAATTCAGCCCTTTATATGAACATGTGAAGAGGACATATTGAAAAATTAGACATCAAAAGAAATAAATACAAAAATCCCCACTCCAGGGTGCTGGAAATGGGAGAACCACAGGGCTGGGGAAGATAGTGACTCCCCGCAGTGGACTTCATATTATTTAAAGCAGACGTTGACAACCAAAAAAAAAAAAGGAGAGACTAGTTGTTCACGCAGAGAAAAAGAAAGCAAAAGGCCAGTGAGAATGTAAAATAGTGCAGCCAGTGTGAAACAGTATGGGGGTTCCTCAAAATTTTAAACATAGAATAACCATATGACCCAGCAACTCCACTATTGAGTTGATACCCTGAAGAATTGAAGAGATACTTATACATCCATGTTCATAGCAACATTATTCACAATAACCAAAGTGGAAGCAACTCAAGTGTTCATTGGTAGATGAATAAATAAGCAAAACGTCATAGAGACAAAATAGAACAGCACTCCCAGGGGTTGAGAAGAAGGGGGAATGGAGAATTACTGTTTAATGGGTACAGGGTTCCAGCTGGGAAAGATAAAAGGATTCTGGAGATGGATGGCAATGATGGTTATACAACAATATGAATGCACTTAATACCACTGAGCTCTACACTTAAAAATTGTTAAAATGGCAAACTTCTTATTACGTGTGTTTTACCACAATGAAAAAAAAAGTAGGTTTGTGTCTGTTCCTGGAGACACAGCCTCCCTGAGTCTGTGCCGCAGAAATACCGAGCAATGCTGTGATCTTCCAGAATGCCATTAAACGTGAGCCCTTGGCCATGTGTCCTTTGAGCAATGTGCAATTTTCCAAAGACAGAAGGAATATCTGGGATTTGGTTATGAGTATATATGCTGTCCCAGAACTGTCCCGGGTTTTCATGCCAGGGTGGAGACTTTACACACCATAGTGGCATGGGATTTCTGCATGGAGAAGTCTGCTGATAAACCCATCTTATGGGTTCTGGCATCTTGTCGACAGACAACAGTCAGCTGTTTTTCATCTGCACTGCTAACAGGGTCTAGCTGAATGGCTAACAAGCAAGGTGAAATGTAGCATGAATGTTTTGAAAGCCATGGAGCCTCACTTTGGGTTCAGGAGTAGCAAAAGCAGCAAGAAGGTCACCGTTGGTGAATGGGGACAAATGTGATGAGTGTTGGAGGCTTAAACAACAGGGATGTATTTTCTCACAGTTCAGGAGACTGCAAGTTGGAGATCAGGGTGACAGCATGATCAGGTTCAGGTGAGGGCTCTCTTCCTGGTTTTCAGACAGGCACCTCCTTGGTGAGTCCTCACATAAGGATTTATGGGGGAAACAGAGCTCTGGTGTCTCTTCCTCTGCTTAGAAGTGCACTAATCTCATCATCAGGGCTCTACCCTCATTAGCTTATCTAAACCTAATGCCTCACAAAGGTCTCATTCTCCAAATTCCATCATGTTGAGGTATAGGACCTCAACATATGAATTGGGGGTTTGGGGGAACCTACATTCAGCCCATAAAAAATGTGACTCTTATCTTCACCAAACTATTCTTCCTGCAGCTAAAGAGAGCATCCCACATCTACATGCTCTTGAGTCCTGTGGTTCATCTGTTCTCATTAGCTGTAATTCTTTGGGTTCCATATTTCCCTCATACCCCTCCAAGTCCAGCTAGACTGCAAGCATCAGTTTATGAACAGGAAATTAAAAGTAATCTACAAAACACCTGATTTTGACAAGATGTTTCCCCACAGGGTCCCTCTTGTCCATTAATTGTAGTGCTTTGAAACAAAGTAAATATTTTTTTGTTGTTAAAAGAAATTTCTTCTTGCATTTTCTTTCCATTATCACCCCATTAATAGAAATGAGGTAAGGCAATCTGAAAACATTTGAGTGAGAGAATATACAAACAAACTTTCAAACTGTCTTTCAGTAAGTGAGGCTAAAGTTATTGAAAATGCAAATTGCCTTATTAAAAGAAGAATGATGTCTTTTTCAGCAATCAGTTTAATTACAGTGGAACCTTCAATGGAGAAATCAACTTGTTTCTTAGAGTAGAAATCCTTTAGAAGGGGAATTTAGGTATAACAGATCAAAATTAGAAAATTTACACTTGGTAGGAAAAATAGTCTTGGTAAAAAAAAAAAAAAAATTATACTTCGTAGAAAAAATGAGTTGGTGGGGGAAGAAGAAGAGAGATGCCAGTCCCCGACTTGGTAGCCTTGCCTGGGTCTGAGTCCCACGGTGTTTGTTTGCCATGTCCTACTCTACAGCTTGAAGGCAGTGTTACCAAAATGCCAGGGAGTTGGTCTAGATCCTGTCGCTCCCTGCACAGAAAGCCAATCACTGAGACGAGTATTGCCAGGGAAGAAGACTTTATTCAGATGGTGCAGCCAAGGAGATGGGAGATGAGTCCCAAATCCATCTTCCCAACTGATTCAAATTAGGGGTTTATATAGCAGGGAAGAAATGTAACTATGTATGGGAAAACTGAAATTAGAGAGTGGTCTAGAATCTCAGAGTCTGGATGTGGTGATTCTATCCAGAAACCTGAGAATCAGTTTCCTGAGAAAAGGACTCATATCAGACAAAGGTAAGTTTAAAGCTTTAAGACAAGGAGGATGAATTTCTACATTTATTCAAAAAAGAAAAAAAATCATAAATCTCAGTATGGGACAATTAGGCCTGTTTCAAAAGAAAAGATAGAATGGCCTGTAAAAGGTATTTATGCCCAACAACTAAGCCCTTATACTCCCTGTGTAGTAGGAGTGGATTTGGTAGGGTGGGGCCCATGTGCACCAGGACTAGAATTAATGTGATGTCAGTATTGAGAAGGCCTTCCATCAGAGCCCTGTCCATTCTACCCCAGGCCTTTCCCTTTCCCCACAGAGGCCAGAGTTCCCTACTCAGTGTCCCGTTTCTCCAAAATCTTCTCCCCATTCGGGGATTAGAGATCTGAGTAACCATGCAAACCTCTCCTTAGTGAAGACCCATCTGTTCATTCCAGATCTTACAGGTCTGTTTTAATGGAGGGTCCCATGGTTGGGGGCATACTGGTGCTTCGTGAGACACCGAAACAACCATGACAACTAAGGAAGATCTCTGGAGAGACCTGGTTTGGAGGTACACTTCACCCATGTCCCACCCTCCGCTACCTCCATGTCACAGTACCCTTGGAAGGGCGGTTGACCAAGATTTAGGGCAGAGGTTTGAAGTCACACTTCTTGAATTGACTCTCCGCTACTGAGAGCATCAACTTAGTGACCACCAGTAAGTTGTTGATCCTTTCTATGCCTCAATGTGCTCATCTGTGAATTGGGGGAGATAACACTGTCTATCTAAGAGGATGGGTTTGAAATGTTCCAAGAAAATCAGGCAATAATTTGGTATAATATTCGTCCCATTGCAAACATTCCTTCAGTAGTCGTGGTGGCAGCAGCAGTACAAATCTCCCATGTACACTCCAATGAATTGTTACCTTAGTTTTCACACAAGTCTGAAATGCAAAACATGCAATTCACACATACTCAAGAAATGCACAGGCAAGTGTTCCTTCAGTGAACTTCAAATTCTTCAGCAGAGAACACATGCCAACAGTGAATAAAACTGGAAAAACAATCCCTACACTTTAACGTTCTAGTGGAAAGACAAACAATAAGTAAAAAGCATCATGAACATATAGATCACATTTTATTTCAGAAGTATTTGCAGGGAGCAGAAGACTAGAACAAAGTAAAGTGGTCAGAAGACCTGAAGCAAGCTAAGCAGCTGGCAGCGGCCATGTAAATAGGATGAATGAGATCGGGCTCATTGAGGGGAGGTTGAGCAAAGATTTTAAGATTGAGGGAGCCATGAAAATCTAGGGGAAGAGTATCTTAGGGAGAGAGGCAAAGGTCCTGGGGCAGAAGTGGGACTGACCTGTTCCCAGCACAGCAGCAGGTCAGTGGGAATACAAGTGGAAATACAAGGAGGGAGTGGCAGGAGTTAGGAATAAAAAGCCCAAGATAGGGACAGAAAGTGATGGGGCTAGACCACGTAGGATCTCACAGCCACCATAAAGGCTCTGGCTTATCCTTAGATGAAATTGCAGTCCTTTGTAGTTCTCTTGAGCTGAGAAGTAGTGTTAATTATCTGACCCTTATTTGAAAAGGAAGATCCAACGACTGTGTCGTGGGTCACGTGGGATAGGGCACACATAGCCTGGAGGTGAGGGACTAAACTGGTAGCAGTGGTTGTGGATGTGAGAATATTCTAAATGTGGAAATATTCTAAAGGGAATCCAACAGGCTTACTTCACAGATTAGATGTGGGGTCTGAGAGATAGAAAGGAGACAAGATGACTTCCAGATTGCATTTAATTAATGCAAAGCAGTTTGTAAACAAGGAATCCCTGACTACCTTGTTTGTTGTGAAAAACAATAAATCTGCATTTACTCTCAATTGCTCAGTTCTTACCTATAGCGTTTAACTCAGTACAACAGACTACACTGCACATTTTAAAATGAGGTCATGTTAAGAATATGTCATCTGTGCCTCAGGTGAGGAATATGCTCACATGAGGACATTCTGGGCATCAGGTGGTAAATGGAAAGCACTCATAAATGTTTTACTTCTCTCTGTTTCTTGAAAAAATATGTTCCCATCCCAGGGCATTTGCACATGCTATGGTTGGCACCTAAAACGTTCTTTTCTAAGAGCTTTGAATATCTGGCTATTTCTCTTCATCAGCTCAATTATTCCCTCCAACCGGTTACTCTCTCCCACTGGATCCTGTTGTATTAGTCAAGGTTCTCCAGAGAAACAGAATCAACAGGATACGTAGATGTAAAGAGATTTATTATACAGAATTGGCTCCCTGTAATCCCAGCATTTCGGGAGACTGAGGCTGGCAGATCATTTGAGGTCAGGAGCTCAAGACCAGCATGGCCAACATGGTGAAACTCCATCTCTACTAAAAATACAAAAATGAGCTGGGTGTGGTGGTATTCCTGTTATCCCAGCTACTCGGGAGGCTGAGGCAGGAGAATCACTTGAACCCAGGAGGTGGAGGCTGCAATGAGCTGAGATCAGGTCACTGCACTCCAGCCTGGGAGACAGAGCGAGACTCCATCTCAAAAATAAACAAACAAACAAAAGAATTGGCTCATGTGACTATGGTGGCTTAGAAGTCCCCAGAAGTGCAGTCAGCAAAGAGGGAGACCCAAGAGAGCCCACAGGGTAGCTCCAGTTTGAACCCAGAGGCCTGAGGACCAGGAGAGTTAACAGTGTCAGTTCCAGTCTGAAAGCCAGCAGGCTCAAGACCCAAGAACAGGAGATGTTTCAGCTCAAGTCCAAAGGCAGGAAAAGACCAGTGTCCCACCTCCACCTGTCCAGCAGAAGGAGGTACCTGCTCCTCCTGGGAGGTCGTCTTTTTGTTCTATTCAGGTCTTCCGTTGACTGGATGACCACCCCACCCACCATTGTGGAGGGCCACCTGATTTGCTTAGCATAATAATTTAAATGCTGATCTCATCCAGAAACACTCTCACAGAAACACCCAGGATAACAGTTGACCAATAATCTGGGCGTCCTGTGGCCCAGGTCACCTAAAATGAACCATCACACCTGCTGTGTTCCCTTTGTATTGGTGTTTTATGATTTTATCTTAGTTATTTATCTGCCTACGTATTTATGGGTTTGTCTTCTCTGTGAGAGTATCATATGCACCAGCTGTTTCTTGAATTAATGAAATACTGAATAAATGAAAACGTTTTGTGGGCGATTTGAGATCTAGGAGAGAGAGGCATGGAATTTTGCTGAGGCAAGGTGACATTGGTGCAGAGGGGAGAGGGTACTTGATAAGAACCAGAAGGAGCCAGGTGGCTGAACAGGAGTGGGACTAGGAGAGGGATTGGGAAGAAAGTAGACTGAATGAGATCAAACCTTATGGGAATAAACAAAAATCCATCTCTGACAACCAAATCCCCCCTGCATGCATTCTGGCTTTTATTTTTAATCTGGAGCAAAACATCCCCTGGCCTGACCCCTCTGACTTGGGTCCCACACAGCAAATCAAAGCCCAAAATGGGCGGGTCCCAGGATGGGCTTCCCTGGGAAAGTGAGGAGTGGAAAAGAGCCTTGTGGTCTCACCCTAGCCCCGGGAGGCCATTTGTCTGTAGGATAAAGGGGCCAGCCAATGGCCCAGTTCATCATGACTGGCAAGGCTGCCCCAAGAGACCCAGAGCTGGATAGACCCAGGTCAGTTTCCTGCACAGCCAGCCAGCCCTCGGCTGAGAATTTTTACATTGTGCCTTCCTGTTGGCACATACAGCTTTGTGTTTTGTTGATCAATTTTAATGAAAAAAATAAAATAAAATGAAATAAAGGAGAAGCTGTCTTCAAGTGTTAAATGTTATGTGCATAAATCTTGCTAAAACTGTGAAGAGAAATACCCCTATATAGGACTTAAGCTAAAATCATCTCTCCCAAGTTGTCATGTTTTTAATTTGTTTGTGTTTTTCACAAAGTTTAGATAGAACAATTGGTTTTGGAAGCATTGCTCCGATGAGCCTTCTTCAAGGACTCTGTGTGGAGAGGTTCTGGTGGGGTTCAGCCATATGGTCAGGGTCAGATTGGGTCTCAGAGGCTGGCACGAGGGTGACACGAAGGACAAGGTTCCTCCTTGGCAGGGTCTTCAGGAAAGGGGACACATCCTGGCAGGGAGAAGGAGGCTCTGGCTCGGGTCCTTGCTGGGTGCAAAGGGGCAGGAGTGCCCAAAGCACAGGGCCTCAGATGGAACAGCTGTGTGTCTGCCCTTGGTTGTTCTGAGTGGAGGTGACCAGTGGGGCCCCGGCCAGGAGCAGGCAGAGAGTGGCGAGCATTCTTCCCCCAACCTCCTGTCCCTGAGCACTGCGGGCCTGGCTGGCATCAGCTTCTATTTAGCCCCACATCTCTGCCTAGTACTTAGGAAGGCTCTCATCTGGGAATCAAGAAGATGGAGACACAGCCCTGCCCCTAGGAGCCTATGATCGTTACTCCTCTATAAAATGAGAGGATGCTCACTCAGCGACAAGGAAGAGAACCCAAGAGGGGCTGCAACTTGGGTCTGAGGGGAGAGTTCTGTGTGGGCTGAAGGAGGAGGAAGCCCTCTGGGGTTGGGGGCACCTCGAGTCAGTTTTCAGAATGGTAAGAAGAGAGGGCTCTCTAGGCAGGTGACGCAGACTGAGGCAAGGCCGGATGGTGAGAATAACCCAGCCGAGGGGACAGCCAGGAGAGAGGCTTGGCTGGACCTACCAGCAGAAGTCCTCTAGATCTATCCGGACCAAAGGAGGTGAGAGGCTGTGTGGGGGAGGAGGGATGTGCACATGTTTCAGAGTTGACAATCAAGTTGCTAACTTTCACAGATGATTTTGGAACGTATTGTTGGAAAAGAACTCAGGTGAGTCAGTGAGAAATGATCCAAAATAAAAATGGAGAAAGATATGAAGAGATACATGAATATCCAAACAACTCATGAACCTATGAAAAGCTGTTCAATCTCATTAATCATCAGAGAAGTGCAAATTAAAACCACAATGAGTCCAGGCATGATGTCTCTTGCTTGTAATCTCAGCACTTTGGGAGGCTAAGCAGGGAGGATCTCTTGAAGCCAGCAGTTTGAGACTGGGCAACATAGCAAGACTCCATCTCTACAAAAATAAAAGTACATTATCCAGGCCTGGTGACACACACCTATAGTCCCAGCTACTAGGGAGGCTGAGGTGGGAGGATTGCTTGAGCCAAGGAGGTTGAGGCTGCCATGAGCTGTGATTGCACCACTGCACTTTAGCCTGGGAGACAGAGAGAGACCCTGTCTCTTAACAAAGAGAAATACTGGAAAAAAAAGAAAAAAAAGAAAAACACAATGAGATACCACCACACAAACTGGCGAAATTGGAAAGACAGAAAGTACCAAGAGCTGACAAGAACCCGGAGCAAACAGGGTTCTCATGCCCTGCTGGTGGAAATGGAAACTGGTAGAATCACTTGGGAAAACTGGCAGTATCTACCATGTGTACCTTCCATCCTGGCAATGCCACTCGTAAGCATGTACCTGGAAGAAGTATGTGCATATGGGGCAATGATAGCACCTGGCCCTTGGGTTGCTGTGAGCAACAAAAGAGAATATTCCTGCCCTATCCCAGTAGACTTTTCCCAGCAACATGGTGTAGAATTGCTATAAACTGGGGCCTATCCAAGAATCCATCAGCAGGAAGATGCATCAAAGGACCATGGCGTCTTCACACGGTGGGTTATTGCAGGCATGCTGTATTTCAAATTAAACATTTCTGAAAATGACATGGATTTGGGAAAAGTGAGATGTGCTAAGCTCTCCTGTGCTCCCAGAAGCTGGAGGACAGACATGATATAAAAGGATGGCCAGCAGGGCTGGCATCAGCATGTTTGCCCTTCCTCAAGGGGCCCCACGGGAATCTCCACGTAATTTCCATCCCTTGCCTTCCCAGCCTCGGGGCTGCTGGCCATCTGCAATGTTCCTTGGCTTCCAGCCGCATCCCTCCACTCTCTGTTCCATCTTCACATGCCCTTCTCCTCTGCATGCCTTTGGGTTTCCTCTCCAGCTGCCTCTAGAGCTCTTACAAGGACACATGTGCTTACATTTAGGGTGTGCTTGGAAATTCCAGGATGAGCTCCTGCTTTCAGCATCCCTCACTTAAATCCCAGTGTTTGCTGTGTAACGTAACAGTCACAAGTTCTGTGGGCTGGGAAGCAAATAAATCTTTGGGGGTTGCTTTTTTCCCCATTTGTCTGCTGACCACATCTATAATATAATAACTTGAGATCTCAGGGCAGAAATATTCTCTTTTGAAGCTCACAGCAACCCAAGGACCAGGTGCCATCATTGCCCCATTTTATAGCTCTGTGCAGAGAGGGAGGCGGGGACAGAGCTGTGACATGAATCTGATGTTTACAATGAGAATAAAACAAATGTTTAGAGGCTCCTGTAGTCCACTTTCTGGCTTTCCTTCATCTACTTTCATAATCAAACACTGCAGACGGGGCTTTAGTGGTCGGAAGTGTAGACAATGGAGGCTAACAGGCCTGAGCTTAGAGCTGCCTCAATTTCCTCATAATGTCAGGCTCACAGCAGGGACAGCCTGAGCATGAAAGGAAACAACATGTGAAGATACTTAGCTCAGGGCTTAGCAAATAGTAAGCTTCCCATTGATGATAGATATGATCGTTCTTTTTGTTTAATTGAACAAATGTTTCCCAATCCCTCCAGCATGCTAAGCACTGGGTGGTAGTCACAGTTTGCAGAGAGCTGTCAGCATCTCCTGGCTACTGGGACTAGCTGGAGTGATAATAGTATTCAGGGCAAATGTCAGTTGTTCCTCATCCACACCCCTCCTTCGTGCCTGCTTGCCACAAGGGCACATCCAGAACTGTCCATATTAAATGTTGGCATAAAGAAGATGCTATCGACTGGGCATGATGGCTTACGCCTGTAAGGGAGGCCAAGGCAGGTGGATCACCTGAGGTCAGGAATTCAAGACCAGCCTGGCCAACATGTTGAAACTCTGTCTCTACTAAAAATACAAAAGTAGCCGTGTGTGGTGGCACATACCTGCAATCCCAGCTACTCAGGAAACTGAGGCAGGAGAATCACTTGAAACCATTAGGCGGAGGTTGTAGTGAGCCACAATTACACCATTGCACTCTAGCCTGGGTGACAAGAGCAAAACTCTGTCTCAAGAAAAAAAGAAGGTGCTACCATCCTTGCCTCTCTGCAGTAATCACAGGGCAAAAGGTGCAGAAGGAAACTGTGCTCCAGGTGAGATGTGTCACCAGAAGGCTATCATCTAGACCTTGGAGGAAGGACAGGTGAATGATGCCTCCTGTAGGAGACAATGCCTGAGCTGAGTCCTGGAGGATGCAAACACCAGGTGCTTGAGCTTCAGGTGTCAATACCTGAAAATTGGCTAAAGAAATGTGCACCTGTGCCTCTGGGAAAGATGGTGGTGGAAATCAGGAAACATAGTGGTTGAAGACAGAGCAGGAGACCCGGACTGGAGAAGACACTGATGATGATGATGATGATGATGATGATGATGATGATGATGATGATGATGATGATG
>NC_045454.1:25948223-26045058 GCF_002776525.5 Piliocolobus tephrosceles | reverse complement strand
TGATGATGATGATGATGATGATGATGATGATGATGATGATGATGATGGTTGAATGGTCAGGGTCCTAGTGAGGAAACCCAGGACACACTCAAGGGTGACTGAAGAGCTTCCTGACAGGACTACTCACAACAGCGGGGAAAGGGACTAACAGAAAACAGCAAGGGAAGATAAAACACTCCAGGGCTATCAACAGCAGCAACCTCTATCACCTTGTGACCTGAAGGGCCAGGAAAGGAGCAGTAACCAGAACCCAGAGAGAGCTGTCCTGTGGAAGAGGTCATCTGATAACTTTTGCCAGGAGAATACAGTTACTGTCAATGGTGGCCCAGAAGAGAGAAAGACAGAACAAATACTCTGACTGTCCTCTGACATCCTTCTCTTATAGCGCTCCCAATTAGCCATTCCCAACTAGAAGTCAAAGAGTAAGAGAGCCTATGGATGAAGTCCACATTGGTCAGCTGCCTGGGGTACACAGCAGGGTGGTGGAAGATAGAAAGTAGATTTGGAGGGGCAAACAGAGAATCTATCCCCATGATGAAGACAATGATGATGGTGGTGGTAACAGTGGTAATTGTGGTGGTGATGATGGTGATGGTCAGAATGATGATGGTGCTAAGGGTGACAGTGGTGTTTGGATGGTGGCAATGATGATGGTGGTGGTAACAGTGATAATCGTGGTGGTGGTGATGGTGGTGGTAAGAATGATGATGATGGTAGTGGTGACAGTGGTGTTTGTGATGGTGGCAATGGTGGTGGTAATGATGATGATGGTGGTAACAATGCTGATGGTGATGATAATGATGGTAGTGATGGTGGTGGTAGTGCTGGTGATTGTGGTAGTGATGGTGGTGGTGAAAATGGTGGTAATGATGGTGATGGTGGTGGTGATGATGGTTGTGATGGTGGTGGTAACAATGATGATGGTGGTGGTGATGGTGGGGGTGATGATGATGGTGACGATTGTGGTGGTAATGATGATGATGATGGTGATGATGGTGGTGATGGTGAGGGCGATGATGATGGTGGTGGTAACAATGATGACGGTAGTTGGTGCTGGTGGTGATGATGGTGGTGATGCTGGTGGTGATGATGGTGGTGGTGATGGTGGGGGAGATGATGGTGGTGATGGTGGTGGTAATGATGATGGTGGTGGTGGTGGTGATAGTAAAGATGGTGGTGATTATGACTACCATTTATTGAGCTCATATAGTGCCACTCAAGTGTTCTAAGGGCTTTCAACCTTCACACAAGCCCAGTAAGATAGGGAGGTAAAGATTCTCAGAGATTTGGGAGATCTACACACAGCCCAACTGCCAGAGCTGGCAGTTCCCTTGGACCTCCCTGAAAACACAGGAATTGGTAAAGCCCCTGGTCCTGGCAATTTGTACTGTAATTATGATTGAGTTTGTTTATGTTCCTTACCCCTCTGTGAGCTCCTCCAGGTAAGTTTAATATCTGATTGTTACTGTAGACTAGGGCTTAGCAGTGTCTAGCAGAGTATCTGCTACTTAGGAATTGCTAAGCCAGTGATGATTAGTGAATGAATGAATGAATGAATGAATGAATGAATGAATGAATGAAGAGTCTATGAGTTTCAGTCCTAGACACCAAAGTTCGGGCCGTACACCTGCTTTCTACAGAGCCTGGCACTTAGCGAATGTTGGAGATAATCCAACACAGTGGCACCGTGACATTTCTGTTTTCTCTGGTGCACGTTTCCTCACATCTAAACATGGACTGAAAGACATCCAAGCTTCTCAAAGCTATATGGTTTCCTGAAATTTCCACAAGCCCAAACTCTGAGCTAAAACTGAGGATGTTTGTCCTGTGTCTCAATGCTGCACATGGAAATTCACAGCCCAACATAGCTCAGAATTGCTAATCACCTTGAGATTGTTGTGTTAATAAGTGAAAATACAGAGAAACACAAACCTGTCTTCCTGTTAATGTTAATTTTGGTCCCAAAAAATGTTGCTAAAACATATTGACGGGCATGTCACAGATGTTCCTTCTCTCATACGTGCGAGATGCTGAAAGTGAGAGCTGGACGCTTTGACAGGATTTCTGTTGCTTTTATGATAACTGATGTCAGGCCATTTTCCTACTACTGGGGCCCGGCCCCTTATCTGGCCATTGTCCTATGCAGAGGCTCACACTGGGGCAGGGGTGTAATTCTGTATCTACTACCATAACCTTCACAATAGACTGATAAAGGTAAGCAGCTTAAAGAAAGAAGATGAGCAATGTCACCATCTTGTCAGCTCACCTGCTAATTTCAGTATATGCAAAACATCTGTAACAGCCCGCTTGGTGGAGGACTAAATTGAATCTCAGGTTGTTCATTCCCAGAGCTCATTAAGGGGAGAGATGACATGATGGCAGGGTAGGTGGCTCTCCAGTTTGAAACCAAGGTTTTTAACTCGTCTGGGTAACAGAGATTTAGATCCACTTACCAGTTTTTGAAGAATCAAGCAGAACAGCACCACCTTCCCTCATCTTGCAGTGGCCATGTTTAAGCATAAGAAGGTGTCTTGTGATTTAGCGTGATTACCGAAGAGGAAACCCATCCAGAATCTTCTGGTTTCATGGCCTTTTCCTTACCATGCTGGAAGCAGATTGGCAGGGAACTCAGTAAAGGGGCAGGGTAGGTTCTGGCAATATTTTAGGCCTGGTAATATTACCAGGGATTATGTTATCTGTTTTGGGAAGCTGCACCATCTGGGCAGAGAGAAGAAGGGTTTTCTCCACGTCTAAGGGGTTTCCTTTAGAATCCCTCTGCAGTAGCAGTGCTCTGTGGCTGGGTCAGAGGAGAGAGAGAACCCATGGAGTGGCTTGGGGAGGGAGAACAGGCAACCAGTGGGGCTCTAAGGAGCTAGACTTACACCAGCTACCAGGGAGAGGCTCTATGCTAAGCAGAAAGCTTGGGCATCCCTCTCTAGACCCACACCAGCATAATTTGTGTTTTGTTGGTGTGCCCACAGGCTGACAGAAGAAATGCAACAAGGAGGAAAAATGCAATGAGGAAGTGAAGGTACAGTCCCAGGCCAGGGAACTTGGAAAGTGGCCTTCTCCTGTTTTTTTGGTTGTTGCTGGAATTTTTTTTTTTTTTTTTTTTTTTTGCAATATTTTCAGCCAATTTCATCAAATGAAAAATTGCCACCTCATTGTGGATGCTCTATTCTGGCTAATTAGCACTGATGAGGAATCCTGGGTCAGGTCAAGGATACAGCTACATGCAGGACTCCAAAGAGAAGCCAGAAGGAACTGGAGCCCTGGCCAGATCCTCTAAAGCCCTTGCTCCTGCAGGCATCTCCACTGCAGATGAATGCAGTGTCTGTCAACCCCACTGCAGACCATGATTGTTCCTATATGGCTCCCATGAGAGCTGCATGCTCTACATACAGATAAAGTAATTTTTACTATTCCTCCAATGTGGAATATGAACTTGGAGAGTGAGCTCCATCAGTCTCTGCCCAGATTTGGAGCAATAACCCAGATAGAACCACCTTTTCCAGAAGCATCGAGAGCAGGTTTAAGCTGGGGAAACATCTTCCCAAATAATCACTTCTGTACCGATGCTGTGTATCCAGCCAAAATGAAGAGTGCATGGAATTGTCGGCCATATGCAATCTTGGAGAGCTCTTGTTCCAGGGAGAACTGAATTTGTCAGACAAAAATCCTCAGCTCCTCTTAGCTGCAGCCAACTGAAGCCTGCCTAGGGGACAATGGAAGGCACTGCTTTACTCCACACTTTCAGAAATGTACATGCAACATTTCTAGGTCACACCAAAATGCACAGCCCGTGATGAAAAGTCCAAATCCTATGCAGGTCCGAGGACTGACCCTAAACCCCAACCCAACCCAAGATCCTCATTCCAAGTGCTTCTAAGGAAAGCAGAGAGTCAAATAGAATCCCTCAAAGGAAAGCAGAAGCTAGCTGGCTTTGCTTGCAATGTCAGACACGCCTCAACTTTCCCTTTAGAATGGCTTTCCTTTGCAGATAGAAGTGTATTGCTTTAATCCATACACCACGTGTCCGATGCGTTAAAAGAAGATAAGTTTCTTAGACAAAAAAATGCATATGTAAGACTCTAATTTAGAGGACAAGTAAGGTGAGACTCACGGGCCCTAGAATAGGTATTGTGATGCTTAATTTTATGTGTTTATTTGACAAGGCCACACACATCTGGATGTTGCCATGAAGGTATTTTTTAGATGAGATTAACATTTAAATCATTAGATTTGGAGTCAAACAGGTAACTCTCCATAATGTGGGTGGACCTCATCTAATAGGTTGAAGGCCTTAAGAAAAAGAGAGATTTTTGCCCAAGGAAGAGGGAATTCTGCTAGTAGATGGCCTTTGGATCTGAACTACAACATCAACACTTCCCTGAGTCTCCAGCCTACCAGCCTGCCCCGCAGATTTAGGACCTGACAGCCTCTACAATCATGTGAGCCAATTCTATGAGATCTCTCTCTGTGTCTCTCTCTTTCTCTCTCTCTCCCTCCATCCTTAGAGGACAAAAAGAAATTAGCCTCTGCCAGTGTAGGTGCTGTCATAATGACACTGTTTCAACACATGCCTCTTCCCTGCAAAGCCTGAAGGCAGGGTGCCTCGACATGGGGCTTTGGCCTGCTCATTTTCATGAAACATATGTTGCATGAAAAATGGCATTCTGAGGCTTGTCTTGCTCTGAGTGAAGACTACCCTGAGAATGAGAAAAATGAAACATTAGCCACACATGGGAAAAAAAAAAAAAAACTTATTGCTCGAATTGCTGCTGAAACCAACCTTCCAGAGAATCGCCTGACTAAAATTGGAAGGCCACAGAAAGGCAGCAAGCAGGTTGGGAACTAGGTGTGTTTGGGATTTTT
This sequence comes from Piliocolobus tephrosceles, assembly GCF_002776525.5. Taxonomy (NCBI): domain Eukaryota; kingdom Metazoa; phylum Chordata; class Mammalia; order Primates; family Cercopithecidae; genus Piliocolobus; species Piliocolobus tephrosceles. Next base: position 26,040,183 of record NC_045454.1, on the reverse strand, counting down.
GCTTCCTGCATCCTATTGTTTTAAAGGCGTCTTGATCCACGGGATGCAATATGGCTCAACCTGTAAGGAGGTAGAGCTGAGAGGTCAGCCACCCTCTGCTGTAGGGAGCTGATGTTTCCAACTTCCACATTTCGATGAGCAAGGCATTTTGCTTCTTCATCCCTCAACAGGAAGAGGTGAGCAGGCACTGGAGTGTTTTGACTGAAGTGTCTTTGGTGTTCCCTTTCTAATAAAGGGCCATATATTAGTGCCGAACAGTCATTTTTTTGAGCACTAAAGTAATACCAGTATTCTCATTGCTCAAGAAATTGCTGAGCAAAATCTTCCAACAATGTGTCTCCCTGGCATTCCTTAACCCTATTGATAATGATAAAGTCTCATAAATCTAGGTAAATCTTTAATTACGCCTTCAGAACGTGACGATATTATGACCGTGATATAGTCATAAAGGGCACATTCAAAATTAGCTCCGTATACATTTTATGAATATGTAAAAGGGTAGAGGTGGTGAGAGTTCAAAAGCAAAGACCAAAAAAGGATGTTTCTTCTTCTTTGTTGCAATCGTCTTTTAAGATGGAATCTTATTTTCTTTTTTAAGATAATTGTAGGAAAAAGCTCTCTTTCTTGTCTTCTACAATTTTTATTAAAATCCAAAGCATCGACTTTGTGAAGAGTCCTATTGCATGTTACAAAAACTATGACATGAAATACAGGGAATATTTTCTTCTGTGTTGAAACACCTTTTGGCCTAAAAATTGTTCTTCCTTGTATTAAATGTGTGTGAAATATTTATGGAGAGAGGCATTTCTTTGCACTGTTTTACTGAGGCTGTAACAAAGCTTAGAGTTTGTTTCACTCTCTACAATCAGGGTGATTGCAGCCTCATCTGTCTCCCACCCCTGCATTTGGTTAGTAGCCCTATGCAATTTATTTTTATCTTCAGCCAATGCATGTATTTTTACTTGTGTGAATAATATGGGGAAAGATTAAGTTCTTTTATTTTGCTAATTAAACTGCATTTTTCAAAATCTAGCGAGGTAGTAAGTGACAGGATTAACAGGGGCACTTTGCAGAGTTTTGCTGTTTTCCTGATTAGATTAGAGGTATTTGATATTGAAGTCAGAGCTGATGAAGTGGTTTCCTCGATGTGAATGAATGCATGACCCTAGTTTATCACCGCAGCTTCATAAAGAATTCTTCCTTACTGTCGAGAAAGCCCAACCAAGAGTGAAAATGACATTAGCAAAAAGCTAAGCAAAAGGTCAGTACAGCAGAATGACAAGGGAGAAGGAAAACATGCATTCCTCTGCCTCTTTTCTTTTCCCCCTCAAGGGGTTAAGGAAGATTGCTCAGTTACAACCTCTGTGCTGAGCAGAGCAGGGTGAGCCTCAGAACTCTATCCTCCTGAGACAGGGACACCTTTCTCAGCCTCTAGAGTTTGAAGGTAAAATTTTATGTTAAAAAAACAAACAAGAAAACAACAACAACAAAAACCCAAGGGGAATAGAAATGCAAAGCGAGGAAAGCTCCAGCTCTTCCTTCCCTTCCTGGAGTGGCCCCCATGTAGACTTATTCCCATAAGCATCTCCAGACCCCTTTGTGCTATCCTGGTCCTCCTGCAGAGCTGGGCTTAAAGCTCATCTTCAGGGCAGCCAGGGGCCAACTGAAGGCAATAAGCAAAAGCCACTTCTCCCTCTCTTCCTCACACCTTCCCTAACCCCCAACCCCAGCTTCCTAGCCCCTTAGGGGAGGGAAGTAAAATGAAGGAGTGATGTCAGACAAACCAGAGGGGAAAATCAGAATGGGGGTGTGCTTTGCCAAATCCTCTATGGTGAACAGAGGAAAGACACTGCGGCAGGGATGAGGAGGAGCGTGCAGAGGGAGCTGGGTGGAGGCTGGACCATGCCCAGGACTGGGCATCTTTCAATGCTAAGTCCAGGCAAGGCCACTATGTGTCTGTCTGTTATATTAACCCCTTCTTCTCTTAATCCCTAATCTTGCCTTCCCCAGAGACACATTATTTTCTTCTTAATCAAGGTATAATTTTCATACAACAAAAGACACATAAGTGTACAAATGGATGAGTTATGCACAGCCATGTGTACTTCACATTCCTGTTAGAATATAGGATATTTCCATCACCCCAGGAAGTTCCATCATTATCCTTCCCAGTCAGTGCCTGCCTTCCCACCCATCCAAGCAATCACTGTTCTGGTTTCTACTTCTAACTGTAAATTAGTTTTTTCCTGTTCTAGAACTTTATAGAAATGGAATTCTACAGAATGAACTCTTTTGCATCTGGCTTCTCTCAACCACCACAATGTTTCTGTGGCTCTCTGTTGCGCATAACCATAGGTCACTCATTTCTACTGCTGAGTTGTATTCTGTTGTGTGATTCTACCACAATTTTTTTATCTGTTCTTTTAACGAATGTTGGGGTTCCTTCTGGTTTTTACCAATTATGAATCAAGTCGTGGTGACTGTTCTTGTACAAATCTTTTGCAGTCATATATTTGGATGCCTCTTGAGTAAGTGTGTAGGAATGGAATTGCTGGGCTCTAGGGTAAAGTGTATATTTAATTCTATGAGAAACTACTGAGATGGTTTGGCTGTGTCCCCACCCGAATCTCATCATTAGTTGTAGTTCCCGTAATCCCCATGTATCATGGGAAGGACTTGGTTGGAGGTAATTGAATCATGGGGGCGGTTACCCTCATGCTGTTCTCATGATACTGAGTGAATTCACACAAGATCTGATGGTTTTATTAGAGGATTTTCCCCCTTTTGCTCAGGACTTCTTGCTGCTGCAATGTGAAGAAGGACATATTTGCGTCCCTTTCCCCTTTCTGCCATGATTGTAAGTTTTCTGGGGCTTCCCCAGCCATGCTGAACTGTGAGTCAATTAAACCTCTTTTCTTGATAAATTACCCAGTCTTGAGTATGTCTTTATTAGTGGTGTGAGAAAGAACTAGTCAACTATCGAACTGTTTTTCAATTTGGTTTCACTATTTTTCATTTAGCCAGCAATATAAGAGAGCTCTGCAACCTGTTTATTCCATATTTTCACCAACATTTAGCATTGATAGTCTTTTAAATTTTAAGCATTTCAGTGATTCTGTATAGCTCTCCAAGTATGTTTTTAATTTTCATCTTCCTGTTGATCATTGACATTTATCACTTTTTATATGCTTATTGGTCATTCAATTATCTTTGTGAAGTATTTGTTCACATGTTTTGCCTATTTTTAATTGAGTTCTCTTATTCTTACTGAGTTGTATGAATTCCTTATATATTCTGAAGACCAGTCCTTTTTCAAATGTGTGTATTACAAAATCGTTTTTCTCCATCTTTAGTTGTCAACTAAATATATTTTATGTTTTTATTAACATGCAATAAGTTGAGTTTTTTGGGGGCACACTGCTCTTACTTTTAACACATGTAGAGATGCATGTAACCACCATTACAATCAGGACACAGAGCATTTTTGTCACCCCAAATGACCTAACCTTTGTGGGCACATGCTTCCCCCCGATAACCCCTTGGAACTAGTGATCTGTTCTCTATCACTATATTATAGTTTTTTTAAACAAATAAATAAACAGAACACCATATAAATGGAATCACATCATATGTAACCTTTTGAGGTTGACTTCTTTCACTCAGCATCTCTGAAATTTTTCCAAGCTGCTGTATGTGTCAATAGTTCATTGATTTTTATTGCTGTGTAGAATTTCACTGTACCAATTCATGTTTAATGGTTTTTTTTTTTTTAATAAGCAGAAGCTTTTAATTTGGACCAAGTCCAATTTATCAGTTTCCTCTGTTATGGTTTGTAGTTTTTTTCATTACATATAAGACATTTGGTCAAGGAAAGGTAGTGAAATAATATATATTATCTTGTGTTTATTTATAAGACCTTTATACATAGTTTTAGCTTTTACACTTAGGTCTATAATCTATCATAAATTAATTTTTGCATTTAGTGTTAGGTAGGGTTTAGTTTTTATTTTTTCAGTATGGGTATATCTTTTTTTTAAGGCATCATTTGCTGTAAGACCGCCCTTTTCTTATTGAATTGCCTTGCAGCTTTTGCCAAAAATCAGTTGTGTGAATTTGTTTCTGGCTTCTATATTCTGTTCACTTAATCTATTTGTCTGTTTTGTACCAATGCAAACTGTCTTGATAACTCTAGTTTCATAGGCAGTCTTAAAATCAGGTAGTATAAGTTATTTAACTTTGTTCTCTTTAATATTGCTTTGGTTATTCTAAATCCTCTAGATTTCCATAAACATTTAAGATTTGGCTTGTCAAAGAGAAAGAAGTCTGCTGGAATTTCTATTTAGATAGCAGTTAGTTAAATTTGGGAAATAGAATATTACAGCAACATTGAATTTCAATCCATGAACATGGTATATATCTCTTCATTTATTTAGGTCTTCTTTAATTTCTCTTGGCGTATTTTATACTTTTCAGTATAGAAACCATACATAGATTTTCTTAAGTATTTTTATTTTATTTAATATGTTAAATTTTTATTTTCCAACTGTTCTTTGCTAGTATGTAAAAATGCAAATGATTTTCCAGAATTGACCTTATCTCTAGTAACTGCTAAATTCACTTATTTCTGACTATTTACAGATTCTTTTGCATTTTCTACATGTATAATTCTACATGTATAAATATAGTTTTATTTCTTCCTTTCCAAACCCGATGTCTTTTATATATTTTTCTGCCTATTGTACTGGCTAAGCTCTCCAGTACAGTTTTGCATAGATGTGATGAAAGTGAATTTTTATTGCTTGTTTTTGATATTAGGGGAACTCTATCAGATTGAGAAATGTTCCTTCTAGTCTTACTTGCAAGTTTTTTATGATTACATGTTGAAAATTAGCAAATGCTTTTTCTGCATTTATTAAGATCATCATATGGTTTTTCCCTCTTTTATTCTGGTAATTCTGGTGAATTAAACTAATTTTTTAATGTTAACACAACCTGACATTCCTTGAATAATCCATTTAGTCATGATATATTATCTATTTTTATGTATATTTTTTTAAAATGTTTGCATTTAAGTTCATGAGAAATACTGACTTGTAATATTCTTTTATTTTAATGTTCTTGTTTGGTTATTATATTAGCATTGAGCTAGGTTCATCAAAAAAGGGGTGATGTGTTTCTTTCTTCTCTATTTTCTGAAACAGTTTGTGAAAAATTGGTATTTTTTGAAATTTGATAAATTCAAAAGTGATCTCATATATGAGTGCTTTTGATAGGAAGAGTTTGATAACAAATTTTATTTCTTTAACAGATACATAGCTAACCAGTTTTTACATTCCACGTGTTAATTTTGGTAATTTTTCTCTTTCAGTGTATTTTTCAACTTTAAGTTGTTAAATATTAGATATAAAGTTGTTCATAGCATTCCTTTATTATACTTTTAATGTCTAATTTATTTCTAGTGATCATCCTTTCCATTACTGACCCTGGAAATTTGTGTTTCTCCTCTTCTGTTTTTAATTAACATAGTAATTTATCAATTTTCTTAATATTTTAAAGAAAACAACTTTTTACTTTATTTATGATCTTTAATGTTTGTTCAATTTCTATTCACTGTTGCCCTTACTTCTACTTTCATGGGTTTTATTTACTTATTTTTTTCTTGTATTTTTAAGTTTAGTGCATTGAATTTTGGCGTTTTATTTTCTAATATAAACATTTAAGGCAATACATTTTCCTCTAAGCATTGCTTTGGCTGTATCCCATAAAATTTAATAGATTGTATTTTCATTGTCAATTATTTTTAAATTTTTATCATTTCCCATGGTGATTTTTTTTCCTTTTGATAAGTAGGTTATTTAGAAGTATGTGATTTTTCCTAGATATGTGAGGATTTTCCAGATTTATTTGTCTTTTTTTCCCAATTTTAATTTCATATTGTCAGAGAAAAAACTCTGTTTTAAATCTTTTGAAATATATAGAAACGTGTATTATAATACCACTAGTTTTATCCTGGTGAATGTTCCAGATGCAATAAAAAAAAAAAAAAAATGTGTATTATAAAGTTGTTGGGTGTCACATTCTGTAAATGTCAACTAGGCCAAGTTGCTTAACATTATTCTTAAAACCTACTTACTCTATCAATTAATGAGGAAGAAGTATTGGAATCTCCAGCCATAACTGTGAATTTATCTATTTATCTTTTTAGTTCCTTAAGTTTTTCCTTTGTGTTTGGAAACTTTGTTGTTGTGTCAACATATTGTTAGTATTGCTACTCTTCTTTTTGAATTACCCATTTATCATCAAAAAATGACCTTCTTAATACAGGTAATAGCCTTTTCTCTAAATCTCTGTGTCTAATATTAATAGAGCCATGCTAGATTTCTTACGCTTACAGTAAGCATAGTACATCTTTTTCCATTCTTTTGCTTTTAACCTGTCTCTTTATATTTCAAGTGTTTTTCTTGTAGTAGCATATAGTTACATTTTGCTCTGTTACCAAGTCTCACTCTCCTCTATGCCTTTTAATTGGATTAAAGTTTGGGAAAGCTTAAGTGGCTGGAACTTAAAAGACAGGTTATTAAAGAGGAACTTCAAAGGAAAGGAACCCAAGCAATCTGTGTAGATGTTCCCAGGAGTTTTTGGCAGAATTCTAAGATAGGCATGGTCATGGTATCACTTTACAAGTGCTTGGAGGGGGAGAAGAAAGCTACAAGAGAGAATGTGAACTGAATGACAATTCCAGAGGATATATAGCACTGGGAGTCATAGGAGATTTATTCAGCCAGGACAGAGAAACCCCTCTAAATATTCCAGGAATTCAGTTGAGACTCCATACAGGCCACATCTTCAGAGCAGTATATTTCAACCTCAGAAAACGGACAACTTCTCTCCCACTCTATCAAAGCCTAAAAACAAATCCTAACATGATCAAACTGGTTTCTCAATAATTATCTACAAATGAAATTCAACTCTCTTTAGACCAAGATGGCAAAATATATTCTCAACTATGTAGCATTCATAATATTTAGTACACAGTTTAAAAAAATCACTAGATATGCAAAGAAAGAATATTTTACCTTTATCCAAAAAAAAAGGTAAATAAAACTTTTCTGTATAAATCGACTCTGAAATGACACACTTATTGAACTTAGGACACAAGGACTTTATAGAAGCCATTATAGATATGTTCAAGGATGTAAAATAAATGCTGAATATAATAAGTGAATGAGTGGGAAATCTCAGCCAAGTAATAAAAGTTATTTTGAAAATAAATAAATAAATAAATAAAAATTCTAAAATAGGAAAAAATGTAATCTGAAATGAAAATTTCACTGGATGTGATTAATAGCATATTGAACAATGTGGGAGAAGGCCAGTAAATTTGAAGATAGATCCGTAGAAACTCTCCCACCCCAAGTAGTAAGAAAGAAAATACCAATAAATTAGTAGAGACTCAGAGACCTAAGTAATTCAATCAAATGGTTTAACTGGGATATCAGAAAGTGAGGAAAATTGGGAGAGAACAAATTACTTGGAAAAAAAAATGACTAAAATATTGCTGAACTTTATGAACAATATCAACACAGTTGACACTGAAACTCAACAAATCACAAACAGGAGAAACATAAAGATAAATGTAGACACATTACAGCCAAATTGTTGAAAATATTTTTAACACACAAAAAATCATAAAAGCAGCCATAGATAAAAATCATTTTACATATAAGAAAAAAGCAGTATGAGTATTGCTAATTTCTAATCAGAAACAATGCAAGTTATAACACAGTGGAATGCCATATTTTAAATACTGAAGTAAAAATAAGTCCACTTAGAATCCTATGTCCAGTAAAACTATCCTTGAAAAGTGTGGTCAAAATGAAGACATTTTCATCAGGCTTATCCTTTGCCCCCCAAAGTAATTGGCTGAAGGGAAATAAAAGCAGACGTACACTTAGTCCACATGACAGAAGGAAGAGAGGGGAAAACAAATGTTAATTTAAAAGACATTTTTAATTCCAGCACTTTGGGAGGCTGACGTGGGAGGTTCACTTGTGGCCAGGATTTTGAGAGCAGCCTGGACAACACAGTGAGAACTCATCCCTACAAAAAGTTAACAAAAAAAAAAATTAGCCAGGCATGGCGGCACGTGGCTATAGTCCCAGCTATTTGGGAGGCTGAGGTGGGAGGATTGCTTGAGCCCAGGAATCTAAGGCTACTGTGAGCCATGATCACACCACTGCACTCCACCTTGGGGGACTGCACCCCAGCCTGGGTGACCCTGCCTCAAAAAGATAAATTTTATAAAAAATGTATTTTTCTTCTTTTGTATCTTCTTCATAAGACATCTGACTGCTTACACTAAAATGATAACAATTTATTGGGCCTATAGCATATAAAGTAAGATATACAACAATAGTATAATGGAGACGTGGATAGAAATGTACTATTGGAATGTTCTTCATTATACGTGAAGTAGCATGGTTTTATTTCATAGAGCACTGAAACAAGTTGAGAATACATAATATAATTCCTAGATCAGCTTCTAAAATAATAACCCAAAGAAGCATAGCTAAAAAGCCCATGGAAGAGACAAGACGAGTATTAAGTATACACAATTAAACCAAAGAAGACAGGAAGTAAGAAAAAGAAGAACAAAAAGCAGAAGGTACATTTAGAAGAAGAAAACAATTTAATACAAGTGGCCTTTTTGTGGGTTTCAACCACATGCCTGTGATGTTGATTAAGAACCAATTACTCTTGGGCAGAAACTGAGTAAATGAGTAAATGGACATCTCACCTCCAATGTATGAAAACAGATGCTTTGTAAATTTCTTCCAGTTTTATAGTTGTCTATAGTGGGAGAGTAAGCCTAATACCCTATACTCTGTCAAGGTCAGACCTGGACATTAGTATGTGATTTGCACTTAATAGGTGTCTTTGCTAATCCTTTTTCACTATGTTTACTTATATTTTATTTCTGGAAGATATAGCACTTTGGCCCTTTACGTTCTGTTAGTATTGTAGTATATTTCTCAATTTCTTATTTTTATCATCCAACATCATTTTGGGATCAACTTTATTTCTTTGCATTACAGTGTAGTATTCCACCACCCATGTAGCCTGCACTCCACTTATCCTTTTTACTTGTTCGTAGATGCCAAGCAACTCTTACGTTGACACAAACAACACTGCAGAGAAAATTGTGAAATCTATCCCTGGGGTATATGAAATTTGCACACTTTCTTCAATTGGATTTAATAGGTTAACATGACAGTTTTTAGGATGACAGCTTTTTGATGAAAAGTAGTAGAGAAAGTGTAAACCAAAGCCAGAGAGATGCATGGAGAAGGTGATTAGTGGGAGGAGTCTTTGCTGTATGTCTGTCCATTACTACCACAATCTTCCAACGATACAATAGGTACACACAGGGGCCTCCCCTAAAATCAGAGCCCATCTGTGAACCCTGGTTTTTCCCAGTGCCTGTGTGGCGTAGGGAGGTCTCATGTTGCTGATGAAAGGGAGATGTGTGAAAGAGAAAGGATCTTCTCTTGTCATTTCTAAGCCTGCTCTGCCTTTATTCTGAGCATTTTTTCATGACTCCAAGTCTATACAAGACTTTCCCATACATATGACATGATATATCCAGCCTCTGTGGCTCCAGTCTGGAATTTTCTTTCACTCAAGATTCCTTTAAACTATTTCAGTCACATTTTGCAGGAAGCAGTCTCTGTTAGTAACAAGTATCCAACCCTATCACCTCCACACTCTTATCCTCCTTGGAGAAAGAAGCCCTCTGTGACCACGTCCCCAGGTGCCCACTGGATGGTGGCTGTCGTGATGGATGAAGGAACAATCTCAAAAGACTTGAATGCCACAGCCAGTAGCACCTACCAAATGCCAGGCATGTTCCAAGCAGGTCCATGAATGATGTTGGGTAGATAGCGTGGCACCTAATTACCTGGGTCAGCATCTTAAATGTTATACTTACTAGCTGTGTGAGCCTGAGCAAGCTGCTTAACCTCTTTGTGCCTCACTCTTCTCATAGGTAACATTGGAATAATCATCCTTATCTCTTAGGGTATTTCCAGGACAGTGTGAGCCTTTGTAAAGGACTTAAAATCTGTAAAGCACACAGTCACATACATTATGATGTGGGTAACTGGAGAAATGCATTATTTTCTTTGGAGAGGAGAACAAATACTGCTACTGGAGAAATGCATTATTTTCTTTGGAGAGGAGAACAAATACTGCTATCATACTGTATTTTTGTTAATTTTTGGGGGGGGCTGGAAAATTGGCAATTCAAATTTAACATTAGCTTGGAAGAATTCACTGGTAAGAATGAAGAAGAATTTTTTTAGAAAGAATAGTAATGGTTTCTGGTTCAGTGAGGAACTTGCTAGTTGCTACTCTATCTTAACAACATGTAAAAAGCTGAACAAACTGGAAAATGAACAGCTCTTCTTAGATCCCAAAGGGAAGTGGGTTCACAAGACAAATCACTGACCCCCAAATTAGAGACAGATAGGCAAATACGGAGAATCACAACTTACTGGAATAGAAATTCATGAGCAGAACTTCTGAAGGAATCAATGCCAAAGTAGGGATATCTGAACTGTAATTGATGACTTATTGGAGTCTCAGTGTGGATAAATCTGAGAGTTAAAAATTCTAGGTGGACTAGTCATTGGGTATCCCTCACAATTAAGTGAGTTTTACCCCCTTGGAACTGGACCAGGTTCCCACACGGAATGCTGGAGGAAAATCCCCTCATGCTCCTGGCAGGAGGAGGTGAAAAAACATCTAAGAGTGCATCAGAGCATTCTGTTCTTAACAAGGTCTGCCCTTAGGAGAAACTATTCAACCAGAGCCTAACCTGCTATGGTTTCGTCAGAACTTACCTCACCTGGAAGAAAGGAAATACCCAACTCTACACGCTTGCAGCCATCCCATCCCAACTAAGTGGCAGTGGGGTGGGGAGACTGAGAAGCATTTGAGAAGTTCACAGTACAGAAGCAGAGGCTCACTAGAAGACTGAGACCTAATCACAGGTCTAGAGAATGTGCCCCTTCTCCCTGCACCTTACTACCACTTTACTAAAGGCCTATTTACAGTGTTTCCTTTTATCCAGTATATAATGACCAGCTATCAAGTGAAAAGTACAAGGCATACTAAAAAGCAAAAGAGTGCAGATTGAAGAGACACAGCAAGTATCAAAAGGAGACTCAGATATGATAGAGATGCTGGAATTATCAGATCAGGAATTGAAAACAACTATGATTAATATGTTAACGGTTCTAATGTATAAAGTAAACACCATGCAAGAACAGACAAGCAATGTAAGCAGAGACATGGAAATTCTAAGAAGAAAAAACAAAAAAGAAATGCTGGAGATTAAAAAAAAACTATAACAGAAATTAATCATGCCTTTGATGGGCTTGCTAGTAAATTGGACATGGCTGAAGAAAGAATCTCTGAGCTTGAAACGTGTTTCAATAGAAACCTCCAAAATTGAAAAGCAGGGAGAAAAAAATGGGGGTGGCAAAGCGGAGAATAATATCTGAGAACTATAAGACAAATATGAAAGGTATAACATACACATATGGGAATACCAGAAAGAGACAAGAGGAGAAAAGTAAAGAAGAAATATTTAAAATAATAATGCCCCCAAAATTTCCTCTCAAACTAATGTCATACATCAAACCACAGATCTAAGAAGCTCAGAGAATACCAATCAGGATAAATGTTAAAAAAAATTACACCTAGGTATATAATTCAAAATACAGAAAATCAAACATAAAGAAAAATTCCCCAAAGAAGCCAGAGGGAAAAGCACCTTACCTATAGACAAGCAAAAATAAGAATTATGTCTGACTTCCTCTCATAAACCATGCCAGCAAGAAGAGAGTGGAGTGAAATATTTAAAGTGTTAAGAGAAAAAAAAAAATCTTAAAATTCTGTACCCTGCAAAATTGCTTTTCAAAAGTGAAGGAGAAATAGACTTTTTATACAAACCAAAATGTAGGGATTCTTTTATTTTTTTGGCCAGCAGACCTGCCTTGCAAGAAATGTTAAAAGAAGTGCTTTAGAGAGCAGGAAAATTCTATAGGTCAGACACTTGGATCTACATAAAAAACGGAAGAAACCAAAGGAGAAATAAGTGAAGGTAAAGTAAAAGCTTTTTTTCTTATAACAAATACATTTATTCAAAATAAAAATAGCAACAATGTATTTGATTATATATGTGTTTTTGTATACATGCATACATAATCAATATAGTCATGTGTATACAGATGCATATAATCAATATAGATACATGTCTCTTAACAATGAGGATACTTTTTGAGAAATGAGTCATTAGGTGATTTTCTCATTGTGTGAACATTGTAGAGTGTGCTTACACAAATCTAGATAGTATAGCCTACTATACACCTAAGCTGTTTGTTATAGCTTATTGCTTTTGAGTTACAATTCTGTACAGCAATACAGTATTATAATATTATGTTGACCAAAACATTACATAAGGCATGATATTGTGTGTGTATGTGTGTGTGTATACATGTATATATTTATATGAAATAAATGAAAACAATAACATAGGGGATGGGAAGGAAGAATTAGGTGTATTTTGCTATTATAAAGTATTCACATTATCCATGAAGCAGTATAGCAGTGTAGTTACACTATGTTATAGTTATTTAAAAGTGAACTTGGATTAGTTGTAAAGATATAGTGCAAACTCTATGGCAAAAACTATAAAAAGAAAAAAAGAAATATAACTGATATACTAAGAAAAGAGAGAAAATGGACTCACGTAAGTTTTTCAGTTAAAACCACAAATGGCATAAAAAGACTAGGAGATAACAGGAACAAAGGACTAAAGCAATGAATGGCAAACAATGAATTTTGTAGACATTAATTAAACCACATCAGTAATCACTTTGAATGCCAATGGTTAAAATGTGCTAATTAAAATAGACACATTGCCAGAATTGATCAAAAAATGAGATCTAACTATAGGTTTTATAGAAGAAACCTACTTTAAATACAAAGACACATCTAGATTAAAAGTAAATGGATGGAGAAAGACATACAATGCTAACATTAATCAAGAAAGTGGGAGTAGCTATATCAATTTCAGATAGAGCAAATAAAGCTACCAGGAATAAAGCATGGCATTTCACAACGATAACGGAGTCAATTCTCCAAGAAGGCATAACAATCCTTAGTAAAGTTGTGCCTAACAAGGCATCAAAATATATGAGGTAAAAATGGATAGAACTGAAAAGAAGAAAAAATGAATCCAATATTATACTTAGAGACTTCAACATTCTTCTATCATGAAAGAACAGACCTAGCAAACAGAAAATTAGTAAGAACACAGTTGAGTTCAACACCACCAACAATCAACTGTATATAATTAATGTCTATAGACAGCTTCATTCAACAACAGCAGGATACACATTCTTCTCAAGCTCATATGGAAAACTGGAAAAGTAACCAAAGTAGACCACATTCTGGGCCATAAAATACACCTTAGCAAATTTAAGAAAATAGAAATCACACATTGTCTGCTTGTGGACCACAATGCAATTAAACCATAAATAAATAGGAAGATAGGTGGAAAGCCCCCAAATACTTGGAGATTAAACTACACTTCCAAATAACACATGATCAAAAAAGAAATACCGAGAGAAATTTAAAAATATTTTGAGATAAATGAAAATGAATACACTATTTATAAAATTTGTGAGATGCAGCAAAAGCAGTGCTTAGAGGGGAATTTATAGCATTAAATACATATATTAGAATTAGAAAAAAGAAAGAATAAAAATTAATCCTCTAAGCTTCCATTAGAGAAAACTGGAAAAAGAAGAACAAATTAAGTACAGAATAAGGAGAAGAAAAAATGAAAATTAGAAGAGAAATCAATGAAATTGAATTCAAGAAAAAAATACAGAAAATTTATGAAAACAGAAGCATGTTTTTAGAAAATATAAGTAAAATTAAAAACCTTTGCCCTAGCTAACCAAGGAAAGACAAGATACAAATTAGTAATATTGTAAATGAAAGGGGGCATCACTACCGATCCCATGGACATTAGAAGCATAATAAATAATGGTTATAAACAATTCTATGTCCACAAATTGATAGCTTAGATTAAAATAACCTATTATTTGAAAGATAAAATGTACTAAAACCCACATAAGGAGAAACTGACAATTTTAACTGGCTTATATTTATTAGAGAAATTGAATCAATATTTAATAACTCAAAACAGAAAGCACCAGCTCCAGATAGCTTTACTCATGAATTCTATCAAATATTTAAGGGAAAAATAATACCAATTCTGTAGACTCTGTTTCAAAAGTAGAAGCCCAGGAAATATTTCCTAACTCATTCTGAGCAGCCCACATTACATTCATACCAAAACCAGACAAAAAGACATGACAAGAAAAGTAAACTACGAACCAATATTCTCATGGGCATAGATGCAAAAATCCTCAGCAAACTATTAAAACAAAATTGAATCCAATAACGCCTGAAAATAATTATGGACCACAGTTGGCTGGGATTTATCCCTGGTATGCAAGACCAGTTCAACACTTGAAAATCAATTATTATAATCTATCACATCAGCAGGCTAAAGAATAAAACTCACAAGACCATATCAATAGATGCACACAAAGTGCTTGATCAAATCTAACACCATTTATGATAAAAACTATCAGTAAACTAGAAACAGAGGGAAACCTGATAAAGAATATTCACAAAAACTGATAGCTAATGTCATAGTTAATGGAGAGAAACTCAAAGCTTTCCCACTAAGATTAGGAACAAAAGAAGCATGTGTCCTCTCACCATTCTTTTCAACATCATACTGGAAATCCTACCTGATGCAATAAGACAAGAAAAGGAAGTAAAATATATACATGATGGGAAGGATTAAATGAAATTGTCTTTTTCACAGTGACATGATTGCCTATCTAGAAAATAAAAAGAAGAAAAGTACTCCTGGTACTAATAAATAATTATACCAAGGTTGCAGGATAAAGGTTAATATACAAAAGCCTATTGCTTTTCTGGTAACAGCAATGAACAAGTAGAATTTGAAAATAAAAACAAAATGCCGTTTATATTAACACCCCCAAAAATGAAATCTAACAAAATAGGTACAAAATCTATATGAAGAAAGCTATAAAACTCTGTTGAACTAAACCAAGGAAGGACTAAATAAACAAAGAGGTATTCATATTCATGGATAGAAAGATTTAATATTGTGAGATGTCACCTCTTCCCAACTTGATCTATAGACTCAAAACAATCCTAATCAAAATCCTAGAAGGTTATTTTGTAGATATTGACCAACTGATTCTCTGATTTACACGGAGAGGTAAAAGGCCCACAATAGCCAACATAATATTGAAAGAGAAGACCAAAGTTGTGTCACTGACTTCTAGACTTATTATAAAGCTACAACAATCAAGATGACGTGGTATTGTCAAAGAAAAAAAAATAGACAAGTCAATGGAACAGAATTAAAAAACCCAGAAATAGACCTATAAGAATATAGTCAGGGTCAGGCATGGTGACTCACTCCTGTAAACCCAGCACTTTGGGAGACAGAGGTAGGCGGATCATGAGGTCAAAAGATGGAGACCATCCTGGCCAACATGGTGAAACCCCATTTCTACTAAAAATACAAAAATTAGCTGGGCATGGTGGTGGGTGCCTGTAGTCCCAGCTACTCAGGAGGCTGATGCAGGAGAATGCCTTGAACCTGGGAGGTGGATGTTGCAGTGAGCCAAGATCACACCACTGTGCTCCAGCCTGATGACAGAGCAAGACTCCGTCAAAAAAAAAAAAAAAAAAAAAAAAGAACACAGTCAGATGGTCTTTGATAAAATACCAAAGACCATAAAATAGTAATAAATAATCTTTCCACAAATGATGCCAGGACAACAGAACATCCACATGACCAAAAAATAAAATAAAATAAAATAAAATCTAGACACAGATCTTACATTCTTTCCCCAAATGAATTTGAAACCACTAAACTCTTAGAAGATAGCACAGGAGAAAATCAAAATGACCTAGGGTTTGATGGTAACCCTTTAGATATAATGTCAAAGGCATGATCCATGAAAGAGCTAATCGATAAGCTGGACTTCACTAAAATTAAAATTTGCTGTTTTGCGAAAGACACTGTTAAGAGAATTAAATGACAAGTCATAGGCTGGAAGCAAATATTTGCAAAAGACATATCTAATAGAAGATTGTTATCCAAAATATACAAAGAACTCTTAAAACTCAATGAAAGAAAACAGTGACGCAGCTGAAAAAAATGGGCCAAAGACCTTAACAGATGCCTCACCAAAGAAGATATACAGATAGCAAACAGTCTATAAAAAGGTACTCTGTTCTGTATGTCATTAGGGAAATGCAAATTGGAGCAGCAATTAGATACCTCTACATACCTATTTGAATGACTAAAATGGATAACACTGACAACACCAAATGCTGGTAAGAACATGAAGTAACAGAAACTCTCTCTCATTGCTGGTGGGAACGCAAACCGAAACAGCCAATTTGGAAGATAGTTTGGGAGTTTCTTACAAAACTAAACACACTCTTATCATACCATCCTTCAATCTCACTGCTTGGTATTTACCCAAAGGACTCAAAAACTTAGGTCTTAAAAACAACAACAACAACAACAACAACAACAACAACAACAACAGAAAACCTGGACATGGATATGTGTAGCAGCTTTATTAAGAATTGCCAAAACCAATATGTTCTTGAGTAGGTGAATGGATAAATAAACTAGAAGTCTAGTATATCTTGACTTTGGAATATCATTCAGGGCTAAAAAGAAATGAGCTACCAAGCCATGAAAAGATACATAGAAAACTTAAATGCATATTAATAAGTAAAAGAAGCCAAACTGATAAGGCTACCTACTGTATAATTTCAACTCTATGACATTCTGGGAAAGGCAAAATGATGGAGATAGTAAAAAGATCAGTAGTGTCCAGTGGAAAACTGGAGGGAGGCAGGTGAACAGATAAAGCACAGAGGATTTTTAGGGCAGTGAAACAATTCTGTACAATACTACGATGTTGAATACTCATTAGGCATTTACCTAAACCCATAGAATGTGCAATACCAAGAGCGAACCCTCATGTAAACTATGGACTCTGGGTGCTGACGATGTGTTAATGTACGTTTATCAATTGTAACAAATGCATGCACCACTACAGTGTGGGCTGTTGGTAATGGGAGGTTGTGCGTGTGTGTGGGAAGGGGGGTGCCTCGGAAATCTCTGTGCCTTCTGCTCAATTGTCTGTAAATCCAAAACTATTCTGAAAACTGCAGTTTAGTACCACATACTAAACTGTACTTTAAAGCAAGTATAATTAAAGCAGTGTGGTGTCAGGGAAAAAAATGTAGAAAAATCAATTAAAAAGAAGAAAATCTCGAAAGGATCCTAACATTGTGATAGCATCGTGATAGATGCCTATTGAATATTTAGTAATAAACGAATACAGCTTAGTACAGTGTTAGAAGTAACATTTCAGGAGAGTAGGTTACAGAAAATTACTCGACAGGTAGGTCTGGGGCAAATTGTAATCATTTAATTTTTAATAATGGTTAAATTATTCTCTCACCCTGTACTATTGCCCAAATACACACACACACATATACAGATTGATTAGAAAGTTACAAAATGACTTAAAAATATCAATCTCTTCATGTTGATTAAATGTTCATGTTAAATCTAAAAATGAAGGGAGGCATCAAAAAGAGAAAAAGCTTAAAAGATTTGTCTACATAAAAATAAATACATAATGAATGTCAAATTGCTAAAAAAATTCACTATGTTTGACAAGTTGATTTTTCTGGATAAGTCATATAATTTAATATAGAAATGTCAAAGATTTTGGAAAAAAACTGACTAAAGGAATAAATAAGCCATACTCCAAAGAAGCAGTCTACGTGGCCATGGCATATCCGCTTATGTCTAATCCCCTTTGACTAGAGTGCAGGAATGTGTGATTAAACTGAGCAGGAACTAACCTGGGCTTCATGAGTGGCCACCACTGTATTCATTCAACTGCTGGGTGGAAGAGCAGTCCTGGAGCAGAGTCCGCTCCTCTTCCAGCTCAGCCCGGCCAGCCTGGCTTCCCCCTTCCTTCCTCAGAAGACCAGAGACGATGATTTAAGAAATAAAAGTTGGAAGTGTCTTCTTTTAAGTCAAATTACAATATTAAATGTTAGAAAGCACTGAGATCCAGTTTTTACTGGAAATACCATCTATTGCCATTATTTGCCAAATACAAATACCCATAAAAAGTCATGGCTGGGCGCGGTGGCTCACGCTTGTAATCCCAGCACTTTGGGAGGCCAAGGCGGGCAGATCACCTGAGGTTGGGAGTTTGAGACCAGCCTGACAAACATGGTGAAACGCCATTTCTACTAAAAATATAAAAATTAGCTGGGCGTGCTGGTGGCACCTGTAATCCCAGTTACTTGGGAGACTGAGGCAGGAGAATCGCCTGAACTCCGGAGGCGGAGGTTGCAGTGAAATGAAATTGTGCCATTGCACTCTGGCCTGGGTGACAGAGCAAGACTCTGTCTAAAAAAAAAAGTCATGATCTTTGAGAAAAATTAGAGAAAAACATAAGCTAATGTAGAACAATTTACTAAAATAATTCACAAAAAAGTAACAATTTAGAAATCACTAATGACAACACCATAGCATATAAAATTATAGTTTCCTGGGAAATACTTATAGATGTATAGATATAGATATATGTATACGCATATTCACATTTATATACACATAAATAATACATATATGTGTATATCAATATATGTATGTTTCTTTTTTAAATGTGATATTCTAATCTATTTACTGTTTCAAAACTTTTTCAATTCATATATTATAAACATTTTCTATTTAGAAACAATTCTACTCCTCTGCATTTTAAATGCCAAATAATACTCCATTGTTTGTGCAGACCATAATTTTTTATTACCTCAATCATTATTGGGTAGTTAGATCACTTCCAATTTTTTGCATTTGATACAACACTGAGCTGCCCTTAGTTTTGTTCAACATTCGTGAACACACACGAAATTTTCCTAGGATAAACTGTTAAGCCCTTAATACATGTTGCCAAATTATCTACTGAAACCTTCTATAATAGACTCTCAAATGAAGTGGGAGGGATATTTCTAAAGTCAGTGCATATAATACAAAATGCTTGTCATCAAAATTGCCCTGGTGCATCTTTTAAGAAAATACAGTGTTGGAAATTGACATTCAGCAATTCATTTGTTCATGCAATAACTCAAACACTGTTTATTGAGTAATTACTCTGTTTCAGGCATGGTGCCAGGAGATGGAGATGGGACAGACACAAAACTAGACCAATATATTCACTGTAAAAAGCTATTCTGGTGGAGACAGATAACGAAAATTAAGCCTAACAATCACAAAATTTCTAAAGCATTAGAAGATGATAAGTAATATAGAAAAAAAAAGACTAGGCAGGGATAAAAGAGAAGTATGTTGGGAGGAGGGTGCCATAGAGGTTTAGATGGTCAAAGGAAGCTCCATTGAGAAGAGTTGACTTGACGAAAGCGAGAATTGAGCTATGCAACTAGCTGGTGGAAGGGCATTCGCAGGAGAGGAAACACCATGTATGAGTTGAGAAGGAGGCACAACTGGCATGTTGAAGGAACAAAAAGGAGGTTGGTGTGTCCAAAGACCAGTGTGTGGCAGGAAGAGTGAAGGACAGGAGGAGACCAGAGAGGTGAGCTAGGCAGGGCATTGGGTGGATATGGACTTTTTCCAGAGAGGAATGTGGAGCATGTTTAGCAGAGGCATGACTTGAGTGACTCCTGTTTTAAAGGATCTCTTTGACTGCTCCTTGGAAAACAGATTGGAGGGTACAAGGTGGGGATGGGTAGCAAGGAGAGCCATCTTGGCAGTTCTTATGCTAGGAGCTGTTAGGCTTTAGGGGACATCTGGTATGAGAATGGGTCCTTAAACATGAGTCTCAGACCCAGCCCTTGGGATAGTCACACCACACAGACCCAGTGAAGAAACAGCTCTGGGGAGAAAGCAGCGGAACCTCCCTTCAGGTGCTCTCTCCTGAGCACACACCTGGAGGGAAATGATAGGCTCCAGGTACATCTTCCTTCCTTCTTTCTACCTTCCTTCTTTCCTTTTCTCTTTCTTTTCTTCTTCCCTCCCTCCCTTTCTACCTTCTCCCCTCTCTTCCTTCCTTCCTTCCTTCTTCCCTCCTGTATTAGTCTGTTTTCACAGTGCTACAAAGAGCTTCCCAAGACTGGGTAATTGATAAAGGAAAGAGGCTTAGTCGACTCATAGTTCCGCATGGCTGGAGAGACCTCAGGAAACTTAAAATCATGGCAGAAGGTGAAAGGGAAGCAAACACCTTCTTCACATGGCTGCAAGAGAGAGAATTGCAAGCAGGGGAAATGCCAGATGCTTATAAAACCATCGGATCTCCTGAGAATTCACTATCACAAGAACAGCATGGGGAAAATTGCCCCATGATCCAATCACCTCCTTCCCTCCACATGTGGGGATTACAATTTGAGGTGAGATTTGGGTGGGGACACAGAGTCAAACCATATCATCTCCCTTTCTTCCTTCCTTCTTCAATTCCTTCCTTCCTTCTTTCCTCTCTTCTTCTCTTGCTCCCTCTCTTCCTTCCTTTCTTCATTCCTCCCTTCCTCCCTCTCTCTCTTCTTCTTTCTTTCCCTTCCCTCCTTCCTTCCCTTCCTTCCTCTCTTCTTTCTTTCCCTTCCCTCCCTTCCTTGGTACCTCCCTCCCTTCCCTCCCTCCCTGTCTCCTTCTTTCTTTTCCCTTTGTTGGGGGAGGGGTGTGGTGGACAAATGCACAGTTAAAATTATGTAAATCAAACTTGTCAAATGTATCACTCTACTGTAGCAAATTTCATTATTGCTCGTACCTGCTTACACTTACCCCAACCATGAGTAGAATGTTGTCGTTACTGTTGTTTTAATCTTTGGATGTGTGTAGACAGAATGTTAAGTTACTGACAATGCTATAGGCATTGCTTTGTTTGCTGGTACATGGGAACATTTTCCCCAGCTTCTTGGCTGTCCATGTTTCTGTCCTGAGTTGTCTTTCCTGCACTTTGCAGGCATGGAAACCTTGTTCCACACATTGCTTGGTGCCCTGTCCAGGGCTGCAAGATGCACTGTGTCTCCTCTGCCCAGCAAGTCACAAGCCCCTCCAGGGTGAGAGGAGAGCCTTCCCTTCCCTTGCTCCTCCCTTCAACACAGGGAGCTGGAGCTGGACAGCCCCACAGGCACTCAGTAAGCACACACCACATAGACAGGTTAACATGTACCTTTGAAAAGGTGGATCAGGGGGATTTTGTAATGATGCGGCAGCGAGGATTCTTTGAGGATGGAACTTGGGATCTTTCAAGTTCTCAGTAGGGCTACGATCCTTCCTGGACTCTAGTTATATCCTGCAAAGGTGTAGGAGATGAGCCAGTCAGGTGCCATTCTGGAGAGGTTGCTTGTCGACTGTTCCTGAACACAATTGCTCATTCACAGCTGTCACTCCCTGAGCAGCCACCCTTCCAGGTTAGGGGCCAAGTGCCTTACACTTGTTACTTCATGCAATTCTCACCCTAAGCCCATGATACTGCAATTTTTATAATTTATCATTTACAGGTGTGAAAACCAAGGTGGAACATTTTAGGGACTCCCAGCTAGTAAGTGGAGGTTTCCTTTCCTGCCCCTTCTTTATTCCATTATGGACAGAGCTGACTGTATCTCTGCATTCGCTGCAAGTCTGCAAGGCTCCCTCAATCTTTGATCCACTTCTTTCTCCTGAAGGGCACTGAAATACTGGCTGTTTATGGCCCCTGAAACTCGGGTTGAGAGGACCCAAAGAGCTCTTTTCACCAAGGGTGTGGCCTCAGCAGCTTTCATTCCTTCCTGGCCCCAGCTGGCTCTGGGCTGAGCCCGCTTCAGCAGGGAGCACCATGTGGAGATGAGTCTCAACCTGGAGTCTGCCATTTGTTTCCATTCCTTCATTGCCATTCCAAAGAGAGGAATGACTGCCCGACCCTCTATCTGGGGCAGACTCAGCCCAAAACAGAGGCTCCTGGCTCATTTCCCCACCTGGACACTAGCCTCTCTCAGCTCCTTAGCACTTTGAATCCAACCCCACTCTTTGGCACTTAGCTGATAAATACAAGGCTGCCTTTTCCAAAAATATTTCTGAATAGCCAAAGTAGAAACTTTATAATTTGGAAATAGTATTCAAACGGCTTTAAAGACACATCTAGGTCTATGTTCTATTTTTGTCTTGGGGAAATTCTACAGATACATGGATGGATGGATGGATGGATGGATGGATGGATGGATGGATGGATTGATGGATGGATGGATGGGTAGGTGGGTTGATGAATAGATGGGTGGATGGATGCATGGGTAGATGAATGGATGGATGAATTGATGGATGAGTGGAAGATTAATAATAGATGGATGGGTGAAGTGGATGGATGGATGGATGGATGGATGGATGGATGGATGGATAAATGAATGGATGGATGTGTGAATGGATAAGTGAATGGATGGATGAGTGGACAGAAGAATGGATGGGTGGATTAATGAATAAATGGGTGGGTGATTGGATGGATGAATGGATGAGTGGGTAGATTTATGGATGGATGGATGGATGGACAGATGGGTGGGTGGATGGATGGATGGATGGATGGATGAGAGAATGGGTGTATGGGTGGATGGATGGATAGGTGGATGGATGGATAGGTGGAGAGATGGATGAACAGATTGATTTCTCACACTGAACAAGTACCAACATGGGCAAAAGCAAAGCAAGAAGCACCAAAAGCATGTTTTATTTTGGGTGAAAGGAAAGTCCTTGGAACCACAAGTCCAGGCCCCCAAAATCCTTGGGCTGCATCACCATTCTGGGAACAGCAACATGTCCTTCAGCTGTCTTATATTCCCTTCTCCAGCAAGGACATAAGGACACGATAAATACTTAAACTGCCACAAGAAAATTTCAAGTTATCCTTTTTAAAAATACTTTATGAGAGAGCCATTTGATAATGGTAGACATCAGCCCCTAAGTAGACAGAAATCTATTTTTCAGCATTTAATTCATACAAATCTTCCATTTTCAATAAACATTAACTTAACACAGACAAAATGGCTATAGAATGACAGAATCTCATCTCTCTTTGTAAAAGATTTTTAAACAAAAAGCCACGTTTATATTTGTTTGAATTCCAGGGGCCTAACGGCAGGTGAGTTGTTGGGATAACTCCTGTAATCTGCTCCAACTTTCTAGTGTTATAGAAGAAACAATATTGAGGAAATGTCCTAGATTTCCTTTTCTAATTTTTTCTATCTTTGCAACATTAAGTAATATGAATTTTCTTCCAAAATTGCAGAAATTTTTCTTTAAGACTAGGCGGGAAGAGTGGAAATAAAAGTCACATCTAAAACTTGCAAACGGTTTATAAACCTGGAGCAGGCGAGAACCATTATTGCTGGTGTCTGTCGTCAGCTATAGAATCATTAACATGAAATACCTTTTGATGAATGCATTGAAAAAAGTGATTATATATTAAAGTATAAAAGTCTATTTTTGCATCATTTAAATTACTTTACAATGCTGATTAAAATAACAGAACATTGTAGCTTGCTTAGCTAAACATTATATTTCCAAATCCATTTCCAATTGTTCCCCTTCAATTTGAACATTTTTTGAGCAATTTTAATGCTATTCATACCTGCTTGATTTTTTACTAGAAATTAAAATACACAGGTTTTTTATCAATGTTGCAAAGTACTGCAAAATTTAACTCTTTTGATGCCATTCAGAACCTCAAATTACAGGGAGATGCAACTTTTTTTCTCCCTTAATTCCAGGGGCTTGAAGAAGATATTTAGAAATATCAAAGCAGAAGAGCCTTGGAGATCATCTGAACTATTTCTGAGTTTATATAAGGGAAAACTGAGACTCACTTGGGATAACTAACGTGTCTAATATCACAATGGAAATTTGTAATAAAACGACAAATTGAGTCAAGTCTCCTGATTCACCATACGAGATTCTTTTGACTCTAAGAAACTTTCCTCCACAAAGTTCCCAAGAAAGAATAGCTTAGCCAAATCAATAGAGGAACTTCTGAGGAAATTGTACTTCTGTGTTTAAATACGTGGCACTTGTTCATGCCACCATTTAGTGCAGTGGTGGAGAAAAGAATCCCTTTGAATGATACCTGATTAATGTGTGTATAAAGCATGAGGGCCTATAAAATAGTGTGGAATATGGGACAAGCTATCTTGATGCCAAGCCAAGGAATGGACCTATGTGTTACCCAGGATGAGCTCCTTGTTCTAAAGCCTTTATCATAAGTGGAATGAATGACTGCCTTTGCTGATTATAGAAACCTCTGTCCTCCTTGTGGCAATACCCTTAGCACCAAGCACAGAGCCTCACACAGAGAATGTGTTCAAGAACTCTTCAGTAGACAAATGAATGAATGTCCCTTTATCATGTGGAGGTTTGGGGTTTCCAGCAACAAAAATAGATGCTAGTTAACATTAGGAGGATATGGATCGGTTTAGGATATCAAAGCAAAGGCTGAATTAACAAGGGGTCCTGGAAAGGTTGGGGGCTGAGCAGCTCCTGGCCTCTAGACTGCAAAAAGTAATGAGGTCTCTTTGGGCATCCTGCTGGGATAAACCCTCTTCAATCGTTTCCCATCTTTGTCTTCCTCATCTTAACATTCAGGCTCCCAAGAAAGAGAGTCCAATTGGCCGAGCTTGTACCACACGCCTATCTCTTGGCAATGTAGTTCATGAAGGCTATATACATGGGAAAGGGAAGTCAGGGGACTAGTATTAGAAGAAACAATGAATTGTGAGCAGACAAAAACATCATCACACATCCACTGTACACTTGAGCTTCTCCTTCTCCTGTAGAGTGAGGGTAGCAATGCCTAACTTGCAGGGTTGTTACGGGAATTGGAAATAGAATTAAAAGAGTCATAGTGTAATTCCCTGGCGCATAGCATGGGACCTATCACAGCTGGTTTTGTGTAGGGGCAGTGAAGACATGGTTTACCACAAGTCGTGGCTTTCCCAATGCTGATTCCTGAACTGTGGCCACACAGTTCCTCTTTCAAAGGTATTTGACGACACACACTTCCATGTGCAGATCTTACTTACTGATGCTACCTTCATCACAACATTTCTTCCATCCCAGCCATAAATTGAGTTGTGGAAGGCCCAAGTCATGCCAAGATTTTAGGACGGCTGAGGTTAGAATCAGGTGGAGCTGAGGCTGGGAAGCCAAAATGGGATGGGAGCCGGAACTGAAGGTAGCAGAGCAGTCAGGATCCTGATGTCTGAAGCATGTGATGAGCAGAAGGCCATGACTGAGGATTTCAAGACTGACCCCGGTTTGCCAGACGCCAGGTACAAGGCCACTGATAGATTCCCTGGCAGATTTCAAATGGACTCAAGAGCCTAAAGACAGAGACCTTGTGACTCCATGTAGAAAACCTGGGACTGAGCTGCCTGTGGGTGCCCAGCCAGGTGCAGAAAAAAAAAAAAAAAACTAACTGAAAATTAACTGATATTCTAAACTGAGCAATGAATTTGGAGACTCAGATTGCAAGAGTAATGGGAACAATGAAAAGAAGATTATTCCTCGGGACTCAGTGCAGTAACTAATAATTATTGGACACTTACCATTTGCTGGGTCCCCTGCTAGGGAGACAGGACAGAATAGTGACGAGGGGTACAGACCCAGGATTCAGAGGTTTGAATTCTGGCTCTTCCACTGAGTGGTTGTAGGACTTCAGGTCAGTCTCATAACCCACCCTAAGTGGGGATAGTAGGAGTAGTTTGTGCCTGTTGAAGCACTAAATTAGATGATTAATGTAATGTGCTAGGTCCAGAGCCAGGCACTGAGGAGGTGTTCAATAAGCATTAATGATCTTATTATTGTCGTGTTGGCTGTTAAGCCTTTGGTCATGCCTTATCTCATTTAGTTCTGAGTGTCTGAGGCAGTGCTAGGAAGGTGTCATGGAAGACAGGCATGGTGGGAACTGAGGCCTGACATGAATGGGGCTAACTCAATGGCAGAAGGAGTGGGAATGGTGTTTGTCAGCAGTTGGGATGAGCAGTGATGCCCCTTAGGTGCAGTGAGGGTAATCCTGACTTGAGAGATGAAGTCCTCAAGGGCCCCCAACCCCTTCTCCCCATTCTGTGGCAGGATCTCAGCCAGTGTGCGTGGAGTGGTTGGGTGGAGGGTTCAATTCTAGGAACAGAGGGAGAGAAGGTCAGGTCAGTGGGCCAAGTGGAAGCATGAACAAAAGAGGGGAAGTTGATTTTGAAGGAGGCAACAAGGCCTGGAACTTTGAAAGAAGATTTGAACAATGTTTATGAGATTTTAATGTAATTTTTAGAGACTTTTTTGTATCCTAACTCATTAATAAAAGAAATAAAGAATAATTTTTTAAAAAGGATACTTCATTTAAGAGTTAGTAGTTGGTAGATGGGAGGGTGAAGGAAAGGAGACCAGAGTGGAGGAGAGAGGGAAACTGCTGGGAAGGTGTACCTGGGGGAATGCTCTAAGCCAGGCAAATGAGTGCAGAGGAACTGGAGGTAGGGCAGGTCCAGGGACCAAAAGTGAAGCTTGGCCTATAGAGGCACAGGCCTGGATTGGAGGGACTCTCAAGAAAAACAGGAATGGGAAATCTTATAGTAATGTCACCAATGACGTAGTCTCAAAAGGGCCTTTGCACCTGTTTTTCTTCTTGAATCCAAGAAGCTTCATCTCTTGCCTCACTTCTTGCCTCTGCATCACTCAGAGATCAGGGCTGGTGAAAAGGGCCAGTGGCAGAGGCAGTTTGTTTGAGGAGTTCAGAATGCCTCTCCCCAAAGCAGGAGGTGTATCTAGAAAAATGAAGCCTCTGATCCTTCTTCTGTGTATTGGGCCTCAGGCTGCTTCCAGGAACCCAGCCATGCCTGGAACACATTTCATGAGCGTCTAGGGGTTAACGCTTCAAGGAGAAACAGGGGAAGTTTTGCTGGTGTACACTATGTCATGAGAATGGATCTAACCGGTGAGTAGGAAGCTCTGAACTAGAACTGAAAAACCTGCACGATTTTCAACTCAGGAACCCACACGTACCACCATTTTCTTCTACAAGAAACCTCAACAGGTTACAGATACATAATTTGAAAGAAAACAACCTTAAGTAATGTGCCATTCTAGTTAGGGCTAAATTCACATTTGAAAATATTATTCAACTAATTAAAATGGAATTAAATGAATACAGTGTTAACTGTGTCTACTGTTTAGCATAAAAAGTTGTTAAATATATCATACTCTGTGTTCCAAACTGGCGGCAGATTTTAGCAATGTTTAATTGTAAGAAATAGCCATGTACTACTTAATTGCATAACTAGGTGGAACATAAAAATCACAATTACATGAATTATATTAAATAAAATATGTTAAAAATAGTTTGTTTTTAGATGGTGGAATTTTATGGACACTATAATGAAACTGAAGTACATTTTTAATTACCTAATTATTGCTATTTTCAAAGTCCATTTACACCATAATTGTTCCTGCTTTCATAGTCCAAAGAGTCCATGACAGAGAGACTCAGTGGGATCTAAAATAAGTATTCATTCTTCAGACAACTCCTGCTCGTGGTTTCCCCCTATCTTTACAAAATCGATCTCAGATACATTTTACATGTAACATGCATTCAACAGGTAATTGTGTGTATGAAATTGCTAAGAATGGTAATGGGTTGCAGAGATGAGGGAGGGGTAGATTTCCAGCCCTCAGGCAGCTTATAGTCTAATGACAGAGGTAAGACCGGCTACAGCAGACACAGATGGGAAGCATGGTCAGGAGTTAGAGGGACACACCAACTTCCCTTGAGTGGATGGATACGTGACTGTCAGCTGCTGGACCCCGAGGAGTAGGCAGGACTTGACTAGCCTGGGCTGGGGTAGGGGCAGTGGTGAGGAAGGGCATCTCAGGCTCCAGCAAGGACACAGAGGAAGGAAAAGCAGGTGGCATGAAGTGTTGTGAGGCAGACCAGCCCAGCAGTGGTAGACAGCCATGGGCAAATGGGGAAAAGAGATTCAGTGGCAAAGCCAGCCCAGGCCAGCCAGACCCTGAGAGCTGGCGGGGTGATTCCAGCAGTGAGGAGGGGAGTACGGGGCTTCAGTCAGTGCATTTGGGGTTCAGCATGAGCCCTTCAGCCTGGAGGTGACAAAGCAGGAGTTGCAGAACCCAGAGAACTGGAAAACAAAAAGGTCAGTGACAGAAGCAGAAGGACCAAGGGAAAGGTGATTTAAGTGAAAAACAATAAATTTGCTTCTGGACTGAGGTGTTTTGAGGTTATAGAAAGGCATCCAGGTTGTATATTTAGAAAACCCCATCATCTCAGCCCAAAATCTCCTTAAGCTGATAAGCAACTTCAGCAACGTCTCAGGATACAAAATTAATGTGCAAAAATCACAAGCATTCTTATACACCAGTAACAGACAAACAGAGAGCCAAATCATGAATGCACTTCCATTCACAACTGCTTCAAAGAGAATAAAATACCTAAGAATCCAACTTACAAGGGATGTAAAGGACCTCTTCAAGGAGAACTACAAACCACTGCTCAGTGAAATAAAAGAAGACACAAACAAATGGAAGAACATACCATGCTCATGGATAGGAAGAATCAATATTGTGAAAATGGCCATACTGCCCAAGGTAATTTATAGATTCAAAGCCATCCCCATCAAGCTACCAATGACTTTCTTCACAGAATTGGAAAAAACTGCTTTAAAGTTCATATGGAACCAAAAAAGAGCCCGTTTTGCCAAGATAATCCTAAGTCAAAAGAACAAAGCTGGAGGCATCACGCTACCTAACTTCAAACTATACTACAAGGTTACAGTAACCAAAACAGCATGTTACTGGTACCAAAACAGAGATATCGACCAATGGAACAGAACAGAGTCCTCAGAAATAATACCACACATCTACAGCCATCTGATCTTTGACAAACCTGAGAAAAACAAGAAATGGGGAAAGGATTCCCTATTTAATAAATGGTGCTGGGAAAATTGGCTAGCCATAAGTAGAAAGCTGAAACTGGATCCTTTCCTTACTCCTTATACGAAAATTAATTCAAGATGGATTAGAGACTTAAATGTTAGACCTAAAACCATAAAAACCCTAGAAGAAAACCTAGGTAATACCATTCAGGACAAAGGCATGGGCAAGGACTTCATGTCTAAAACACCAAAAGCAATGGCAACAAAAGCCAAAATTGACAAATGGGATCTAATTAAACTAAAGAGCTTCTGCACAGCAAAAGAAACTACCATCAGAGTGAACAGGCAACCTACAGAATGGGAGAAAATTTTTGCAATCTACTCATCTGACAAAGGGCTAACATCCAGAACCTACAAAGAACTCAAACAAATTTACAAGAAAAAAACAAACAACCCCATCAAAAAGTGGGCAAAGGATATGAACAGACATTTCTCAAAAGAAGACAGGCATACAGCCAGCAGACACATGCAAAAATGCTCGTCATCACTGGCCATCAGAGAAATGCAAATCAAAAGCACAATGAGATACCATCTCACACCTGTTAGAATGGCAATCATTAAAAAGTCAGGAAACAACAGGTGCTGGAGAGGATATGGAGAAATAGGAACACTTTTACACTGTTTGTGGGATTGTAAACTAGTTCAACCATCATGGAAAACAGTATGGCGATTCCTCAAGGATCTAGACCTAGAAGTACCATATGACCCAGCCATCCCATTACTGGGTATATACCCAAAGGATTATAAATCATGCTGCTATAAAGACACATGCACACGTATGTTCATTGCAGCACTATTCACAATAGCAAAGACTTGGAATCAACCCAAATGTCCATCAGTAGCAGATTGGATTAAGAAAATGTGGCACATATATACCATGGAATACTATGCAGCCATAAAAAAGGATGAGTTTGTGTCCTTTGTAGGGACATGGATGCAGCTGGAAACCATCATTCTCAGCAAACTATCACAAGAACAGAAAACCAAACACCACATGTTCTCACTCATAGGTGAGAACTGAACAATGAGAACACTTGGACTCGGGAAGGGGAACATCACATACCGGGGCCTATTATGGGGAGGGGGGAGGGGGGAGGGATTGCATTGGGAGTTATACCTGATGTAAATGACGAGTTGATGGGTGCTGATGAGTTGATGGGTGCAGCACACCAACATGGCACAAGTACACATATGTAACAAACCTGCACATTGTGCACATGTTCCCTAGAACTTAAAGTATAATAATAAAATAAATAAAAATAAAATAAATAAAAATAAAATGGGCAAAAAATCTGACATACACCTCATTGAAGAATATATACAGTTGGTAACAAATGAAAAAATGCTAAGTATCACTAATCATTAGAGAAATGTAAATTAAAACCATGACGAGATACCATCTCACATCAGTCAGAATGGCTACTATTAAAAACTCAAAAAAAAAAAAAAAAAGATGCTGGGGAAGTTGTGGAGAAAAGGGAACACTTATACACTGCTGGTGGGAGTGTGAATTAGTTCACCCATTGTGGAAAGCAGTGTGGAAATTCCTCAAAGACCTAAAAGGAGAAGTACCATTAAACTCAGTAATCCCATTACTGGGTATATGCCCAGTGGAATATAAATTGTTCTACCGTAAAGACACATACACATGTATGTTCATTGCAACACTATTCACAATAGCAAAAACATGGAACCAACTAAAATGCCCATCAATGGTAGGCAAGATTAAAAAAAAAAAAAAAAAAAAAAAAAGAAGTACATAGACACCATGGAATACTATGCAGCCATTAAAAAACAAACAAACGACAACAACAACAAAAAAACACAAGAGCATGTCCTGTACAGGAACAAGGATGAAGCTAGAGGACATTATACTTAGCAAACTAATGCAGAAATGGAAAACCAAATACTGCATGTTCTCACTTTTAAGTGAGAGATAAATAATGAGAACCAATGGGCATAAAGAGGGGAACAAGAGACGTTGGCGCCTATGTGAGGAAACAGAGTGGGAGGAGCAAGAGGATCAGGAAAAAGAACTATCGAGAACTGTGCTTAGTACCCGGGTGAGAAGATGATCTGTACACCAAACCCCTGTGATACAAATTTGCTTGTATTAACAAATGTACATATGTACCCCGAACCTAAAATAAAAGTTACACAATAAAATAAAAAGAAAAATTTAAAAAAATAAAAAAATATAAAATATAAAAAAAAGAAAGAAAGGCATCCAGGGTAGATGCTTGGAGGCATGTTTGCTCAGCAGATCGAGCCTTTTAAGCATTTTAAAACAAACAAACAAACAAAACCTAGAGAACACTTCCAAGCTTTTCTTTCTTTCTTTCTTTCTTTTTTGATAGCATAGGAAATTTTGAGATAAAACTGTGAAATGTTAGGACAGTCCCTTACTACACATACTGAGTTAGTGTAATTTGTTAAAAAGCAAAAGGCAGCCAGGTGCGGCGGCTCACGCCTGTAATCCCAGCAATTTGGGAGGCCAAGGCAGGGGGATTACTTGAGGTCAGGAGTTCAAGACCAGTCTGGCCAACATGGTGAAACCGTCTCTACTGAAAAGATGCAAAAATTAGCCGGGCGTAGTGGTACACACTTGTAATCCCAGCTACTCGGGAGGCTGAGGCTGGAGAATCACTTGAACCTGGGAGTCAGAGGTTGCAGTGAGCCAAGATCATGCCACTACACTCCACCCTGCGTGACAGAGTGAAACTGTATCTCAAAAATAAAAATAAATAAAGAAAAATAAAAAGCAAAAGTTTCTTATTATGTATCATCAGGGGAATTCCAATAAAAATAAAAATAAGATGCCACTAGACCCCTGTTAAAATAGACAAAATCGAGAACACTGACAATGCCCAGTGCTTCCAAGGATATAGAGTGACGGGAACTCTGATTCAGTACTGATGGAAATGCAAAATGGAACAGCCACTTGGAAGACAGTTTGGTGGCTTCTTACAAAACTAAACATCCTCTTAGCATACCATCCTGCAATCCTGCTCCTTGATGTTTCCCCAAAGGAGCTGCAAATTTATATCTCACAAAAGGCACATGGGTGTTTATGGCGGCTTTAATTGTAAGTATTAACACTTGAAAGCACCCAAGACTTCCTTCAGTAGGCAAATGGATAAGTAAAATGTGGTACACCAAGACAATGGAATATATAACTATAAAGACAGAAGCTATCAAGCCGTGAAAAGATATGAGAGAATCTCAAAAGCCTATAACAAAGTGAAAGAAGCCAGTATGAAAGGGCTACATACTGTATGATTTCAACTATATGACATTCTTGAAAAGGTGAACTATGGAGACAGTAAAAAGATCGGCTGGGTGCGGTGGCTCAGGCCTATAATCCTAGCACTTCAGGTGGTGGAGGCAGGCAGATTGCTTGAACTCAGGAGTTTGAGACCAGCCTGGGCAACATGGTGAAACCCCGTCTCTCCTAAAATAAAAAAAAAAATTAGCCAGGCGTGGTGGCATGTGCCTGTAGTCCCAGCTACTGGGGAGGCTGAGGCAGGAGAATTGAGTAAACTCAGGAGACAGAGGTTGCAGTGAGCCAAGATTGTGCCACCGCACTCCAGCCTGGGCAACAGAGGAAGACTCTGTCTCCAAAAAAAAAAAAAAATGAAACAAAGAAAAGAAAAAAAAAAAAAATCATTGGTGTCCAGGGGTAAGGAGGGAGGGATGAATAGGCAAAGCATCGAAGATTTTTAGGGCAGTGAAACTACTCTATAGGATACGATAATGGTGGATCCATGTCTTCGTACATTTGTGTAAACCCACAGAATGTGCAACATCAAGAGTGAACACTGACTTAAGCTATGTACTTTGGGTGGTGGTGATGGGTCAATGTAGGTTCCTCAGTTGTAACAAAGGTACCACCCTGGTGGGGGAATGTTGGTAATGGGGTGACTGCATATATTTGTAAGCAACGAGAGGTATATAGGAAATCTCCGTATCTCCTGTGAACCAAAAACTGAAATAAAGTCTATTTAAAAGGAAAAAACGCAATGGAGGAGAGGAGCAGATGACATGAAAGGATTGGGCGTGCTGGCACTTAGCGCACGTTTGGTGCCGAGACCTCACTCTCATTCTCTTTAGAGTAAGTCCACACTCTTTCTTCTGAGCCTTGAGCTGTCCCTGGAGTTTAGACAATTATCTTCCTTTGAGGATTTGAGAAAAGTTTTCAAATTGCAGACTATTTGGGGGGATTTTATTTTTTATTTTATTCTTATTTCTCACTCCTTACTTCTTCCTGCACTTAGAATGGTTAACTTGTGCTGAGTGTGGCCGCCAGGCCATCACTGCTAGAAAGAACAAGAGATTCTTGGCAGTAGTCAGAGAGCACCCGTCGGAACCAGTCCTTCTAATTCTCAAACTAAATGAGGTTGAACAAACCCGGGTAAGCTTTGGAGCTTCCGGCTGGTTGTTCCAAATCTTTGAAAGCTTTCTGTGCACTCTCCGTCATTCATGTAGTCATTTAAAATATGTCTTCCTGGTAGAGGAAGGGTCCCAGCCACAGGGAAACCAGAGGCTGCATGAGTCACTGTGGTTAAGACAGATCATTGAATTCTCAGCTGGTGTAACCTCAGCTGGGAGGCCAGAGGGCCTGAGCCAGCCAAGAGGAGCCAGCTTTGCTGATGGCGTGGTTCTGGAAGTGACTCTGCCCCATACCTGAGTCCTTTCCATAGGAAGTGAGCTGAGTGGAGACAACAGAGCAGATTGAGAAAGCAAGAAGAGAGTCTTTGATTCTTGAGCTTTATTCAGCTCCGGGAAAGACTGCATTCATACCTGGATGAGGCACTACACCTAAGTTGGCTGAACCTTATCACTTTCACATCCCAGGATTAAGTGTGGGAGTCCTGAGGACCTGTCTTTATTTCCTGAAGAATCAGGCATTCAACCCTCATCCATAGGCCATTCCCTCTTTGCCAAGAATGGAACAAAGCAGGAGGGGATTAAAATAAAATTTTAAAAAAGCTGGCAGGTACCAAATATTGATACAAAAATTAAGAAATTTAATTGGTTGGCTATACATCTCCAGTGTAGGTGTTCAAAGCATTTCCCAGACATTAGTCTTTTGGATACCACATTCAGAATTGTGGCACCATGTTATGTCAGTACTACCCTGTACTCATATTTTTCTTTAATGTGAGTCAGGTCTTTACTTAAATAAATTTACTCAAAAAGGAAAATTGCTGTCACTCACTGGGAAGTCAGAATCATCTGTCACAAATTGTAAACCATACCAATTAATTCAATGAAAACATACTGATTAAGTTAGAAGCATCTGTCAACAGAGCCCATAAAATAATCTCAAATAACATCAATGGTATATATGTATACAAGAGACATCAAAGAATATCAATGGTATAATTGTATACAAGAAATATCAATAGTATAAGTGTGTACAAAAAATATCAGAAAAAAGAAATATTAGAAATAGGGTAAAGATGTGAGCTTTAAAAAATTAAAACTCTGAAGATAGCTGGTCCCAGCTGTGTTGTTTTAACCATAAAACAAAATGATTTTTTACATTAATAAGAATATTTATAGAAAAACGTTCTAAGCCAGGTGCGGTAGCTCACACTTGTAATCCCAGCACTTTGGGAGGCTGAGGCAGGTGGATCATGAGGTCAGGAGTTCAAGACCAGCCTGACCTGGTGAAACCCTGCCTCTACTACAAAAAATGATGGGAAAAAAAAAAAAAATTAGCTGGGCATAGGGGCTCATGCCTGTAATCCCAGCTACTTGGGAGGCTGAGGCAGGAGAATCGCTTGAATCCAGGAAGTGGAGGTTGCAGTGAGCCGAGATCACGCCACTGCACTCCAACCTAGGTGACCAAGTAAGACTCCATCTCAAAAAAAAAGAGAGAAGAAAGAAAAAGAAAAAAAGAAAAAGTTTCTAATAGCCTTCTCTCTTTTCCATACATATTCTAAAATTAAATATGCCACTGTTTTGAATAAACCAACTCTGTGCAGGCAAGATATTCATGAGGGGCTCAGCTCAATGGATAATCTTGAAAGCAGTTTAGAATAATCATGGTTTGTATATTTACCATCTCCATAGCTGGGAGAGTGGTACCTGCAGTCGGAAACTGAAATTTCACTCAAACATCAGCCTATGGAATGCTAGCCTTGTCTAAATATCCTTGTTCATGCAAACAATTATGTAATTAGAGTGAATTAATATTTTTGTGCTGAAGGAATTATATTTGAAGGTTTAAGTACATAATGTGACACTCACAAGGTGCTGTCCCCTATAACTTAAGAGTCCACAAATTTACTGCATTAAGATTGTCTCATGGAAAAGACTATATACACACGCATGTAAACTCCTCCCACAAAAGACATCAAAAAGTTATTATAGGCTGGGCGCAGTTACTCAAGCCTGTAATCCCAGCACCTTAGGAGGCCAAGGTAGGCAGATCACCTGAGGTCAGGAGTTCGAGACCAGCACGACCAACATGGTGAAATCCCGTCTTTACTAAAAATACAAAAATTAGCCTGGCATGGGGGCGTGTGCCTGTAATCCTAGCTACTCGGAAGGTTGAGGCATGAGAATCACCTGAACCCAGGAGGTGGAGGTTGCAGTGAGCCGAGATTGTACCACTGCGCTCCTGCCTGGGCGACAAAGTGAGACGCCGACTCAAGAAAAGATATTATAATTTTTTCTATATAAAGGATCGATAGTAGAGTTTTCTAATTTGCTTAAAAATACTCTAATAATTTTGGAGGAAGATCACCAAATTCTCAATGAAAAACCTTACAATGCAATTACTTACAACTTGCATTCTTTATGACGGTGTATGTATACATGTATATGAGAAACATGAAAGAACATCAATGGCATAAGTGTATACAAGAAATATCATTTTTTATGATGGTGTTATGTCTGGTCATCAAATCGTTCTTAAATATTTAAAATTACCCAGTCTGCTGGAATACTCAAGAAATTCATTTTAGGCCTTTTGGGGGGCTCCCAGCCCCTACCGTGTCTCAAGTTGAGCACACAACTAGAAGTCCTAGCAGCAAGGCTCCTGGCCTCATGAAGACAACACTTTTCTGCAAGAGGAGGGACCTAACTGCCATGCTAAGGAGACAGTAACACAAGGCAGTGTGGTACAGACGGATGAGTCATCTGAGATCATCAGAAAGGCTTTCCCAGGAGGCAGTTTTTTTTTTTTTTTTTTTTTTTTTTTTTTCTTTTTTTGAGACATAGTCTCCCTCTGTTACCCAGGCTGGAGTGCAGTGGCGCAGTCTCGGCTCACTGCAACCTCTGCCTCCCAGGCTCAAGCAATTCTCCTGCCTTGGCCTCCCGAGTAGCTGGGACTACAGGCATGCGTCACTACATCTGGCTTTTTTTTTTTTTGAGATGGAGTCTCGCTCTGTCGCCCAGGCTGGAGTACAGTGGTGCGATTTCGGCTCACTGCAAGCTCTGTCTCCTGGGTTCAAGCCATTCTCCTGCCTCAGCCTCCCGAGTAGTTGGGACTACAGGCTCCCACCACCACGCCCGGCTAATTTTTTTTTTTTTTTTTCTTAGTAGAGACGGAGTTTCACCATGTTAGCCAGGATGGTCTCAATCTCCTGACCTCGTGATCTGCCTGCCTCAGCTTCCCAAAGTGCTGTGATTATAGGCGTGAGCCACTGCGTCTGGCCAATTTTTGTATTTTTAGTAGTGACGGTGTTTTACCATGTTGGCCAGTCTGGTCTTGAACTCCTAACCTCAGGTGATCCGCCCACCTCGGCCTCCCAAAGTGCTGGGATTACAGGCATCAGCCACTGTACCTGGCCCAGGAGGCAGCTTTTGAATGGAGACATGAAGGACTAAGACGCATCCAGCCTGTGAAAATCTCTGTATGCATGGCTGGGGTTAAGGGGCAGAGAGAGCTGGTGGCAGAACGTTGTGGGCAGAGAAAAAACAAGGACAAATGCCCAAGGTGGAACTCATGTGCAAATCTTAAAGGAACAGAGAGAAATCCAGTGGTGCTAGAGCAGGGCGACGGGGTGAACGAGGGGGAAATGGAGCAGATGAGGTCAAGGAGATGGGCGGGGCTGGAGGATGAAAGGTGAGAACTCCCTTAGGAAGGACAAACATGTATTTCAAGTGCAAAGCAAATGTTGTGGGTGGATTTTAAGAAGAGGAAGGTAGTAATCTAATTTACCTTTTTAAAAACAAAACAAAACAAAAAAACAAAAACCCTAGACTTCATTTTAGAGCAGGTTTAGGTTTGCAGCAAAACTGAGCAGAAGGTACAGAAATTTCCCGTGTGTCCCCTGCATTCCACATGCACAGCCTCCCCCATTATCGACAGCCCCCACCAGACTGGTACTTTTAGTTACAATTGATGAACTGCACTAACACATCACCATCACCCAGAGTCCATAGTTTACATAAGGGTTCACTCTTGGTGGTGTGCATTCTGCAAGTTTAGATCAATGCATAATGGCATGTATCCACCATTACAGAATCCTGCAAAGCAGTGTCACTGCCCTAAAACTCGTCTGTGCTCTGCCAGTCATCCCTTCTTCCCCTCAACCCCTGATAACCACTGATCTTTTCACTATCTTTACAATTTTTCCTTTTCCAGAATGTCACACAGTTGGAATGATACAGTATGTAAAGCATGTACAACACAAAACAATAAACTCCTTGAAGATAACATAGGAGAAAATCTAGATGACCTAGGGTTTGGTGAAGACTTTTTAGATACAACACCAAAGGCACAATCCGTGAAAGAAAGAAATGATAAGCTGGACTTAATTAAAATCAAAAGTTTCTGCTCTGTTGAAGACACTGCCAAGAGAATGAAAAGACAGGCCACAGACTGGGAGGAAATATTTGCAAAGGATATTATCTGAAAAAGGCCTACTATCCAAAGTGTACAAAGAACACTTAAAACTCAACAATAACAGAATAAACAATC
Source organism: Piliocolobus tephrosceles (assembly GCF_002776525.5). NCBI lineage: Eukaryota > Metazoa > Chordata > Mammalia > Primates > Cercopithecidae > Piliocolobus > Piliocolobus tephrosceles. The sequence continues at coordinate 26,002,052 of NC_045454.1, read as the reverse complement.
CAGCTTAAAAATGGGTCAAAGACCTTAGCAGACACCTCACCGAAGAAGATAGAGATGGCAAATACCTATATAAAAAGATGTCCTATGTCATATGTCATTAGTGAGATACAACTTAGAGCAACACTGAGATGTCACCACACACCTATTAGAATGGCTGAAACTGAGATCACTGACAACACTAAATGCCGACAAGGATGTGCAGTAACAGGAACTTTCATTCGCTGTTGGTAGAAACACAAAATGGAACAGCCACTTTGGAAGACAATTTGGGGCTTTCTTATAAAACTAAATATGCTTTTACCATGTCATCCTGCAGTCTCACTCCTAGATATACCCAAGAGAATAGAAAACTTATGTCAACATAAAAACTCACATATGGATATGTATAATAGGTTTATTAATAATTGCCAAAACTTGGAAGCAACTAAGCCATCCCTCAGTAGTTCAATGGATAAATAAACTGGTTCACCCAGACCATGGAATATTGTTCAGAGCTAAAAAGAAATGAGCTATCAGCCATACAAAAAGGCCTGGAGAAAACTTAAATGTATGTTACTAATTGGGGTGGGGGAAGCCAGTGTGAAAGGGCTACTTGCTGTATGATTCTAACTTAAATCTTTATAATTTGTTATAACATTATTTTCTAAAGTGTCATGGTCCATTGGGAATTTCACTCCCCATGGTCTGAGGTAGTGGGATTGTAATCTGGCAGAATTGCTAATTTTTCTGTTAATTTTACAGTCTTTGCTGCACTGTGACTGTCAGGAGGTTCATACTTGCAGAAGGAGATTCTACAGATGCATGCTTGTACCAGTGCATTAGTAAGGCTGCATCGCAGAGTGAGATGTGCATATCTTCAGGCTCTAAAGACTTAAGGGAAGTTCTTCACAGCTGACAGTAAGGCCTTTATGCTCTCACCATACGTATGAAATCAGTGTTTCTGGATTGGACCCCCAAAATTCATTAGTTTTCTGCTCTCAGACAAGACACTTCTCCAAGTGGAGCTTGTTTTTCACTGCCTATGGAGAGACAGGTGAACAAAATGATTCCGCGTCTTAACCTATGACCTCTGTATCAGAGAATTAATCAGTAGCTACTGTGAATAAATAAACCCCTAAATCCAAAGGGCTCAACACAGCAGAAGTTTATTTTTCTTATCAAGTCCAATCAGTGGTAATGATGGTGGTGAGAAGTTTGCTTCAAGCACCCTTCAGCGACTTAGTTTCTCTCTCTCTTATGATTTTACCCTCTTCTAGAGCAATTCTGGCCAGTAGAACATTCTATGATGATGGAAATGTTCCATACTACCTTGTCCAATACAGTAGCCACTAAAGATGTATGGCTATGGGGCACTTAAATGGTGGCTCGTGCAATGGCAGAACCGAAATTTTAATTTTATTTAATTTTTTAAAGAAGAAAAACATTGAAGAATCTTTATTATCTCATTTTCAGACTTATTTTATGGTATTTAAACTATGGAAAGTAATTAAGACAGTTCTATTAGCACATGAATAGTCTACTGAATCAGTGGAACAAATAGAATAGAAAGTCCGGAAATGAATATATAAGTGTATAGATATATATATATATCTACACATATAAAATATGTATGTATATTTGAAAAATATACTGAATATATCTGGAATGTGTATAAGTATATAATTGAATATATATGGAATTTGATTACATTAAAAATATATATTCAATTGATCTTTGCAAAGATCAATTGATCAATTGATTATTTGATCAATTTGATCAATAATCTTCAATTGACCTCTTGGAAAAAGATCAATTAAAGACGATTTCTCCCACCATCCATCTACCTTGCCAATGCCAAGGTGGATGGATGGTGGAGAAAATCATTTTCAACAAACAGTGGTAGAACAACTGGATATCTGTACGAAATAAAAATGGAGAGACAGATTTAAGAGAAACCATAACTATGCCATGTTGGTATATGTTATTTTTGTCAAACTGATTAGTGAAGTGAGAAGCATCGGCTGCAACTTTAGGAGGAAGGAACAGGGGCCGGGAAACATTAAATAAAAACACAATAATCACATAGCAAGAAAATGCCAAAGGCAAGATTGAAACCCAGTTACCTGTCATCCAAAAGTTGCCCCATGATGGTTTGGGAGACTTGCAGGAGGAAGATAAAGAGATGAATAAGTGAAGGGCGACAGGTTGTAAGTCAGACAGGAAGCTGAGGCCTCTCACTGCCCCTTGTCTCTCTCTATATGTATTTGGAGTCTCATCTAACTTCAATTTCACATTTTATTTTTATTTCATTGGGTTGGAGAAGGGAAGAAATCAAGAGTACTTGGGACTGTGATAGTTCTTTGCCTCCCATTTTCATTTCATTTAAATTAATTCAAACTTAAATAGCCACATGTGATTAGTGGCTATTAGTAGCTAGAGTCTTGGCACCCTCTCTATTCAGCTGGCAGGTAAGGAAGGACGATCACAGGGTAGGTTTTTAAAGGGCCAGTCCGAGAAGTGGTGCACTTCACTTCCTTTTCCTTTCCTCTGGCTAACACTGAGTCACATGGCCACACCTTACTGCAATGGAGGCTGGGAAATGTAGTCTAGCTGTGTGACCAGAAAAATGATGGAACAGATTTTGGTGAGCACATAGCAATATTCATGACTCCAGGACTGAAATTTCAATGAAGGCTGAAATGTGCACCACTTCCTTTTTAGGCAACTACAGAAAGCAACAGGCAAATCCACCAAAAGTAGTTATATAAGAACAGCATAGATGCCAAACTAGTTAAAATGCCTAATTACAAATGTTTATTATCCCCAGCAGTAACAAGACTAAGATTAGAGATGTGTATGCTCAACTATGTATATTCACCCAACATTTGTCACATGCCTACTTGGTATCAGGGACTATGCCAGGCACAGGGGATGCCATGATGGACAAGACATTATCTGCAAAAGATAATTTTAATTTAACATGACAGGTGTAGCATTAGAGGTAAGGATAAAGCACAGTGAAAACTCAGAAAAGGATGCTGAATTCTTTTGGTGGTGGACAGAAAGCCAATCCAGGCCAGGGTTTCCAATAGATACGTGCATGTGTATGAGTGCAGTTATACACATACCTTGAAAAACACTTTTTTGAGACACAGGAGTGTCAAGGAATGGGTTGTGGGGTGTCTTCAAATCAAAATCAATAAGAAACAGATGCCATAACTCCAACATGGATGTGCAGTTCTTCTTATGTCAAATTGGTGGCTGACCTAAATCCACTCCCATGTGTCCGAGGTCATCAGATACACTCCACATTCCCTCTACAGCATCACCACTATATCATCCGAAGGTTAGCTGGGCACATTGAGTAGAAACTACTATCTCTCCTCCAACCTCCCTTGGAGCTCCTTGTTCACCTCCCTTCCCCCGGTAATGCTTTCCCCTCTTCCATGTTTGGTGGTGAGTTATTTACACATCTACTCCCTGACACTAAATGGTGGCCTGTCGCTGGGCTTCAGTGTCCATCAGTTTATTACCTTAGCATTAACATGGTATCTGGCCCACTAACTATGGTGCACTTACTGGTGGTTTGGTGACTCAGAATCCCTTCACCTTACTTTCAATAATAGCATTCTAATGTCCTTCTGAAAGGTGAAAAGTTTACCTCGCCTTCTGTCTTGAGTCTTGTAAGACTGCAAGCCAAGGTGTCAAGAATGGGACCTTTGCAACCAGCCTCTCTTCTCCCCCAGGACTTTGAATCTGGAGTACAGTAACATGAGGTCAGGAAGTGGTTGGAGCTCATGCTTCCCTGACAGTGCATGTGGTTGAGTTTGCCTGGACCCCAGCTATACCTTGGTTGCTATCTATGTTAAGCCAGGGTCTTTACCCTTCCCATCCATTCTTTGAGCCTCATAGAGATTTCCCATGAATTTTCTTCATCTATAGCTAGACTGTAAGAATTCCAATTTATAGAATGTACATCTGTAAGTGCATATGGAACATGTTACTAATGAACGTCACAGAAGACTAAATGTAAAATCCCTCTTTATGGGCTAGTAGAATCTGTTTTACATAGAAGCAAAATGAAACACATCCAGTATATATTGGAGTCCACAATGGGAATGGGTTCAGTCAAACGCATGTGACCAGATGTTATTTTCAATATGCTTGAAGATATTTTCACTTGACTCTTGAGATGAAAAGAGACAAGTAGGACTGAGACTTGGTACACACTTCACAACCTTCCTAGACTTGGAAAAACTTTCAAAGGCCCTGGAGTAAAGTCAAGGTTCACATCTTCCTGTTCCCCAGTGCTAATCAGAATGGATTCCTCCTTCCTTCAGGACGTCCTATCCCTCTCCAGCTGCCATGCTTTCCGGAATATTTTACCCTTAAATGTCTCCCGTTCAGAACTGGAGCTTCGGGTCCTTTTCTATATCTTCTACGGGGCTTAGCACAGGGACTTCCTTCATAGGAGGTACTCAGAAAATATTTGCTGAATTGAATGGAGTTAATTTGAATTATTGAATCCAGGTAAGTGGCCTTGGTAAGTCCATTAGCTTTGCCCTGAGAATCTCGTCTCTTGTCCTTCTCCATTTCTATTTTGCCATATAAACATGACAGAGAGTGATTCAGTAGTCTTCCTTATTCATTTCAGAGGGTTAGAAATGAGATGTGAAAATGACAGCAAGAAGACACGTCAATAATATCCATGTGGGGTCAGCGAGTCTCCCGCTGCCTGCCTAACCTTCGCAAGAAGAAAGCCATCAAGGCCACTTGAGTGGATCTCACACAATTCCCTTGACTCAAGATGACCATGGGGCTCAGGAGGTTGGCGGCTGGGATTTCTGTTGAGAGGGCATTAGAGATTCCATGTCCCAGTCACACTGATGGAAGCCCTGTTTCTCTTGGACATCTGAGCCTGTAGATTTTTCCTCTGCTCATCTCGTGGAGCGGAATTTGTTTTTGGTGTACACTTAAAATATTCGGGTCAGCTAATAAAATAATAAGAATCAAAGGCTTATCAACTCATAAAATATTGTCTTTAAGGCTTATCTGACACTGTAGAGCCCTCTGTATTTGTGGGGTCACAAGTGTATACCTTCTCCCAGTTAGGTCTGTGAATGATGGACTCTAATTTTAGTTCTTATAACGTGTGTGTGTGTGTGTGTGTGTGTATGTGAGTGAGAGAGAGAGAGAACTAAATACATAATGTACATCTGAAAAGTCACCAAAGACAAGAAAAAAAAAGTAGGCATATATTTAGCTAAGCGTTCTGTGGACTTTTTTTCCTTTTGAAAAACTCCAGTACAAGTGTTCAAGCCAAGTAGAAGCCTTTTGCTCCAGTTATTTATTTATTTTGCTCTCTCCTTTGGAAAGCGATGCACATGTATTATGAAAAGCAAATATTATACTCTTTATTGTCAAACAAAGTTTATAAGGTTCGTGTGTCAATGATGGGGCCAAGGACCTCACACAGAAAGTTTCCTGTCCTGGAAGAATTTCTCATGGAAGATAAAATATGGGAAGTGGGGGAAATGCTGACTGCCAGCGAATAGAATCCGCCCACTCCTAATGGCACCCGTGGGGTTGGATGAGCTCAGGCCTTGACTGTCCTAGCCGGAGCGGGGGTGGGGGTGATGGGGGTTCTTCCCTATAGACCAGCGTGGGCCACTCAGTGAGGGGAAGGACCACAGTGGAAGTTGAAGGGTGTTTACTTAGAGGAGGCTACTTGCGTCCAACTCCTTGCAGCTCTAACATCCAGATGCATGCGGCAACCAGGCCTTTGGACACAGGAAGTAGAAGCAAGGTGATGAAAAATGAAAGGCATTCTTTGGCCTTGGAGCACACAGGCATGGAATCCAGTAGGAGTACAGTTACTATTTACAGGAAACTGGCATGGAGATATAACTTTTGCTAGACAGGTTGGTGCCATTGTGTTCTGGCACCATGAAAAGCACTAAATAAGGTTTAGCATTTGTCTAAACCATGCTGTATGCACTCTACTTTCTGATATGTATTGCTTTCTCCAACCGGGAATTTCACTAAAGTCCCTCCCTGGGGAGTAGAGAGCGGGAGTTATAGTCAACCATGGTTAATTTGTGCTTTGTGCTTTGTTTATCCAAACCATATGTCTAGATGGTTGTAATTCTGTGTCATTGGCTGTGTAATGCTCTCTGTGCTAAGATATCTGTAAATAGCAACAGCTCAATGCATAATCACGTTGGTATTCTGAAGGGGGGAAAAGGAAGTTTCAAGTGACGTTTGCTGTGAAGACAACCACTCCAATGATGTCTCCATCCATGTCTCCCAGGACATAATCTCTTATGTATTAATCATACAGATCTCTGTGGATATGATAGGACCTCACGGAAGCCAGACGTGGTGGGTCAATGCTACCTCCAATTCTAACACTCTAGCCTTAGGGCTGGAGGACACTCTAGATAGTAAATCATATCATTGCTATTCAGCAGCCTCAGTGAGTAGTTTGCGTACCAAAGAGAAATCCTTTTATGTTGATGCTAGAAAAAAATTAAAAACAATAAAACAAGCAGAATCCACCAAAATTTTCTTTTATAATATTTTCATTTAAAAACTTTGATTCACCAGCTTTCTATCAAGAGAAAACACTGGGCTCAAGGGCTGGAGGTGATAAAGTCCAATGTGAATTTCTTAAATGGCAAATTACCAGTCAGGATGAACACACAAAGGCTTCAGCTTTTATGTACAGCCTAAAAGCCCCAGGGCCCCTGCTCCCCCTGAGCACCCAGGAGCAGCTTCTGAACACTGCAGTGTGCTGGCTGGGGGTCTCTGGAGAAGAGGAGGCCACAGCTGTGAGTTACGGCAAATTCTGCTGCGCCCTGACTTCAGCAACCTCCTAAGTCAGAAAAGGGGGTGTTAAAAAATGTTTTTCCCTCATGCAAATGCTGCCATTCATTTAGAAGTGAGGCCATGTTACTTCAGGTGCCCATAGAGCATGATCATTTGAGCATCCTGAATTGCATTATAGGGAGCCTGGCCCCAGAGGCAGCCTCAGACAATGGAGATGTGATAATCTCTTTGAAGTCCTGGGGAATGAAAGGAGTGGTCTGCAAACAAGCCTAGGGGGATGAGCTGAATATATGTCCCCCAGCCTTGCCAGAGACACTGCAATCCATAGCTGGCTCACATTGCCACACATATCTCACCCCGTCACACTGCCCAACAGTCTTGGTGCATTTTGTTCACCAACGCTTTTGCCACAGCAACATGTTCAACCCATCTTATGGCCTCAAACTCCAGTCTTGGCATACAGTCCTGTCTTGCACTTTATGGAAAAATGAGAAGCCATCATATAGGAACAGGAGCATCTCTTTCTTGCATGACAGAATCTATCAGCCCGTCTGCACTTCCCCATCCTCCCCCACCTTCCTCCAGTTACAAAGGTGAAGTTCGCCCTTCTCCTTCCTAAGGGGCCTGTCCCCTCCTGCCTTCTGAGGGTTTCCATCAACAGATACCATTCCTTTGCTTACAATTTCCACTAGCCTCCCATTCTTAAAATTCATTTCCTTTGCTCTCACTCATTTTCCTCCTGCTGTTGCCTTATCTCCTTACCCTTCCCAATCTGGCTTAAAAGCAGTGTGTCAGCTGGGCAAGGTGGCTCACGCCTGTAATCCCAGCACTTTGGGAAGCTGAGGCAGGCAGATGGCTTGAAGTCAAGAGTTCGAGACCACCCTGGCTAACATGGTGAAACCCCATCTTCACTAAAAATATAAAAATGAGCAGGGTGTGTTAATGGGCTCCTGTAATCCTGGCTACTTGGGAAGCTGAGGCAGGAGAATTGCTGGAACCCGGGAGGCGGAGGTTGCAGTGAGCCAACATCATGCCATTGCACTTCAGCTGGGCAACAGAGCAAGACTCTATCTTAAAAAAAAAAAAAAAAAAGCAGTGTGTCCACATGATGCTGCCCCCAATTCCTCACCTCCTTTCAATCTTCAACCCACTCTTTCAACTCCTTCAATTTCACTTCTTTCCATACCATTTGATATGGTTTGGCTGTGTCCACACCCAAATCTCATCTTGAATTATCACTCCCATAATTCCCACATGTTTTGGGAGGGACCCAGTGGGAGGCAACTGAGTCATAAGGGTGGTTTCCCCCACACTGTTCACATGGTAGTGAATAAGTCTCACAAGATCTGATTGTTTCCTAAAGGGTTTCCTCTTTTGCTTCGTTCTCATTTTCTCTTTGCCTGCCACCATGTAAGGTGCGCCTTTTGCCTTTTGCCATGATTGTGCGGCCTCCCCAGCCACGTGGAACTGTGAATCCATTAAACTTCTTTTTATTGGTAAATTACCCAGTCTCAGGTATGTCTTTATCAGCAGCACGAAAATGGACTAATACACCATTCCATCAGAACTTCCCTACTAACCGCTCTAAATCCTATATTCCATTCTTGCCTTCCATCTGAGCACCAAGCACTAGTCAGCATCTCTAGTTGAACACCCTGTGGGTAAGGTGACCATATGTCTTCATTTGCTCTGGGAAGTCTCTATTTATATGTGGTGTCCTGGCATAAGTAGTCACAGCACCCCTTTCAGACTCAAAACCGTCTTAGACAATAAATTTTAAGGTCACATATATTAGCAGATATAGGCACCTGTGATTTGTCTGTCCAATCTATCTATTTCCTTATTTTTATTTTACTTTTTGCTTTTAGAGAACTATCCCTTGCAGATACCTTTTCTTTTCTCTTTTTCTTTTCTTTCTTTTTTTTTAAATTATTATTATTATTATTATTTGAGATAGAGTTTCTCTTTGTCACCCAGGCTGGAGTGCAGTGGTGCCATTTTGGCTTACTGCAACCTCAGCCTTCCAGGTTCAAGCGATTCTCGTGCCTCAGCCTCTCAAGTAGCTGGGACTACAGATGTGTGCCACCATGCCTGGATAATTTTTTGTATTTTTAGTAGATAGGGGGTTTCACTATGTTGTCCAGGCTGATCTCGAACTCCTGACCTCAAGCCACCCACCTGTCTCAGCCTCCCAAAGTGCTGGGATTATAGGAAGGAGCCACCGCGCTGAGTCCAGATACCTTTTCAAAGTGGTCTGGTCATATGACAGATCTACCCAGAATCAGATTGGTATAAAGAGAGGTACTGAGTCAAAAGTGGGTCAAGACCATTCACACCCAACATATTTTGCTGACACAATTTGAGGAGGGAAAAAAACCCCTATTTTCTCACTGGGATTGCTATGCTGGTGGAATAGAATAGAAGCCTGAGGAGACTGGGACAACTCTGCCGCCAAACTTAGGGATGGCCTGCTAGAGGAGAAAGGCAGCACGGTGAAAGCACAGCTTGCAGCAACAGAATGGGGAAGAAAGAGAGGGTGGGAGGGAAAACGAGAGAGATTCCCAGTGCCAATGTTGAACACCCAGGGCTGAAAGGCTGTTCCACCTGTGGGCTTTCTATTGCATACCCCGAAACTTCTTTTTCACTCAGTAGAGTTGGAGGTAGGTTTCTTTCACTTAATGACAAGACATCCAGGATCTACACAAGCATGCCTTGAACTCAGCTCTTGGCAGTCCTGTCCCTGCTGTCCCCAAATCTGTTTCTACTCCACCCTTCAAATCTCAGCAACCATTCAGTTTCTTTTGCCAGAAACCTTGGAATCACCTTGGACATCTCCCCTTCTCTAGCACCATCATCAAATCTTACTGATTTATTTTTATCACCAACACATGTGTAAACTCTAGTTCCCTCCCGCCATCAGCACGGACCACCAAGAAGTCCATAAAACCATCATCTCACCTGGGCAACTCAACAGCCTCCCATTGGGTCTTCCCATGGCCACTCTCACTCCCAACATTCTCCATGGAACATCTAGAGTAGTCTTCTTAAACTTGAAATCTGCTCATGGCGCACAAGGCCATGCTTCACTGGGGAGCTGGAAGGGGAGTAGAGGGAGCATTGCCAAGTTAAGTAAGCAGACATTATTGAAGTTCTTGTAATTCCTGAATTCACCAATAAAAATTATATTTGAGACTGGGTGTGGTGGCTCACACCTGTAATCCCAGCACTTTGGGAGGACAAGGAGGGCAGATTGTTTGAGCCCAGGAGTTCAAGACCAGCTTGGGCAACATGGTGATAGCCTATGTCTACAAAAATTACAAAATTTAGCCAGGCATGGTGGTGCGTGCCTGCAGTCCCAGCTACTCCAGAGGCTGTGGTGGGAGGATCACATGAGCCCCGGAGGCGGAGGTTATGGTGAGTTGAGATCACACCGCTGAACTCCAGCCTGGGTGACAGAGTGAGACCCTGTCTCAAAAAAATAAAAAATTATTAGAGACAATATCAGCATGGTTCCCAAGAATATGCGTCTTATTTTTCAATCATTATTTGCTTTATTTTGTTTCAATCAGAAGCTTAGGGTCAAACTTTCTTCCTTGAGCTGGGATATTTGAACACTGAAGGTTACTAGCACCTTCCCATGGGCAGATTGCAGAGAGTGGTGATCAGATTTTAAATAAAAATCTCTACCGATGCTGCCAGGATGTTAAGCAGAGCCTGCACAGAAGGATCGTACATGGGTCAGTGACTGCAGGGTCACTTGTAGACCCCGGTATTTGAAGTTTCCTACAGAACCTTCCTAGAAGTGAATGTTCTCAAAGGAGGATCATGCACTATCTCACCACTCTACTCTTAGATCCTAACCCCTCTCCATCTCCTCCTTCCTCAAAACAGACCTGTGGTTTCCAAATTTGATTGAAACTGAGTCTAGTAATATTGATCCTACCTGATTAGGATACTGTCGGGACCCAGTGGTTTTAGAAGGGAGTCTTATAGGAGATATGAGAAGGGTAAAATTAGAGGGGTGCATGCATGTTCCTGAAAGAGAAGACTAAACACTGTAAGGGTGTCATTGCCTCAATTTGTGTATAAGTCTATTATAAATCTAATCCAAATTTTACTAACGTTTTCTTTGAAACCTGACAAAATGATTCAAATGTTGTCTGGAAGAATAAATGAATAAAATAATCAAGTAAAGTTTGATCAAACAGAAAGATTAGAAACATCTGCACGAACATTAAGTTAGATTCTAAAACTACGACAATTAACATGGAATGTTATTGAACCAAGGATGGGCAGGTAGAAAGAACATTCAGAATCTATTCCGTAATAAGAGAGCTTTTTCAAGTCTCTGGGGGAAATGATGCGGGGACAACTGTGAAACACTAAAGATAAATTGATTCATCACTGCTTCACACCACATCCTAAAATAAATGTCAAGCGGATTATAAATTTAAAAATACACATACAAATGAACTAGAAGGAAATATAGGTGCATATTTATCTGATCTTGTAATGGGAAAATCTTTTAAGTAGTGTATTACCATAAAGTAAAATATTGATGAAATTGATCACATGTAAATTCAAATATTCTGCCATTGCTATATCTAAGAGCAAATAGGAAACTGGAAAAAGAAACTTGCAATGTATGTAATAAAGGGTTTATATTCTTAAGTCTCTGAAATGTCAACGTGGTTAAAAGACATGATTAGAAAATTCACAAAGGAAGTACTAACAGCAAAAATATGAAAAATGTTTAACTTTGCAAGCTGTCAAAGATGTGCAAACCGAAACAATAGTGAAACACACATTTTCAGCTATTACACTGACATTTTCTAAAAAAGAAAAGATTAGGTAGAGCCTGGGGAAATGGGCTCCCACAGATTGCTAGGATGATCCTAAAGTGATACAATTGTTATAGAGGGTAACTTGGCAAAATTCTTCAAAATATGCAGAGTTCATTTACACAGCAATTCCTCTTCTAGGAATTTATCCTCAGAAAGTAATCATAAATAACTTCAGAAATTTATTTAAAAATGTTCCCTGGAAGGTTGTTTATAAAAGCAAAAAATTAAAAACAAAATAAACATCTGAAAATATGGAGCTGCTTAAATAAATTATGGTGCATTATAATCCAAGGTCGTAAGAAAATCATACTGAGAATTATTTAGTGACTTCAGAAAAGGTTCACAATATATAGTTAAATGGGGGAAAAAGTTGCAAACCCATCTGTACAATGGAGTCTCATTTCTTTTGTTTTTAAAAAATGTATGTATGTAAATATATGCATAGAAAAAGACTTTAAGAGGATAACCAAAAAGTTATCAGTGATTATCTCTGGGTGGCAAAGGTATTGGTGATTTTCATTATTCCTTGAATATTCTGCAGTAAAAATGTATTACTTTTTGTAATAAGATTCTTAAAAACATTAACTTTTATTTAAATTCTGCAAAGAAGTCAGGTATCAAAAAATGGTCTTCAGGAAGCTTTTATGGGGAAATTCTTACAGCCAAAAATTGGGGAATTGCTGGGGAAAGTGGTCAGACCTGAATGCAGCAAAATTAGGAGAGGACAACCCACCTCTCAGGGCCACAGTCCTGGAGTCAGCAGCCTCATCACTACCCCTGCTTCCCATCACTGCTTCTTTTAAGACTCATGGGGTGGAAAAGCGACATGGACTAAAAGTAATAATAACGAGGATGATCACAATAACAATGCATATGATAATATATTAATAGAAAACTGACATTTATTAAGCACTTGGTATTTTCCAGACCCCGAGCTAAGTGCTATACAGATAGTATCTCATTTAAAGCTCACAACAGTCCATTGAGAAAGAGATTATTGCATGGGATTCATAGAGAAAGAAAACTGAGACTCGGATGGCGGGATAGTGATGTGATTCTCCCACACTTCCAGCTCTCGGGAGGCTGAGGGGAATTACAAACATATCTGAGTCTGATGCCAAAGCCCCTGGCTGGTCTACATTGATTAGGTGCTTACAGGAGCATTTTTCCAAACCCACATGCCCCGATCCCGACTTCACCACCCAGGCCTCCATTTCCTTTGTGATTCAGCCTCGCATTATGTAGCCTGACTCCACTGTGAAAGATTTGTGGCAATTGCGTGATGTATGAGGTGCCATTTGTAAAAATATTATTTAGTGTAAAACATGATGTTTTTTCTCCTGATTTACAAGTTGGATTTATAAATCTGCACTTCTCACTATCTGAGTTATATATCTTGCCTCTGATTTATAAAACTTGCCTGTAAATCTTCCCAGCAAAGTTTTGATTCAGAAATCATTATTTTAAGAATTAGATTTAGTTAAAACATTCAGCTGCTTTATAGGGGAGGAAATGGATTTACATAACTCCAAGCGGAGCTCACGGATCCTATAGCAGCTTCACAAGTCGTGCCTAGGAATTCCTAAGGAAAATGTTTTGATTTAAGGGCATTCACTTCACACTTTAGCTACACCTGACTGATTTATATCACCAAAGTCATACAATAATGATCCATTTTATAAAAATCCCACTTTTCTTTAATTCCAGATCCTGATTTATATGCCCTGATTGGGTCTCTGTAATGCTGTCTCAGTCACAGGCTCCTCTGTCCTAGAGCTGGTCTTAGGGAAAAGGCCTAAGAATCAGGGATGGTCAGCATAAAGGGAAATGCCACCTCCTTCTTGGCTTATCTCCCTTATTCCAAGGGAACCAAAGCAGGTTGCCTCCCGCCCCTGAGCTAGAGCCAGCTAAGCCTGGGGAAGCGTCTGTAAGATGCCACAGCCTTCTCCAAGAATGTGGTGGGTTCTCTCCATCCCTGTTGCCCAAACGAAGAGGGGGTTGCTCCCACGTAGAAGAAATCGCCAGTCCAGAGAACCGAGGACATGTTTGATGAGTAATTGCTGGCTGAAAAAAAAATCAATGAATAAATGAACCCTTTTTAAAGAGCAGAGGCCAACAAGCAGTGATCTGACAGATAGTATAAATGAACGAAAAGGGAGGGTGTGTGAGAGCCTGGTGAGAGGCTGGTCCAATCTGAACAAGGTGGCTGTAGCTCAGCTCCACCTGGCTGTGATTAAGTAGGATTACTTGCCCAGTATTCCCACATGTCGCTCTCCAGGACAATCCTGAAATTCAAATGCTTATTTTAAATGCCTTATTTTAAAAATCAATGTTGTACCGGTTTAGTTTAAAATAGCAAAATACATACACTTTAAATGTACAGGTCAATGGCATTTGAACAAAGTACACACTCATGCAACCACCACCTTGATCAAGATATAGAATGTTTCCATCTTTACAGAAATCATCCTCTTGCCTCTTAAAGTCAGTGACCTCCATCCCGCCCCTGCTAACTGCTGGCCTCATTTCTATCTCTACAGATACTTTTTTTTTTTTTTTTCTGTTTTAATACAATTGGAACTTAATATAAATTGAATCATACAGAATGCATTTGTTTCCTCTCCTGTTTCTTTCACTTAGCATGCCTGTGAGATTCATCCACGCACGTATCCAGTGTGTGTTCCTTTTTATGGCTGAGTAGTATTCCGTGGCCTAAATGTATTATAGTTGTTGATTCATTTCCAGTTGGTGGACATTTGAGTTATTTCCAGACTTAAAACTATTATGAATAAAGCTGCTAGGAACATTCCTGGACCAGTCTCTTTATGGACATATGTTTTCATTTCTCTTGGGTAAAAACAGAGGAATGGAGTTGCTGAGTCATTTGGTGAGTGTATGCTTAACTTTCCATAAAGCTGCCAGACAGTTTTCAAAAGTGATTTTGCCATTTTACACTCCCTCCCCTCCCCAGTAATATATGAAAGTTCCAGTTGCTCAACATCCTTAACAATGCTTGGTCTTGCCAGTCTGTTTAATTTTAGTCTTTTAGTCATTTTAGTCATAATTTTAGTCATTTAGATATAAAGTGGTATCCCATTTTAATCTGGATTTTCCCAATCACTAATGGAATCACTAATGGAATTGAGCATCATTTCATTCACCCACTGGCCAGTTGTGTATCTTCTTTTGTGAAATGCCTATTTAGAACTTCTCTTATTTATTAGTTATTTGCCTTCTACTGTTGAGTTGTAAGAAAACTTCGTAAACTCTGGATACTAGTCTTTGCCAGATATATGCATTGCAAATACTGTCTCCCAGTCTGTGGTTTGTTATTTATTTTTCTTGTCAATGTCTTCGGCAGGGCAAGCAATTTTAATTTGATGACGTGCAATTGGTCATTTTTCTTCTTTAGTTAGTGCTTCTCGTGTCCCTAGAAGTATTTGTCTACCCCTAAATTGCAGGTTTTCTCCTATGCTATCTCCTAGAAGTTTTATAGTGGAAGGCATTATGCTCCAAATCTATGACTCATTTCAAATTAATTCTTGAAAACGTGAGCAAAGGATTGAGGTTCATTTTTTTTTTTCTACACAGATACCTAGTTCTTGTAGCACCATAGAAATCAGGAAGTGAGAGTCTTCCAATTTTGTTCTTTTTAAAGATTGTTTCAGCTATGTTGCTGAAACATAGCTCTTGCATTTTCAGATCGGTTTAGGGTAACTTTGTTAATTCCTACCAAAAAAAAAAAAAAAAGGCCTACTGAGATTTTGTTTGGAGTTTTGTTGAATCTATACATCAATTTGGGTACAAAGAACATCTTAACGCTATCTAGTCTTCCCATTCACTAAGAGGACATATCTTTCCTTAATTTCTTTCAAAAATGTTTTATAGCTTTCCATGTAGAAATCTTGCGCAGTTTTCATCAAATTTACTCCCTTCTCATTTCTAAATTTTGTTTTCTAAATATTTGTTGTTCATAAAAATTAACTTCATGTATTCATCTTGTATTCTGTGACCTTGCTAAATTCATTTTAGGGCTAGTAGTTTTTTTGTAAAATCTTTAGATTTTCTATATGGATAACCATAACAGTTGTTAATACATTTTTATTTCCTCCTTTTTAATATTTCTGTCATTTTTAAATTCATTTGCTTATTTATTTTGCCTTATGGCATTGGCCAGGACATCCAGTACAGTATTGATGGGAAGTGAGGAGACTGAACATCTTTGTCTTATTCCCAGTCTTAGAGGGAAAGCCTTCAGGCTTTAACCATTAACAGTGATGGTTGCTGTATGTTTTTCATAGATGCCCAAGATCAGGTTGAGAAAGTTTCTTTCTATTTGCAATTTGCTGTGTGTTTTTCATCATGAACGAGTTTTGGATTTCATCAAATTCTTTTGCTGCATCGACTGGGATTATTATATGAATGTTCTACTTTACTCTATAATGTGTGAAATTGATTAATTTTTCCATGTTGGAACATCTTTGTATATGAAGTATATGAAGATGCAGTCTTCATATACTGCTGAATTCAGTTTGCTAATATTTTGTTGAGGATTTTGGTTTGTGTGTTCATAAGAGATATTGGCCTGTAATTTCCTTTCCTTCCAATGGCATTGTCAGCTTTTGATATCAGGATTGTGCTAGCCTAATAACATATGTTAGGAAGCAGTCTCTCCTATATTTTTGGAAAAAGTCTGTGTAATATTGATGTTACTGCTTTTGTAAATCTGTGATAGTATTCATTGGTGAACTCATCACAACATGGAATTTCTTGTATGGGAAGATTTTTATGATAAATTCAATTATTTTATGTTTTTCTAGCTTTGCTGTGGGATATGTTACAAATAAAAATTACATATATTTAAAGTATACAATCTGATGTTTTGAGACATGTATATATCATGAAATGATCCCCACAATCAAACTAATTAACATATCCTTCACCTCACACAGTTAAATATTTTTTCTGTGTGGTGAAAACACCTAAGATTAATTCTCTTAGCAAATTTCAAGTGTATGATACAGATTAATTTAGTATTGTCACCATGCTGAACATTAGCTCTCCAGGACTTATTTATACCAAGTAACTGAGCCTTTGTGCACTGTGACCAACATTTCCCCATTTCCCCAACCCCAGCTCCTGACAGCCACCATTCTACTCTCTGTTCCTATGAGTTGAACTGTTTTAGTTTCCACATATAAGTGAGATCATGCAATATTTGTCTGTCTGTGTCTACCTGGCTTATATCACTTAACATAATGTCCTCCAGGTTCATCCATGTTGTCACAAATGATAGCATTTCTTCCAATGTGTGTGTGTGTATCACATTAAATTTTTCTTTTTCTTTCTTTCTTTCTTTCTTTCTTTCTTTCTTTCTTTCTTTCTTTCTTTCTTTCTTCTTTCTCTTTCTTTCTTTCTCTCTCTTTCTTCTTTCTTTCTCTTTCTTCTTTCTTTCTTCCCCTTCCTTTCTTTCTTTCTCTTTCCCTTTCTTTCTTTCTTTTCTTTCCTTCCTTCCTTCCTTCCTTCCTTCCTTCCTTCCTTCCTTTCTTTCTTTCTTTCTTTCTTTCTTTCTTTCTTTCTTTCTTTCTTTCTTTCTCTCTCTCTCTTTCTTTCTCTCTTTCTTTCTTTCTTTCTTTCTTTCTTTCTTTCTTTCTTTCTCTCTTTCTTTCTTTCTTTCTTTCTTTCTTTCCTCTTCTCCTTTCCTCTCCTCCTCCTCCTATTCTTCTTCCTCTTCCTCTTCCCCTTCCCATTCCCCTTCCCCTTCTTTTTAATTTGAGACAGAATCTCACTCTGTCACCCAGGCTGGAGTGCAGTGGCATGATCTCTACTCACTGCAACCACCAACTCCTGGGTTTGAACAATTCTCATGCCTCAACCTCCAAAGTATCTGGGATTACAGAAATGCACCCACGCACTCGGCTGATTTGTTTGTATATTTAGTAGAAAAGGGGTTTCAACATGTTAACCAGGCTGGTCTCAAGTGATCCACCCACTTCAGCTTCCCAAAGTGCTGGAATTACAGGCAAGAGCTACCGTGGCCAGCCACGTATTTGTTATTCATTCATATGTCAACGTATGCACGCTTAGGATGATTTCATATCTTGGCTATTGTGAATAATGCTACACAGGGGTGCAGGTATCTCTTCAAGATACTGATTTCATTTCCTTTGGATCTATACCCAGAAGTGAGATAGCTGGGTCATGCAGCAGGTCTATTTTAGTTTCTAGTTATTTTTAGTTTTTTGAGGAAACTCAGCACTGTTTCTCCATAATGGCTGTACCATTTACATTCACACCAACAGCGTACAAAAGTTCCTTTTTCTCCACATCCTCATCAACATTTGTCATCTTTTGTCTTTTTGACAATAGCCATTGTAAGGAAGTGTCAGGTGATATCTCATTGTGGTTTTAGTTTGCATTTCCCTGATGATTAGACACTGAGCACCTTTTCATACACCTGTTGGCCCTTTGTATGTCTTCTTTGGAAATATGTCCATTTAGGGCCTTAGCTCATTTTTAATCAGGTATTTGGTCTTTTTTGTTAAGTTGTTCGAGTTCTTTTAAAATTGTGGATATTAATCTTTTATCAGATGTACAGTTAGCAAATATTTTCTCCCATTCCCTTAGGGGTGTCATTTTACTTTATTTTTTTACTTTGCTGTGATGAAATTGTACCCTTATCTCACACCATACACAAAAATAAACTAAAAATGAATTAAAGACTCAATTGTAAGACCTGAAACTATGAAACTCCTGGAAGAAAACATAGGGAAAAATCTCCTTGACATTGATCTGGGCAATAAGTTATTGGCTATGACACCAAAAGCACAGGGAATGAAGAGCAAGCAATAGGTGGAATTGAGTCAAGCAAAAAGCTTTTGAACAGCAAAGACACAATCAACAGGCTGGGCACATGGCTCAGGCCTGTAATCCCAGCACTTTGGGAGGCCAAGGTGGGAGGATCACCTGAGGCCACGAGTTCAAGACCAGCCTGGCCAACAAGGTGAAACCCCATCTCTACTAAAAATACAAAAATTAGCCAGGCGTGGTGGCGCATGCCTCTAGTCCCAGCTACTTGGGAGGCTGAGGCAGGAGAATTGCTTGAACCTGGGAGGCAGAGGCTGCAGTGCACGGAGATCATGCCATTGCACTCCAGCCTGGAAGACAGAGTGAGACCCCATTTAAGAAAAAAACAAACATAAAACAATTAATAGAGTGAAAAGGCAATTCTTTTAATACATTGGAGATTGTTCAGGTTTTTATTGTCTCTTGATTCAGTTTTGGAATACTAGAGTTTTAAAGTAATTTGTCTCTTTCACCTAAACTGTTAAACTTATTTAACAGGCTAAAGTTGATTGCTATATGTTTGTATGATAATATCCCTGTTAAACTTATTTAATAGGCTAAAGTTGATTGCTATATGTCCATATGATAATATTCCTCATTATTTCTTACTATTATTATTGCTTCTTCTTTTTTTTTTTTTTTGAGACAGAGTCTCGCCCTGTCACCCAGGCTGGAGTGTAGTGGCCGGATCCTGGCTCACTGCAAGCTCCGCCTCCTGGGTTCACGCCATTCTCCTGCCTCAGCCTCCCGAGTAGCTGGGACTACAGGCGCCCGCCACCTCGCCTGGCTAGTTTTTTGTATTTTTTAGTAGAGACGGGGTTTCACCATGTTAGCCAGGATGGTCTCGATCTCCTGACCTTGTGATCCGCCCGTCTCGGCCTCCCAAAGTGCTGGGATTACAGGCTTGAACCACCGTGCCCGGCCTTATTATTGCTCCTTATTATTCTTTAAAATATGCATATATTTTTAAGTCTTCTAGAAATGTATTAACATTCTACAGGATATATATTCATATTCTCATTTGCACTTCTAACACTGTTTATTTGTTTTCTTTATTTTTTCATTAATTTGTCTTGCTAGAGATTTACTAATTTTATTACATTTTTTTCAAAGAACCAACTTATGGCTTTGTTAATTTTCCCATGTGAATGTTTAACATTCATTGATGTTTGCTCTTATCTATATTAATTCTGTCCTCTCTTTGCTTTGAACTTATTTTCTTTTTCTATCTCTATAAAATAGAAACTTCAATAATTGGTATTAAAACTTTTTCTTTTCTAAAATACATATTGAAAGCTATACATTCTTTTCAAAGTATTGCTTTAGCTGCACCCTGCACCCAACAAAGTTTGAAATGTAAACTTTCATCTTCATTTGCTTCAAATGTTTTTAATTTATCTTGTAATTTTCACTGGCTTCTGAGTTATTAAAAACAATTGTTTTATCCCAAAATGTTTAGAGATTTTCTAGATATGTCATTTATATTGATTTCTAATTTAATCCCATGTGGTCAGAAAATAACTCGATATGACTGCAATGTTTTCAATTTTGTTGATATTTATTGTATGACCTAGAATATTAGCTATTTTGGTGACCATTCCAAATGCATTTCAAATTTGACCATTTCAAATTCCATGTGCATTTGAAAATAATATGTATTCTGCAGGTGTTTGTGGTAGTTCTATAAATGTCAATTGTGGATATTGTTATATTAAATTTGATATCTTCATCTACGGCTTGTATATTTTTATTAATTACCAAGAGAGGAATGTTAAAATTTTTCTGACTATCATTGTGGCTTTGTCCACTTTTCCCTTTATTTCTGTTAATAATTTCTTCATGAATTTTTTTTTTTTTTTTTTTTTGAGACAGTCTTGCTCTGTCACTCAGGCTGGAGTGTAGTGGCACAATCTTGGCTCACTGCAACCTCCACCTCCCAGGTTCAAGCAATTCTCCTGCCTCTGCCTCCTAAGTAGCTGAGATTACAGGCATGTACCACCACACCTGGCTAATTTTTGTATTTTTAGTAGACACGGGGTTTCACCATATTGGTCAGGCTAGTCTTGAACTCCTGACCTCAAGTGATCTGCCCACCTCGGCCTCCCAAATTTCTGGGATTACAGGCATGAGCCATTGTGCCTGGCCATGAATTTTGATGTCCTGTGATTAAGGGTATACATATTTAAAATTGTTTTACCTTGCTAGTGAATTGTTCCTTTAATCATTGTATAATGCCTGTATTTGTCTCTTACTCTTTGTCTTGAAACCCACCTTCTCTAACACCCATATAGCCATGCCAGCTTTCTTGCTCCTATTGTTTGCATTGCATGTCTTATCCATCCTTTTACAGTCAATGTCTTGTTATTTATATTTAAAATGTGTCTCCTACAGATCGCATCCAGTTGGATCTCACTTTTTTCCCTAGTCAAAAATCTCTATTTTCATTGGGATGCTTAGTATATCGGCATCAGTTGAGGTTTAAGTTCATCTTATAATTTGATTTCCATTTCCCTAGCATGTTTTATAAAATTATTTCTATTGCTTATTTCCTGTATTTTTTGATAAATATTTTAGATATCTAATACATCTTTTCTTTTTTATACTTAATTTTTTGTGTGCTTGATGTAGGGCTACTAAAATGTGATTTTTAAGTTATCAGTCTATTTAGAGTCAATATTATGCCTCTTCACATTTCACACTTCCCTTCTGATACTTCATACTTCCTGTTTTACAATAAATATTTTTCCCAGGATATGATTTGTTTTACCTCCTCATATCCTTCCTACAATTGCTATCCTCTTTTTTACTTATCTATATATGTTAAAGGTCACTCTACAGTGTTACTATTTATGTGATAAGTAGTTTTATTGTGAGTAATTTAAATAAATTATGAGAATAAAAGAGAGGCTTTTATATTTACAGACTCATTTCCAATTTCTGATGCCCTTTATTTTTTACACAGATCTAACGTTTCATCTGCTGTTACTTCTTTCAGCCTGAAGGATACTATTCACTATTTCTTTTTTGCAAGCATCCTAGTAATAAACTTTCTAATTTTCTTTGTCTGAAATTATCTTGATTTCATCCTCACTTTCAGAAGCTATTTTTGCTGGATATAGAAATCTAAATTGACAGGATTTTTCTTCATTTACACTTTATTTTTATTCTTATTTTTTGGAGACAGAGTCCTGTTCTCTCAGACTAGAGTGCAGTGGTGCAATCATAGCTCACTACAGACTTGACCTTCTGGGCTCAAGTGGTCCTCCTGCCGCAACCTCTCAAGTAGCTGGGGACTACAGGCATGTGACAAGATGCCCAGCTAATTTAAAAAAAAAGAAAAAATTTTGGAGATGGGATCTCCCTATGTTGCCTAAGTTTGTCTTGGACTCCCGAGTTCAACCGATCCTCCTACCATGGACTCTCAAACGTTTACACTTAAAAAATGTAATTAAATTGACTTTTAGTAGCCTCCATTGTTTGATAAGAAAAGTCAATAGGAAGTTATTTTTATCCTTTTGTTTCATGTCTGTAATATGTGTTTCGATATGGCTGCTTTCAATATTTTCTTTGCAATTTAACTCTGATTATTTATTTTACATTTATCTCGCTTGGGATTAACTTAGATTTTTGGCTTGGTTTTTAATCCAAAAGTTTTCTTCTTGTTTTTCATTCAATTTGTTAAGTTTTTAGTCATTGTTTTTCCAAATGCTGGTTTGCTCATTATAATTGTTTTCTGAGACGCAAATTTCATGTATGTAAAAGCAGTAGTTCTCATATTTTTTGGTCCCAATACTTCTTTACACTATTTAAAATTTTCAAGAACCCCGAAAGCATTTGTTTATGTAGTTATATCTATCAATATTTATCATATTAGAAATTAAGCAGAGAAATTATTAAAAATATGTATATCGACACACATAAAAAAGAATAATACCATAACACATTAACATAAAAAGGTAGACTTCTTGAAAAAAGTCAAAAATTCTTAGTGAGAAGAATGACACACTTTCACAGAGTGCTTTTTATGGCTTCATAGAAGGCAGCTAGAGTCTCATATTTGTTTCTGCATTTAATCTGTTGTTATATCATTCATCTTGCAGTCTGGAAAACTCCACTATACACCTATGAAAAGATGGACAAGCAAAAGGCATATAATATCTTAGTTACCATAAATATAGCTTTAGTAGTGAAGATTTTATGAAATAATCTTGGGCACACTCACACTTCTGAAAACTGTTATTAAGCAATTAAATATTTTCACACAAGTCCATACGGTTCTGTTTATTTAAAAAAAATTTTTTTTTCTGTATATGTGATTGAAAAATGCTATTGATTTATAAACAAGATCCTTCTTTCTCTGCCCAGTTATAATCTTCTTCTGTTTGGTTCATCTGGTAATTTTTTTAAAGTTTCATTTATCATAATTTTCTGTTATTGAATTTCCATTTGGTTGATTTTTTGTATAGTTTACATTTTTCTGCTCAGATTCTTTTTCTATTCAATCATTAAAACCATATTTTTCTTTAATTCTTTGAAAATATTATACTTGTTTTAAAGTCTTTGCTAGCTCCATCATAGGAGTTACCTTACATTTAGTTTCTTGATTATATTTTCTTTATCCCTGAATCACATTTTCATGTTTTTATTTTTGTATGCCTAAGTGATATTTGATCGAATACTGCACACTATAGATTATATGTGGTAGAGAATGTGGATTCTGTTATCTTTTCAACGGAATGTGTGCACACATTTAGTAGGTGGTTCAGTTGCTTGCACATCATCTAGTAGGCTTGGTTTTATGATTTTTAAATAATAAATGGAAAGCACACGGTATTTCCCAAGCCCCTCTAACTTGACAGGACTCAAACTGCAGATTCTTGTTGGGGCTTCAATTTGGACTCTGTTGGGACAAATCAAGAATAGTTCTTATACCTTAGACACAATTTTCTGGTGTCTTGAAGGATGCCTGAGATGTTAACCATATGCTCAAGAGATCTCTTCACTCTAATAAGGTTGAGAATCAAGCATCCAGCCCCACCACATTGCCTGTCCTCCATCACTGTCAAAGCTTTAGTCTCTCTGCTCTGCTTTCAATCTCCCAACAGCTTAACTCTGGTAAGCACTAGGTAATCTTCTCTTCTCCATGCATGTGCGGTCTGGCTATCAGCCATGGACTTGACGGGAACCACCTACACACCTCCCTTTCTCCGATGCGCCATTGTGCAGATTCCAGCCATTTGAAGTGACTCAAACTCTGACCTCACTCTCCTCAGCTCAGCATGCCCATCATCCTCTTCCCAGATATCAGCTTGCTCCGCTGTGATTGTGCTACTATTACAACCCAGGCAGGGGACTGAATGACCAGAAGGCTCCTCACATGAGCTTCCCTTCTCTCTGGAATCACTGCTTTGTGTTATCTAATTGTTATTGCCCCAAATCAGTTGTCATATATTGTGTCTAGTTTTATAGTTGTTTATGACAAGAGAACCAGTCTGGTACCAGTCACTTCATCACGGTTAGTTTTTCAAAGAGTAGCATTTTTTCAAAGAGTACTCATTTTTCAAAGTGTAGCAACAAAACTTTAAAAATTCAACACCATACAAAGCCAAACAAAACACATCTGACCATGTATAGCCCATGGACCACCTGTTTATAACTTCTGGTACACACTTGCTATTCAAAGTGCAGTCTTCAGGCAACCAGCCTAGGCCTCACCTGGGAGCTTGTAGGAAATGCAGTACTTCAAGTCTCACTCCACACATATGTATTCAGAATCTGAAATTTAACAAGATATTCAGGTGATCTTACGTTCATTAATATTTTCAAAGCTCTATTCAAAAGTTTCTGTATTCTCTGTCCAGGTTTTCACAAACTAATACTAGGAATCACCAGAAGTACTTGCTAAAACCCACATTCCCAGGTGCTTTTCTGACCCACTGAATCAGAACCACTAAGATGGTAATTCTGATCATCAGGGATGTTTGGGGAAGACTGAGCTATTCCATAAACCTGTGAGGATCACTGGGCCCACGTACCTCACTCTGATTAGGCAATCTGCCCTGTCATACCATCTTTACTTGATGCCTAATAGACAATTATTCAAGGGATGTAAACTACATAGATAATTAAGTAGGTAATTTCATTTCCCCAGTGGATTTTTAGGCCATATTTTTGAAATGCGTGCTTCTCTACTTAGCCAGTGACTTTCCTGTCACATATGGCAAGGCTGGTCTTTGAGTCTTCACTTAAAATTTGTCCATTCCAGAAGCAAGCTTTAGTATTATTAGTCAGGGTTCTTCAGAGGGACAGAACCAATAGGATGCATAGATAGATAAGTGAGAGGTTATTTATTAAGGGATTTGGCTCACATGATTATGGAGACTGAGAAGTCCCACGACAGGCCATCTGCAAGCTGGAGACCTAGGAATGCTGGCAGCATGGCTCAGTTCAAGTCCAAAAGCCTCAGAACCAGAGAAGCCAGTGGTGTAACTTGAAGTCTGAGGCCAAAGGCCTGAGAACCCGGGGCAGGGGCTGCTGGTGCACATCCTAGAGTACAAAGGCCTGAGAATCTGGAGTTCTATGTCCGAACAGCAGCAGATGGGTGTCTCAGGTCTAGAAGAGAGAATCTGGAACTCTGATGTCCAAAGGCATCAGAAGATGGGTGCCTCAGTTCTACGGGATGTCCAAAGGCAGCAGCAGCAGATGGGTGTCTCAGTTCTAGGAAAGAGAATCTGGAACTCTGATGTCCAAAGTCAGCAGAAGATGGGTGCCTCACTTCTAGGAGAGAGAAAGCACAAACTTACCTTTCCTCCACCTTTTTGTTCTATTTGGGACCCCAGCAGATTGGACAGTGCCTGCTCACATTGAGGGTAGATCTTCCCATCTCAGTCCATCAATTCACCCGCCAATCTTCTCCAGAAATACACTCACAGATGCACCCAGAAATAATGCTCTATCAGCTATCTATATATCATTTAATCCAGTCAAGTTGATGCCTAAAATTAGCCATCACACCCTCCTAAACCAACCTGTCTGAAGCCTTCAATGAAAGGAAAGATGCACATATATCTATAGCTATAACTACTGACTGTTTATATGGATTAAGAGAAGTATAGTACTTTATGTCTGTCATTGATGGATTTTTTTTCTCCACTGCACTTAGAAGAACCACAACCCCAAATTCCTTAGTCTGACCTTGGCACAATTCCACGCTTGGTCCCTAGTAATTTCTAATCTATGTTGGTAACTCAACCTACAATTATACTGTTACGCACTTACAGACATCACTTAAAACAAGTCTGTGGGATTTTTGCCATAGTCACTCCTAACTATCATCTAATCAGTCACCCCTGTGTAGACCAGGTCCCAATGTATCACACCAACCCATGCATGGTATCCTATATCATATAATGCCCTGAACTTTCCCGGGTCAGAAAGAGGTGAGCCCCGCAGGCTGGTATTACAGTGATGCCCGCCCTGCCGCCTACGTATGGGATGAGTCTTCTCAAATAGCAGAAGCAGAGGGGGTGGGGGCAGATGCATGTCCCAACGACACAGGATACCATCCTTGGGGGCTCTGTGCCTCCCTTGCCAAGGTCAGACTTGTTCAGATGATATGGGGGAGCAGCGGAGTGGTGTCCATCAAGCTCTGGGAATGGGAGCTGGGTCCCCTCTCTGTGACCTTAGGAAGCTTATTTAACCTCGCTGACTCTGTTTTCCTCATCTGCATCTGGAAACTTGATGTAACAATATCAAATCATGATTTCTCGTGTGGAATGCACTTGGAGGAGGGTGGTTTGCACTGTGGTTGCTTTACCCTGAGGGTGGTCATCAGCAAGGCCTTTTGAAAGTAGACTTGAGCTTTAGGTATTAAGAACCTAAAACATATGCATAACTTTTGGCCTGGGATTTCTCTCTATTTTTACGTCTGTGTTCCAAGGAAATAATCAGTGATATGTTCAATATTTGCATTCAGGCATGTTATTTGGAACTTTATATATAACAATCACAGTATATGATATGGTTTGGATCTGTGTCCCCACCCAAATCTCATGTCAAATTGTAATGCTCAGTGTTGGAGGTGGGGCCTGGTGGAAGGTGATTGGCTCATGGGGATGGATTTCCTCCCCATGCTGCTCTCCGGATAGTGAGTGAGTGCTCATTAGATCTGGTTGTTTAAAAGTGTGTGCATCTCCCTACTCTCTCTCTTCCTTCTGCTTTGGCCATGTAAGATGTGCTGGCTTACCTTTTGCCTTCCACCATGACTGAAAATTTCCTGAGGCCTACTCAGCCACGCTTCCTGCACAGCCTGAGGAACTGTGAGCCAATTAAACTTCTTTTATTAAACAAGAAGATACTTTAATAAGAAATTGTATAAGAAATTCTTATAAATTGCCCACCCTCAGGTATTTCTTTATAGCTGTGCAAGAATGGACAATATAAAGTATGTCAGTATAAAATTAGCCTACATCAAAGTACGGAAGATTGCCCAAACTGTGATTTATCCACATGATGGGATATTTATATGGTCATTTAAAATCTTTTTTTTTTTTTTTTTTAAATTGAGACATGGCTTGGCTCTGTCCCCTAGACTGGAGTGCAGAGGCATGATCTTAGCTCTTTGCTGCCTCAACATCCCGGGTTCAGGTGAGGCTCCCACTTCAGCCTCCCAAGTAGCTGGGACTACAGGCACATGCCACCACACTTGGCTAATTTTTGTACTTTTTGTAGAGACAGGTTTTCACCATGTTGCCCAGGCTGGTCTTGAACTCCTGGGCTCATGACATCTGCCCACCTCAGCCTCCCAAGGTGTTAGGATTATTTGCATGAGCCACTGCTCCTGGCCTAAAATCTTATAAAGAAAATTTAATATCATTGGAAAATGCTTACAGTATAAAGCAGTCAAATAAATACTCTATGTAATTTGTTATATATGTATAAATATATAGGAAAATATTCATGGTGTTATCTCTGGATGACAGTGTTGATCACGAGTGATTTATTTATTTTTCTTTATTATAATGCTCTATATTTGTCAATTGTTGCAAGTCAATATACAATTAAAAAGATCTTACTTACAAAAAAATGTTGGAATTGAAGTCTGGGGGTCTGGATTTGAGTCCAGGCCCCAACAATGGCTGTGCAACCTGTAGTAGGAGAAAGCTGAAAAATGGGAAAAATTTGTCTCACCTTTCTCATCGGAGAGGCAAGAAACTAAAATAAGATAATGTGCACAGGAGTCATGTGGAAGGAAAATGGCAAAAAAGATAGAGGGGCTATTGCTCATATGAATCTGACTAGGAAACAAGAAGCTACTCTTAAAAGAAATACTGATGCTTACAAGGTTTCAGGTCACCCCTATCTCCTCCAGCCTATCTTTAAAAGAGACAAAATTCAAAACAAAACAACACAAAATCTCACGCAGAAGGTTCTTCTGCCTGGTAATGGAGTGCTTCTCTGTAGTTAAGACATAAGCTACATCTGACAACTGCACTATCAGATGGGAGCTCTGGACATGTGAGAATCATTGCTCCTGTACTGTAAGACCTGAAAGAGCCCCCCAGCCAGCCACCAGCCTTGCAGAGGATTACATGAGGTCTCCATACAAAGCTGGATGCTTCAAGATATTTGCAGTCTCAAGAGTGCATTCCCTGCCTCTGACAGAGTGGTAGGGGCTGTTACAACTCATCCTGGGGTGCCCAAGAAGACACTCAGCATTCATTGCAGGTAGTGTGGCCACAGTGCAGTCACACTGGAATCCATGTGCAATATTTATTTAACTACAAAATGTAAATGTCCTAAGTCCCAGCAATCCTACTTCTCTGCAGCAACTCTAGAGACATATCTGCTGATGTGCATGAAATGGCTGGGCATTCCTTTTAAGTACTACATGATATTCCAAAGATGAGCCATGCTAAAATAGTATTCAGACCCCAGAGACT
This sequence comes from Piliocolobus tephrosceles, assembly GCF_002776525.5. Lineage (NCBI taxonomy): Eukaryota > Metazoa > Chordata > Mammalia > Primates > Cercopithecidae > Piliocolobus > Piliocolobus tephrosceles. The sequence goes on along the minus strand of NC_045454.1, from coordinate 25,973,614 downwards.
TCCCTTGTTGTTCAGCATCTCGAGTTAAGCTGCATTGAAGTGAATCCACATGTCACAACATCAAAAGTCTCCAAGAGGCCGGGCGCGGTGGCTCAAGCCTGTAATCCCAGCACTTTGGGAGGCCGAGACGGGTGGATCACGAGGTCAGGAGATCGAGACCATCCTGGTCTACACGGTAAAACCCCGTCTCTACTAAAAATACAAAAAACTAGCCGGGAGAGATGGCGGGCGCCTGTAGTCCCAGCTACTCGGGAGGCTGAGGCAGGAGAATGGCGTAAACCCGGGAGGCGGAGCTTGCAGTGAGCTGAGATCCGGCCACTGCACTCCAGCCTGGGCGACAGAGCGAGACTCCGTCTCAAAAAACAAACAAACAAACAAACAAACAAACAAACAAACAAACAAACAAAAGTCTCCAAGAGTTTGTTTTTTGTTTTTTTAATTAAAAAAAAATTATGTTGCTAATCAGAGTACACACTATCAAATCACTTATATAAAAATAACTCAAAACATTACAATTCTAATTTCTGTGGGTGTATAAGGCACAGAAAAATGTCTGGAAAGATTCATACCAAATTGATCATATTTATTAGAACTGAGGGTATGGGAGAATGTGGAGGATACAATCTTCCTTACCTGTATTTAAAATTATTTTTAAAAAGAATGTGTTCATGTATTACTTGTGCAATTCACATAAATTTGGCAGTAAAAATTAACATAGCTGACACAAAATGATTATGAATAGTTGACAATTGTTTTGTTTTGTTTTTGTTTTTTTTTTTGAGACAGAGTCTTGCTCTGTCACCCAGGCTGGAGTGCAGTGGCCGGATCTCAGCTCACTACAAGCTCCGCCTCCCGGGTTTACGCCATTCTCCTGCCTCAGCCTCCCAAGTAGCTGGGACTATAGGCGCCCACCACCTCACCCGGCTAGTTTTTTGTGTTTTTAGTAGAGACGGGGTTTCACCGTGTTAGCCAGGATGGTCTCGATCTCCTGACCTTGTGATCCGCCCATCTCGGCCTCCCAAAGTGCTGGGATTACAGGCTTGAGCCACTGCGCTGGGCCAATAGTTGACAACTGAACAAACAAATAAATATAGTCATTCAAAGACAAGTTTCTCATTGTTGGAGAAAGGATTATAAAATTGGAAAGGGGAGGAGAAGACAGAATACACCCTAGGGTGCTGGATTGAAATTGAAGGTATAAGTAAAAAACTCATGGTTTAAAAAGGGACAGAGGAAGGGAGGACGGGAGAGAGAGTTAGGGAAGTCAGGGGAGAGAGGGAAAGAGATAAAGAAATTGTTCGTATGTATACGCACAGAGGACCTGGAAACAATGGAACTCCACTAGCAATGAGCATACTTAGCATGGAGGCATTGGTTTCTATGTCATTGTCCTGTAAGAGAAAACAGGGCCACTTACAAAATGGTCATTGAAGGCCTGCAACCGAGAAAGCACAAGACGAGCCTGAAACTTCTGGTGCCAAAAAGTAAGGAAATACTCAAAGAATAACAGGGACATATCAGATGGACAAAGAAGCCAGTTTGTAGAGACTCCCACTGGCCAAATATGAGACAAATTTAGCCCAAAAACAAATAATGATTGAAAATCATGATTTATTGAATGAAATAATCATCCGCCAGTTACATGGATATAAATAAATAAGTGAAAAAGAAGGAAAAGCTCTTCCTTGCAGTAGAAAGACAACTAGTACATGTAGAAAGAATACTATAATTAGAAAAATTTCCTCTTGGCAACTACCATCATCATCCTTGAATCAACCAAGAATCCTCAATGGATATTAAAACTACTGAGGGGATGTTTGAGGAATAACAGGGGATATTTACATAGTTTTGAAATATCTCCCATCAGAAGCTTACTTATTTCAAAGGAAAAGGACATTTGCCTAAGAATGGAAAAGTTGAAACACCACTGTCACCAAGACATTCAGGTTAGCAATTCCAATCAGGGGACAAAGCTACATCTTGTACCCCCGACAGGAAGAACCGAGGAGACCAAAGCACCATTGTGGTGGCATTTCTGCCAGAAATGCGTTAGTGCAAACCTAATCCTCATAAAATATCAGGGTTTTTTGTTTTTGTTTTTGTTTTTTTGAGGCTGAGTCTTGCTCTGTCGCCCAGGCTGGAGTGTAGTGAGGCAATCTCGGCTCACTGCAAGCTCCGCCTCCCGGGTTCATGCCATTCTCCTGCCTCAGCCTCCTGAGTAGCTGCAACTACAGGCGCCCACCACTGCGCCTGGCTAATTTTTTGTATTTTTAATAGAGACGGGGTTTCATGGTGGTCTCGATCTCCTGACCTTGTGATTCGCCCGCCTCGGCCTCCCAAAGTGCTGGGATTACAGGCGTGAGGCACGGCGCCCGGCCAATATCAGGGTTTAAAAAACCACATTGAGGACGATCCACACAGTAGCCGGCCTCCAGCCCTCAAAAACATCAATGTCGTGGAACACAAAGGAAGATGAAGGCATAAAAGGAGGCCAAGGAGAGATGGGCACTGAAGGCAACTCAAGATATGCGATTTCCTTCTATCACTAAGGATAGTATTAGGATCATCAGCCTCATCAAAGCAAAATCTGTAGATGATGGGTTATCCTATCAATATTAACTTCCTAATTTGTGTGTATTTTCTAATTTCTGTGTTTATGGAAGTGTGCATCCTTGTTTATGGGAAATGTACGCTGAAGTATTCATGGGTGAAAGAGCATCAGGTCTGCAGTTAATTCTCCAATGGTTCAGAAAAATTAAAGTGTGTGTATACACATAATTAAAGTGTGTGGGTGTGTGCGCGCGCGCGCGCATGTGTATTAGTCTATTTTCATGCTGCTGATAAAGACAAACCTGAGATTGGCTAATTTATAAAGGAAAAGAGTTTAATGGACTCACAGTTCCACATGGCTGGGGAGGCCTCACAATCATGGCGGAAGGTGAAAGCTATGTCTAACAAGGCAGCAGGTAAGAGAAAATGAGAGCCAAATGAAAGCAGAAACTCCTTATAAAACCGTCAGATCTCGTGAGACTTATTCACCACCATGAGAACAGTGCGGGCAAAACCTCCCGCACGATTCACTTACCTCCCACTGGGTCCTGCCTGCAACACATGGGAATTACGGGAGCTACACTTCAGATGAGACTGGGTGGGGACACAGCCAAATCATACCAGTGAGATACATAAAAAGAGAGAGGAAGCGAGAAAAGAATAAAAGCTGGTAAAATGCTAACAATTAGGGAATCTGATGAAGAGAATATGGGAATTCTTACAACTTGTCTGTAAGCCTGAAAATAAATTAAATTAAAAAGAAATGGCAAGTTTAAAGGCAAAATAAAGGGGTAGACAAAACAACTTGCGTCAAGCAACCAGGGACTCCAACCAAGATGTCAGAGTCAACAACTTGGCCAATACTGTGGAGAAGCTGTGTACACAGAATACTCAAAACCCTGGGGCCAAGGCCAGGAGCCTGTCATCCCAGCGCTTGGGCCCAGGAGTTCCAGACCAGCCCAAGCAACAGAGCAAGACCTTATTTTTACAAAAAGAAAATGTTTAAAAGACTAGCCAGGTATGGTGGCTTGTGCCTGTGATCCCAGCTACTTGCGAGGCTGAGGAGGGAGGATCTCTTGAGGCTGAATGGTCGAGGCTGCATTGATCCATGATTGCACCACTGCATTCCAGCCTGGGAAGTCCAGCCTGGAGAGACAGTCAGACCCTATTTGGAGAAAAAAAAGAAAAAAAAATCTGGGTTCAGGTTCAAATGTCGGCCAAGAGAAAGGACAGTAAGGTCTTTCAAAACCTTCATTTCTAAAACAGTACTATTAATCCTAAATCAAAGGACACTAGGGTGATGGAGCAGGTTTTGAGTAGTTTTGAGTGGAGAGCAGCTAGCACTGAGCCAAGCCCCTAGAATGTGCTCACAAGATGAGAGTGTGGCTAGTCTCTCCCTGCTTGCTTGCAGCCCTCAAGCCCATCACTGAAATACACAGGGAGGTGAGGGCCTCAAATACCTGAGACGCTAAGAGTAAGCACAGAGTGGGTGAGGAGCCTCTGTTTCAGGGCCAAGTCTGTGACCCATTGGGTTGCAGAAGCTTTTTATTGAATAAAGTTCCAGGGCTCCAGTGATCCGTCAATGCTGCACCTGCAGCCCGCGGATGTAGGAAAAGCTAGGTGTCAGCTGATTCAGAGGGGCAGGATAGCCAGCCCAGTGCCTGAAACGCATGGGCCTTTCCAGCGCTGCTGGATCTAGCTTTGGAAACTTGGAGGACTGATATAAAGATGGTCCCAGGCTGCTGCAGTCCTTGGCACTAGAGGGCAGGCCAGCAGGTTCCCAGTCTGCAAGGGTCAACTGAACAGGGACCTTGGCACCAACTGCAGAGTGGCTGCTGTCAACTTACACACACGCATGCGCGCACATACACACACACACGCTCTCCAGAGGGAAACTTAGTATATAAAAAATAAAAAATTCATAGAATCAAAGAAGAATTGCATTTCTCAGGCAGTTTAACTCTTTCCCCTTGGGCAGGAGAAGGTTCAGTTTTGACAAAACCCCTAATATGCCTCCGTTGAGACCTGCTGTCACATCTCTGGGTTTGAGTATCCACAGTTCAGGATGGAGGGAGAGCCCAGAGATAGGGCCAGACAGGCCTCCACCCCTCCCTCTGGCAGTTCCTCCATCTCCCCGGCCCCAGCTTCCTCCAAAGTGACATATAAAGACGGCACTGTCCAGTTCCTCCTGTCATCATGGAGATAACAGATAACACGCAGCGTCCTAGAAGACACTCCGCGGTCAATAACTAGCAGCAATGACTGTGATTATCATCCACATTTGCTTCCTGGGGATACAGAAATATATCCTCCCTGGAGCCTCGGTTCTCCTGGACTCAGAGAGGGACATGAGCTGCTGCTATGAGCTGCTCCTGGCGCAAGAGTTCCCAGGCTGCACGTGCCAGGCACACAGCACATGCCCAGGACACACCTGTTGAGTGAACACATGGACAGGTACAGCCAAATCTTTCTGACATCTTAAAAGCACTGAAGGAAATTCTAAGTCCTCTTAAAAATATATCTTTAAAAACATCTATGAGCATGACTTTCCTCGCCCCTATACCTGCAAGCAGACATCGTGTTACCCTTGAGTCTAAATCATCTTTTCCCTTTTGCGTTGCAAAAATTTTCCCTGACAGCCAACAGAACACATTCTTCTTCTAATTGTTGGTTTACCTGTCACAAATGCTGGTGGATCTCCCCATCTCTAATCCTCACCCGCTCATTCATTAACTATCAAGTGTGGCTTTTTGGAACAATTATATTCTGTCCTGCTGTCAGCTCTATCCACACAGGTAGAGGATACCTCCCAACTCCTTACACAGGATGTAAATTATTGCTGGCATACCAGTACCTGAAAAATGATTACACTCAGTGCACAGTTAAATAATGGATGCTTAGCACAGTGCATTGTAATAAGCAAAAGATATGAAATGTCTCAGTTCTAAGTGGAATATGCTAAGTATTTTTTTTGTAATAAAACCGTTTTGGGGGAAGACAGGCTATTGAATCATGGTCTCCAGAAAAGACATCCATGTGTCAGTTCATTTGCAGAAGCCGGCGGGCGCTGTCATCTCATCTGTGAAGTGGGGACAAGAATCATATTTTCAATCAAGTAGAGTTACTGCTTAGCACTGAGCCTGGCACATAGTAGGTGCTCAGTAAATGGCAGTAACTGCTGTCATCTGAGGAATGGCTGCCCTGGTTAGGCTGGCGGTAAGCTAGGGCAGTGTCTGCACTGGAGTGCTCACCACCTTGATGTACCTGTGGTCAGGTTTAGTGTCTGACCACAGGGAGGAGCAGGCACAGCACCCTGCCCTGCCCCACCCACCTTTCCACTGGGAAGCTGAGGGTAGAGCCTGCTTTGTCACCAAACACGATAGAAGGTTCCGGAGGGCTGGGAGGAAATGGAGTTAGGGTGGCTCTTGAAGACTTCTCTGCCTTGGAAGCCTTCCAGAAATAAAACCCTGGAACTCAGTGCAGTGCTCAGGCCTGGGCAGTGGGGGCCTCTTCCTGAGCCCCATGCTCTACAGGGCCCTTCTGTGATCCTTGTCTCAGGACAAGGAATACGCAGATACAGGGGCATGCCTGCCTGGGGCCTGCATTCTTCCCATTTCAAAGCATGCTCTAGTCCCCTTAGGAAGTCCATTTCACAGCAAAGGAAGCTGAAACCCAGAGGATACCGATTTCCCTGCAAAGCAGAAGATGTGGTCTTGCTAATTCCAAACCAGTTGTTCCTTATTCCAAAGCAGTTCTGGCCTCACCCTGCCTCCTGCTCCCTTGTGACATGGGTGCCCGGGATCTTTTGCACCTGTGCAACAGGCACCTCTTTGACCTCCTTCACAACAAATGAAGCTGAGACCCAGAAGATAAAGGATTCACTGGGAAACAGAAGAGATGGTCTTTGAAGCTGGTCCAGCCCCACCCTCTCCCCACACCTCCCAACCCTCCCGTGATATGGGTTCCTGGGACCTTTGCACCTGTCCATAGGGCACTTCTTTGGCCACCTAGACCAGTCCATCTGGTGTTCTCAAGCCAAGGCCCCCAGAAGATGCAGCAGGCTGTGCTGAGTGGGAATGAACCTTCCTGCTCTCATTCCTGCCTGGGGAGGTGGAGCGGGACCCACCATAGAGCCAGGGCTGAGAGCAGCAGAACTATCTAGAACACTCACCCCAGCATCCTGCCCACTGCAGCACTGATGCCGGAGCAAACCACCTCTGCTCACAGGACTTCTCAGCAGAGTCCCCTCTGCAGTCCCCACAGGAGGTCTGGAGCTCCAGGGCCAGAAGTGCATGGTTTTCCTCTGTATCCCTAAGCACCCCAGAGCACTGAGGCACAGGGCGTAGTGCTGGGGTGCTGCGTAACCTGCAGATGTTTCCAACCTTCTAAGTCTCAGCGTATACATTTGTTTCCTGAGGCCATGATACTAAACATGGTGGCTTAAAACAACAGATAGTTATTTCTCACTGCTCTGGAAGCTGGAAGCCAGAAATCAAGGTGTCTATAGGGTCATACTCCCTCAGGCTTCAGCGGAAAATCCGTTTCTTGACTTTTCTGGCTTTTGGTGGCCTTCCTGAGGATGTGACTGCATCCCTCTAATCTCCGCCTCTGTCTTTACACCACCATCTCTCCCTATGCCAGCTCCCCCATGTGTCTCATGTAAGGACACACGTCATCGAAGTCAGGGCCCACCTGGATAACTCAGGATGATCTCAGCATCTCCAGACACTTGATTCACTTGTATCAGGTGATATGGTTTGGCTCCATGTCCCCAACCAAATCTCATCTTGAATTATAATCCCCACGTGTCAAGTGCGGGACCAGGTGGGAGTAATTGGATCCTCGGGTCGGTTTCCCCATGCTGCTCTCATGATAGTGAGTTCTCAGAAGATCTGATGGTTTTATAAGCGTCTGGTATTTCCTCTGCTCGCAACCCTCTCTCCTGCTGCCATGTGAAGAAGTGCCTGCTTCCTCTTCACCTTCTGCCATGATTGTAAGTTCCCTAAGTCCTCCCCAGCCATGCAGAACTGTGAGTCAATTAAACCTCTTTCCTTTATAAATTACCCAGTGTCAGGTATTTCTTCACAGTAGTATGAGAATGGACTAACACATTAGCAAATACCCCGTTTCCAAATAAAGTAAACATTTACAGGTTCCAGGGATCAGGATGTGGACATATCTTTTTGGGGACCACCATTCAGCCCACTACTGTGTCCTCAATTATAAGGCACAAATAATAATAGTATTAGCCTCACAGAATTTTGGTGAGGATTTAACACGACAATGTATATTAGACAAATGCTAAAAATATTCAGTATAGATATTTTAATTTTCTCTGCACATACATTTAGGTAAAAAAATAATATATCGATCTTGATAATAGAGTCCTAGTGCACGTCAAACATTTACTTGCTTAGTTTAATCAAAACCATCTTTAAACGTTATTTGCATATTCAGGGTGAGGTATCCTTGTGCAAATCCCAGGACAAGGTGTTCCCAGGGACAGGGGTAGTCGGGGTCATTAAAGGGGCTTTAAACATCACTGATGAGTCACTTTCATTGTACTAGCAAAATAAACAGTTCAAGTACAAGAGCTAAGGTTTCTAAGACACACATGGACTTTCAGAGAAAAATGCAGCAAATGGATCAAGAGAAGAAAAAGAAAGAACAGGATTTTTTGTTTAAGATTAAAAAAAGGAAAACAGTCATAGATGTCTTTGGCAGAGAAATGGCTGAACGCTCCAAGTTGCATCTCAACTGTGTGGCCCTCCACAGGGGTTAACAGAAAACTTGAAGGGCCTGAGAAAAGCAAGTCTCCAACAATATGTGCAAAATAATTATTAATTTTTTTAATCTTTGTAGAGACAAAGTCTCGCTAGTTGCCCAGGATCATAGCACCCAGCCGCAAAATGATCATAAATGTAAAAAGCAACGGCCTGTGCGTGCATGAGTACGCTTTCCTGTGCACATATAAGCATGGAATGATGACATACTTCTACCTCGCAACCCGGGTGGAAAGGGCCAATCTCCTTCCCCCAGTTCACTGCTGTCCCTTCCGCAAAGGGACAGGAATGAAGAGGGAGTTTTACTACTTCTGTAATGTGTGGCAATTTCTCAGCAAAGATGGCAGCAGGATTTGCCAGTGCAATCTCAAAATTAAGGAAATTTCACATCCAGCTGTCAAAGGCTGTCAAAGGACAGCTGGGTGTGACTAAGGCGGAGGAGCTCCCGCTCTTGTCTGAACACTACTCTCCTCCCCACCCCCATCTACAGAACAGATTGGCTCCCGGACAAATTCCCATAGTCTCTAATTCTGCTGTAAGGGTTTGGGTACCTTGCCAGGCAGGTCCTGGGCGCCTGATGGATTTTGAATGGGAGACTGAGTGACCTGCTGACCGGCCAGGCTCCTGAGACCCACTGGCAAATATCCTGTGGTCTTAGCATCCCCTGTTCCATCCACTTGCATGAGGACAAAATGAAGAGCTTCAAGGCCCTGCCTGCTTAGGGACGCTGGACACCAGGGTGCTGTGCCCAAGGGTGCACATGCTCTGGTCCCTGGCACGGCTGGGCCTGCAGAGGAGGCAGGAGTGAGTCACCACAAAGCTATGCTGCACAGGTGCAGTGAAACTGTGATACGCTGGGAACTGAGCCCAGGCTGGGCTGTGGGCCCTGGAGGAGAGGGGGCCAGTCAGCACCAATCCACCAGGGTTGAAATAGAAAACACGCTATGGCTCGCCCTCTCTGAGAGTGCACCGGCTTTCCTACTTCTGAGGCTTTGTTTTGCCACAATGGATGCATTTCTGAGTTCCTGTCTTTGTAAACAGATACCATTCAATGCAGCGGGTGATTTTTCAGGCCATCCGTCTCTCTGCTTTCCCACATTTTGGAGGAGCAGAGTTCAAGTTCTAGTTCTTGCCCTAAGCTGTTGTGTGATCCGCATGGGCCAAGTCACCAGGCTGGGCTCCGACCTGCTCTGTGAAACTGCAGTCAATGGGGCTGGTGTGTGTCCAAGGACAGCGGGAAGCAGCATGCCCTGAAGTCACCCATGAATCCTCTTAGTCATTCCCCGGGGTGCCCTGATGCTGATGGACGAGGCCACACTTAGATTCAAGTCTGCAAGGAAGGACTGCAGCATCTAAAAGCTATCACCTGGCCAGCATCTGGAGAAGGTGGTGCTGAGGCAGGTGCCTTAGCAGGAGTGGGGAAGGAAGGAAGTCACTTCAATAAATGATAATGAACTTTGCCCAACATCCTCCTAGCTAGAGGAGAGTCTGGGTTTCCTTTCCAGAGACTCTGATAAGACAAAGAATCAGCTTATGGTTCCATGCTTTCCTGGCTCTCTGGTGACTGGAGGAGGGAAACGAAGGAGATGAGGTTTCCACTGTTGATCAATGGGGAACGCCAACCAAATGTTGCAGTGTTTTGAACTCCCCCGAAACCCCTCTGCAGTAGGCAATGGTGAATCCAAATAGCACACATCTCGGGGCAGTGAGGACGGGCTCTGCTTGCTACTCACTGCAGGGGGACACAGTAAGCTGTTCTGAAACCCCAGCTGCTGGCTGCAGGTGGAGGTAGCCTGAATGCTCCAGAAACTCCAGGCCTGCTTCATAACTCACCATGTTGCAGGAATGTGTCATCCTCAGAACAATGTCACTAAAGGCCTGGGGGATTTGCGTCTGCCTCAAAATCATACCCGGCCTTATTTTCAAATCACTGCGCTTACCACCAAGTGTTGTGCCCTTTCTTTTTTGCAAGGCAGGGGCGCTGGGCTAACACAACCTGAGCTCCCTTCCTGCTCAAAGCACCAAGAGTTGTGCCCTTTCTTTCATGCAAGGCAGGGGCACCGGGCTAACATGACCTGAGCTCCCTTCCCGCTCAAAGCCACGCCACAGACACCTGTCACTACAGCTGCACCCCAAGTGGCTCTGTGTGGTTTCGGCTGGTGTCACAGTTACTCAGGCACCCCTGGGGTTTCTGGGGGCGGGGTCAGCTTGCCCTAAGACAGGCATAGCAGCAGCAGAGGGGTCTATAAGTGGGAATTCTGTATCCTTCTCTGCAGGGAATGGGGAATCAATCCCTTGTCCTTAGAAATCTGGGGGCATCTCAAGGCCTCTACATCTAAAAGAACCAGGTAAGCCCCCCTTACTAAGTGCCAATCCTGTCCAAGTTTTGCTCAGGGGCTAGTGTTGGGGTGATGAGTGAGGTGTTTGCAGTCTTGGGAAGAAGCTCCATGTGACCGTGTAACAGAAGGTGAGATTGCCCAGGGCAGGAGGGGACAGTCCAGTCATTGGGAGGGGAGGGGTGCGGAGTGCAGGGGATGCAGCAGGAGAGCGCAGCGGTGGTGTCAAAACTGAGTGCAGGGTCATTCTCCACCAACACAAGCATGCAGACTTAGTCCCCATGTTCAGCCTCCCCGAGGCTCAGTTTCTCCCCTTCTGTGAAATGAGATTATAAAGTGACTTTCCCATTGTAGGACTGCTGCGGGATGGAGAGAGAAAGGCAACACAGAGGAATCCACTCAGGGTCTGGCTCCTGCACACCCACCACGTTGGCCTTGCTTTTAGTCTTTCCGGCCTGGTGAAGAATCCCTTTACATCTCATTAGAATCCAACACGCCCTCCGTGCACATGCCTGCCGCCTGGCCACATCAGCTCTCTCGCTGCGGGGCCCTTTCCCAGGTGCAGTAGAGACAGAGAAAGATTCAGGTCCCAGGTGCTCCCGGGCTGGGGCAAGACTCACCTGTAAGCAGATTGCAATATGAAGTAGTGACAGATGTTTGCCCAGAGGGCCTCAGGAGTGACTGTCTGTGCCTGGGGGTATTCCCCCGGGCATACGAGGCAGAGGCGCTCTGATGCTGTAACACACACAGCAAACAGGAACAGAGTATGTTCATTCTTTTTTATCATGTATGCCTTCATTTGCCATTCATTCATTATTTCTTGGTTATCTACTCTGTGCCAGGCACAGAGAAGTTTCCCAATAAGGGAACAGCCCACCATTCAGAGGAAGTGATGGCTCGGAGGGGCCTTCCCTGCACAGGGTCACTGCTCTGCCCGCCTGTCCTCACAGCGCCACCATGGGCCTGAGGCTGCCGCTCTCACTGGGGTTCACGCCACTGGACAGTCTGCCTGGCCGATTCCTGTGTTCCCTGTCTCGATCTCCATCCCACAGCATTGTCCTACTCACAGCACCAAGGACAGGACTGGACACGCTTCAGGTGACTGAAAGCAAGGTGACCATGGTGGGTGTGCAGGAGCCAGGCCCTGAGTAGTGAGTTCCTCTGTGTTCCCTGTTCCTCTCTATCCCACAGCAGTCCTGTTGGTCAGTCCTGTTGACGGCTGTGGCCTTTGGTGTGGGGAGTGCTCCGGGGAGGGTGCTCCAGAACGGGTGACTCCTCCCTGGCTTCAGGGAGCACTTTGTATGAGAGCCAGAGATGGCTGCACAGAGGCCGTTCAGGAGAATGGACATTGCAAGCAGAGGGATGGATGTAAGCCAAGGCACAGAGGGTTGCACTACTCAGGGTGGTGAGGGAACAGGATGGTGCCGTGGGGAGCTGTGTGCTCAGAAGCTAAGCCCAGACACTAGCCCCAGAGGAGGGGCCTGGGAAAACCACCAGAGTGTCTGAGCGACTCTCATTCCCTTTGGTGCCTTAGCCTGAGTGTTTTGAAGGCAGAGCTGAGGCAAAACAGTATGTGTGAGTAGTTTATTCCGGAACATGACCCCGTAAGCAGGGATGAGGGAAGAAAGGGCAAAAGCAGCAGATGCCCAGCCATTCGAAGGACACACCATCAGATTCACCACTGCTGTGGGCAATGGGGCTCCACCCCAGGACCCCTCTGGAGGATGCCGTGAAATGATTCCAAATTATCCACTCTGGGGAAGGAAGGCTTCTCTGCTGTTGGTCAGGCTGGCCCCAGGACCTGCTAAGTCACTGCAGTTCAAGATTGCCTGGGAGCACAGACTGGGCAGGCTGCACGGGGTGGCTACGCTGCAGTCTCAGACCCCCCTGGGGAAGACACGAGGGGCTTGTCCCTGGGCCTGACCTGCTGCCTGCTCTGGTTGCTTCTGTGTGGATTGATCAGTGCCTCTGCAGAGTGGTCCCTATAAAAAGGCTTGAGTCTGAGTTGGGGCTGAGAGTTCTAAGTGGGGCATGAAAGGAGATCTGACTAGGGATTTAGGGAAAAGCAAAAGCCATCAGTCCCAGCTGTCTGACATGGGTCTTTGCTGAGGGCTAGATTTTCCCAAACTTGGAGCCAAGCATTCCAGGGCAAGTAACTGATTTGGGAAGTGCAAGGGAGACAGGGAGGGGACTGGGTGAAGGATGGCACCCACTTAAGGGGGTGAGACTGGGGCTATTGATAAAGTGGGTGACTGCAGCTTAATCCCATGAGAAGACTCCCAGAAACATGCATCCCAGGCTTATTCGCCCCTACAAGAGGTGAGGAGCTGGGGTTCAGACCCTTCCACGGTGTCTTACAACACAACTGCTAGTCCCTGCCCAAAGTCCCTGTCCGTCATTGGTTGGGAGCTGTCCGTCATTGGTTGGGAGCTGTCCGTCATTGGTTGGGAGCTGCTCCCAAGGGTATAAGCTCCCTGGCTCTCGGGGGCCTGCCATGAGAGTGGAGTGGTTTTTTCAAGTTTTGAACAAAGCTCTCAGACACGGGAAGGCAGATTCCAGCTGTTCTGTCCGGTAAAGCCCTTGATCCAGGCCTCAGCCGTAAGACATGGAACAGGACTGCTGCAGGCTATCTTGATGGCCAGGAGAAGCCACTTGCAAACCCCTGCTCCAAGTCCTCAGCCCGGGAAATCGCCCTTCAGTTCAACAAGCACTTCCTATGAGTCTCTCACCGGCTTTGCTTTGGTTTTCTCCGCAGCCTGCAGCACCCTATCAGGCATGAGAGTACCTGTTTATTTGCTTCTTGGATTACGGTCTGTCTCCCCGACAGATCTGATCAGCTCTCCAAGGACAGGGACTCGGTCATACTGTTTTATCTCAAGTGCCTAACACGGTGCCTTGTCCGTGAAAGACGCTCACGTATCTGTTGAATAAAGGAAATAAGGGAAGGAAGGAGCGATGCCTGAGACTCTCGGAGACTAGCTGTCAATCAATGTAGTTTCCTGGGGAGAAATGCAGGTCCCTTGCCACAGCTTAGCATGAGTGCCTTCCTTTGGCTTCCCCTGGGCCCTAGGGCTGGCTTCCCAAAGCTGCTGTTCAGTGGCCCACTGGGGTGGGGGGATTCCTCTAGGCACCATCACAGCCATTTCCAGTAGAGTGAGTCCTCTGTGAGTCCTGGCAGATCTGAGATCCATGCCCTATCCTACCTCCTCTATCCAACCCCAGCCCCACGGTCTTCCTTACACATAGTTGGTGGTGTAAAGTCACGGCAGTATTCAAAAGGTTAAAGCAGAGTGAACTGTTAATTTTAATGCTTTCTCTAAGCTTCAGTTTTAATAAGCGAAAATGATGTTCTTATTTGCAGTAAAGTGGTGTTATAAAATTCTGTCTGTCAAGCTCATTTTAAAACCATGGAAATAAATGATCTGACAAAATCAGGCTATTAGACAAGTGAGGAAGAGTGATTTCCATAAAAGTAGAGGAGCTGTTCCTTAATTTCACACTTGGTAGTCTTTTGGGTCGACTAAATTTTTAAATAAGTGATAAAATTATATTAGCGCAATTGCATTTTTATAGATTTTTTTGGTCATTGTACTCTTTTTCAATCCCTTTATTTTAACTCAAACTGTTCTGCTGAAAGGTTACTCTCAACTTATGTTACCTCGTAACAGTCTTCTGCCCACGACATGGCCTGAAGCTCGCAAATCCTCAGACTGTCCTGGCAGGGTCCAGTCGAAGCATGTGTCTGAGAAATGGCCATTCCCTGCTAGGCACATGGGCTGGGGTTTACGGTCCTGGGTGCAGAGGCAGGGCAGGGAGGCCACTGAGGGTATCCCATGGGGCTGGGAGCTCACCTGTACCTGGGTGTCTGAACTCACTCAGTTTTTGCTGGAAATAAAAAAAAAAAAAGAGAGAGAGAGAGAGAAATAGGAGGTCGTGTTCTCCAGAAACCCTCTTTCCTCCAACTCATGATGCTGGGTGTGGACGGCAGCTGTCACTGTTTGCTGAAGTAGCTGCATTTAGGGAAGGGGAAAGAATGGTGGTTCTTTTGTGATCCGTCCTGTGCCCACCATCTAAGAACCCTCAAATCATCACATCTCCAGCCCAGGCCGAGGATTTTTATCTCACTCACTAGGAAAATCCTTAGAGAAAGCCCAGGATCCCAGGTCTCTTGTGCAACCGAAATATCACTGATGGGACAGACCTGGGCCCAGCGGCGTGGGACAGAATGCTTCAGACTTGACTTTTCATCACTAGAACAACTTCTATGATGTGCATCTTTCATACTTCCTTCTGCACTGTCCTGTGCTGATTTGCCAGGTTAATTGTTCAGAGGCAGACATGGGCCTCCTGTAGGCTCAGCCTTAGCCCTGAGCCATCTCCAGGGCCCAGCTCAGGGCCTGGGGTCTGCGTCCATTTGCTGCTGTGTTTTCAGCTAATTCTAAGACCCAGCCAGCAACCCCTACTCCCCTCTGCAACCTGAGTTCCCCTCTTGCTCTGTCCCACCCATTCCACCCCCACCCCAGGTCTCTGCCAGATTCACCATCCTCGTCCGTGTCTGGTCATCTCTTGCCCATGGTGCCCTAAGTACAGCCAGTCCGGTGACACAACATAAAGTGTAGTTTGGCAAATGACTGCCCCTCCTCTTCAGTGGTCAAGTCTGGGTTCAGAATCTGAGACCTGGGGCTGTGCGGAAGCTGGGAGCTCAGCCTTGACACCCACCTGATCTCTGGGCTCTGTCTTCCTGGCATGCATTGAGGAACTCTGGCTGACAGGCTATTCTCTGGGCTTCCCAGGGCATGTTTTTAAAACATGTATTCATTTCCGGGTAGTCTTTTTCCAGGAAAAATATGAGGCTCCTTATGGGAAAAATTATAAAATTATTTCTCCTTAGTGGGAGAAAACACACCTTTGTTGAGCATCTACTATGTGCCAGGCACAGGGCTAGGCTGTCAGAGTGCAGTCAGTTTGTTTATTTGGACAGGAAGGGTGTGGCGCTCACTTGGGAAGCACGGCTCTTGGAACAAAAGAGCATTCTGTCCCAGTTAGAGAATGGCCTCCTGTTGCTGAAACCCAAGCACGAGGAAAAAGGAGAGGCAGGCTGGGTTAGCATTTCGGAAGGCACTGAGCTTGAACTCAAAGGTTGTGAGAATCCACTCACCACATGCATTTTTAAAATTATGAATTTAGTCCAAGTTTTCTCAGCACTTTCTGTGTGCAAAGCACTGTGCTGGCTCCTTTAATATTAAATAGAAGGCCAATTTTGAATGCAGGGCGTGGTGGCCTGGGGAGGATGCCTGCATTCCCCTAGAGGACCTTTCAGGCTGCACTCTTGGCTCAACAGTAAGAGAGGCAACCTGGAAACTTATATCCTCCAGTGCCTCAGTCTCTCCATCAGTACAATGGGTGCTCAGGGTGCCCAAGGGCTCTTCCACCCCTGGCGTGCTGTAGGCAGAAGATGTGTGGACATTAAGAAGCCGAGAACTGCAGGCTGGGTCTGTGTGCCCTCTGCCAGCCACTGAACACTGCTCTGATATTCAAGGGAGCATCTTCAGAACTCAGAAGTCAAAACTCACATTCTCCAGAGTCTCTGAGAGGCAATGCCTGAGCTTAGGGGAATGTTAAATTTCCAGTATTTCCTGCAAAAGAGGAGGAAGCGCCGATAGGCAAAGCCCGAGGGGTGGCCTTGGAGGGACAGGGCTGTCTCTCCCAAGGAAGGAATAAAGAAGTCCAAATTAGTCATGTTGTATTACTTCTTTTTATGGCAATGCTCTGAAAGTCTGCAAATGTCAGCATGTTAATTTACTGTCACTCAGTGATATTATTTCATCCTTTCAAAAATGTGTTTCTTGCATTTTCAGTAGCATACTCCAAGTGTTCTCCATCTCAAAGTTTCTATAGATAGTGCGACTACTTTCACTCTGACCGTTGCCAAAATGTAGAAATTCATCGTTGACTGCAGCCACATATACGTTACAAGTGGAGCTGGGACTCGGGTTTCCTGCTCACAGAAACTGGGGGAGAGGTCTGAATTTTCTCTGTGTTCTTGTTCTATCACCTCTTGTCCTCCGAAAGTGCTCTGTGGTTTCTCTCTCAAGGCACGTGCAGAGATAAATTTCATAGAGAAATGTTAAGCCGTCAGTCACGGCTGAGTTTGTATATGAAGTCAGAACCCTCCCTGTCTGCGAGCCCAGCCCCCTCCGCCCCAATGATTCTCCTATGGTGGCAAACTTATTTCAAAAATTCTGATGAAACACTTTGTAAATTTTGTTATTCTGTGATGATAATAAATCATTATAGCCTTAAACACTTCTCTAGCTTGGAGCCTCAGTCACAAATTATCTTGTCATTCTGACCAAAACATTCTCCAAAAAAGCTTGACAAGTGCTAAAACCCAGAACATGAAACCATGTGTTGTTGTGAAAGCAAGATTCAGAAATGTCAATTAATTAGATTAAGAGGCTACTTTTAGCTTTACCCGTGTTGCCAAATAACCCTTAAAATATGCATAGCAGTGGAAATCTACCTCCGCGGTACAGTACTTCTGTGCTGAGGGAAGACAATGGCTCGGACTAATGGACAAAATTGTTGTATCTGTCAGTCAGCTGCAAAGAATGATCTAGAAGCAAATGTCTTGCTTCTTTTTCCACAATGTGGTTTCACGAGCTGGGTAAACGCTACCATTTATGAATTTGAAGAGTTCCCCCCTCCCACTCCACCTCTTAAAAATCATACACAGATCAAGAAGAAAAAGTCAAGTCTTTTTCATATGTCTTTACTAGTAAGATAGGTTTTTAATGTCTTTCTGTGCTTCTTTTTTTTAAAAATTTGCATTTGCATTTTGAAGTTCACTTTGTAAAAAAAAAAATACATCGTGGAGAAATTATTTAAATTTTTTTTATCTCTGTTTCTTGAAAATCTTATCTTTAAATAATCTATATCCTCAATTTTATTTATGCCATAAACTGTTCCTATATTTTAATGGTCTGTTTGCTTTAAAAGGGGTTGTTGGTTTTAATAGCTCAGTTGCTATCTTTGTAAACTAAACTCCTTCTGACGAAATTCGAGCAGATCATCTCTGCCTGTGAGTGGAAGGCACATTCCAACCCCTGAAAAGGAAATTTAAGCCAAATAAATGTTCTGCCCAAATTAAAATACATAAAATGAATAGTTAACTCGGACAAGAGCTGATGGACGCAACAGTTGGGCGCGGACATGTGGGTGTCAAGAACGCTGACTGCCAGGCAGGGCCTCAGGAGAGAAAACCCAAATGAAATTAATTTCCTGTAACCCCCTTTGTCCATTCCTCAGGACTAATTGATGGCACGGACGTCTTGGGTAAGCAGAAACAGCCAGGGCAGACAGCATCGTGAAGGGTGGTGTAGGTCTCTGCCCTGCTGAGGTCTGAAGATGGATGGCTCAGAATTGCAGCCTCTGAGCCTGGACTTGGAGGTCCCCCATCAGTTCTCTAAGGGGCACAGGGAGAAGAAACTCTCCTCCAAATTCTCAAGGCCATTGAACCCACCTTGATTATATTAGAATCCGTGTGGATTCTGGCAGTAATTTTAGGACAAGTCATTTTCATGGAGGAAGGACAAAGAAATGGCAGGGAGTGGGGGAGTGGGGGCACTGGAAGAGAATTCTATGAAGCTTTGCAAAACTGCATGGAGCTGTGACAGCAGCCCCTCTCCTCTTGGCATTCATAACCTCGCCACCCGCTGCCCACGGCTGCCCCCCAGCAGCGAGCACGAGGAGCTGCGAAGGCATGAAGGAAAGCTGCCTTCTCCCCAGTCGGAGTGCCCCCGTCCTGCTGGTCAGGGCGAGATGTGCCCTGTGGCAAGTGGGGGACTTACTGGGGGAGGCATTTCCTGCATGGGGCCACTTCCTGTGTGATGTTGTTTTGTGCGGGGCCAAGAGAGGGGGGACAGGGTGCCCTGTAGCAGGCTTCCAGGTTTCCATGTCTCACAGATCCTGTGGGTCCCCTCTGCTGCTCTCATCCCCACCCGTCTCAGCCAGTCCCACTGTTTCTAGCTAGCAATGAGGCAATTAATGAGCTGTACAGAAGCCCTAAGTTATCTCTGGAACTAGATGGGTAATAAACACATAAATAAGTAAACAATTAAATAACTAAATAAAATAAAACGGATGAGTGAGGCACCAGAGCTCTAGTCTCCATGGAATGAGTTGTACGGGGTAGCAGAAACAGTGGGGGAAGAGGGGGAGGCCCACAGCTCCAACCTTGGCTCTGCCGCTGACATGGAGTGTGTGACCTTGGGCAAGTCACTCCTCCTTGCTGGGAGCTCTCCCACCCGGTCAAAGACCCCATGTGGAATAGGTGCCAATAGGAGAGCATCGGGGAGATGGGAGCATGAATGACTTAACGCCACAAGAGGCAGGCATATCCATACGGCCTCACATTCCTTCATCTTCCCAGTCTGCATCTGGCCAAAAGCTTCCTCCTGCAAGCCCTATGATTGTGGGGACATATTCTACCTGTGCACAGGGAAGCCACCCTCAGCCAGTGACAGGCAGGAGGTGGTGGACCATCAGCTGCCTTGCTCTGGGGTGGGGCCCCTTGAAGATGAGAGTTTCCCGCACAAACCTACAAAGGTTCCCGGGCACCAAGTACCAGTGGCCTATGGTGGCAGCCTGCTCCTTAATGCATTGGGAATTGGTTTCCTTTTGTCCCCCATCTGCCTCCTCTTTCCTCCTATCTGAACCTTCCGGGCTCCCCTATCAAATGAACTACCTGCCCTCAAAGCCTCATCTCAGTCCCGCTTGTGGGAGAGCCCAGCCTACAAGACAGATGGGGAGGAGCAGGGCCCGAGGTCAGCCAGAGAGCGGATGTCCTGTCTAAAATGGGCGGCTGCTGTCCGGTTCCAGCCACCTGCTGTCATGCAGGAATGTGGCATTCGGAGATGCCAGAAATCTGACTGTTGTATGAAATCTCCCAGTCTTCAAAATTTGGCAATGAATTCAAGTTTTGTGGGTTTTTCTTTTTTCTTTTTTAAGAGGTGTGGCTCAAGGCAAACAAATCAGCAGGTCATATTCTGTCCACAGGTCACATTTTGCAACCTGTGCCAGGTAAAATATTCACTGTGCAGTTCAGGTGCCAGAGACAGGGCCAGTCAATGAAGGCTCCTCTTTCTAGTAAATTCTGGTCTGCAGCCATAACAGGGTTTAGGAAGTCATGACCACAAGGACCAGCAGTCTTTGGGCAGAGAGGCCCACTCTGACTCTGGGGTGGGGGTCCCCAGCTATACCTTGTGGAGAGAGTGGCCAGGAGGTTCTCAAGGTCAGCATGGCCCACCCTGTACACCTCTGGCCCAAGGAGGAGGAGACACTGCCTGCCCCATCAGGAGAGCCTACTCCCAGTGGGTTACAAAATCCTATAGTCGGCCGGGTGCAGTGGCTCACGTCTGTAATCCCAGCACTTTGGGAGGCTGAGGCAGGTAGATTACCTGAGGTCAGGAGTTCGAGACCAGCCTGGCCAACACGGTGAAACTCAGTCTCTACTAAAAGTACAAAAATTAGCCGGGTGCGGTGGTGCATGCCTGTAATCCCAGCTACTCTACTTGGGAGGCTGAGGCAGGAGAACCACTTGAACCCAGGAGGTGGAGGTTGCAGTGAGCCAAGTTCACACCATTGCACTCCAGCCTGGGCAACAAGAACAAAACTCTGTCTCAAAAAAAAAAAAAAAAAAGAAAGAAAGAAAAGAAAAAAGAAAATCCCATAGCTTGGTTTCTCATCAGGATGCTCCCTATTGTAAATTGAAGTCCTTGAATCAGAGGTGCCACTCCTTGAGAAATCTGAGAAGGTCATACCAGGGCTCATTCCCCCCTTTAGCAAACTGAGGCCAGACATTATTCAAGATGCACAGAGAATCACCTACCAGCCCTTTGCATCCTGGACTGGAACCCTAAACATATGGCTTCAGGCAGAGCCAGGCCAGCTGCTCTGGGCCTGAAAGCAGGTGGGAACACACCTGCTCTCACTATTGTAAAAGGAAAGCCCCTTTCCCCTGAAAGTTGCTGAGTCACACGAGGGTGGGTCACCCACAAAGGGAAAAGTGCCTGAGGCCAAGGCAGAGACAGAGGGAGGTGGGGTGCTGAGAGGGGTGGAGGGGCAGGTTCCTGGTGACATCACTGAGCACCCATGTCCAATTGAAGCCCCTCATCCTGGACTTCAGTCACACGAGCCCAAATCCCTTTCTTTGCTTAAGATCTTGAGCAAATTCTTGCTGACAGCATCTTGACGAGCACTCCTGGCCCCTGAGCCTGGAGAAGAACAGGTGTCCTGTGAGTCACAGGTTCTGAAAAGCAGTAGAGAGCATCATTTGTTAACCGGGATCCACCACGAAGGCCTAGAGGTGGACTTCAGGGAGCCCATGTCCCCCTACACTTAAGCAAATGCATGTAGGTGCTCGCATCCACTTTCTCCTGAGGAGAGAGACTGTATCTCTCAAAGGGTCTACAACCCCTAAAATGGTCAAGAAAACTGGTATACCTAGCCTGGTCAATGTAATGAGACTCTGTTTCTACCAAAGAAAGAAAGATTAGCTGAGTATCGTGGTGCCTGCCTGTGGTCTCAGCTACTAGGGAGGGCAAGGCAGGAGGATGACTTGAGCCCAGGAGTTCAAGGCTGCAGTAAGCTATGATTGCACCACTTGAAGTCCTTGAATAAGGGGCGCCACTCCCTGAGGAATCTGAGAAGTTCACACTGGGGCTTATTCCCCCTTTTGCAAGTTGAGACCAGACATTATTCAAGATGCACAAAGAATCACCTACCAGCCCATTAACAGGACCCTTTTCATCCCAGATCATAACCCTAAACACACAACTTGAACCTGACCTTCAAGCAGAGCCAGGAAGGCAACAGAGGAACACTCTGTCTCAAAAAAAAAAAAAAAAAAAAGTTGTGGTATAAAGTTCTAATAAATCCCCATCTGAGACACACTGGAATAGAATAAAATGCATTTATTTCGAAAATAGTCATGGTGATATTTTGCTTTGGACGATTCAGAAGGCACTCCCTAGGATGTGACAAGTGACACCATCAGCCTCACCATCTCAAAAGCAGCACCAGAAGGGACATCTAGGGACCAAGCCCCTGTAGTTTCCACCAAGGAGAGGGCCAGCCTTCCAACACCCTCCCTTCTCTGCAAGCTCAAGTGGCATCCATCCTTCAAGGTCCAGCTCAGACCCTGTCCGGCCCAAGGAAGCGCTCCTGGCTGACCCACTTCAAGTTTCAGGGTTTGAACCTTGCAATTTCACTTTGTTTTCTGTCTAATCGTGTTCTTCATTCCTTGCATGTTGTCACTGACTTGGCATGACTGCTGACTACATACATGTCTCCTCTCTCCAGCTTGACTCCAAACTTATGAAAGGCAAAGGCAGGTCTTAGGAATTTTCTTCTTGTTCTTGGTGATGACACAGGGCCTGAGGGCCTTCTCTCAGCCTGCACAGGTAAGATGAGAGCTCACCCTTGCCTGAGAATTGTGCAGGGTCCAGGAGACCCAGCTGGGCCCCCACGTGTCTTGGGGAAAGTTCCTCAGACCCTCTCTCAGAAGAAAACCATAGGCCCCCCATGTTCAAATGGGCCATGGTGATCAAGTCCCTTGCAGGCCCTGCCCTCACTCATTCTCTGGGAGTCCGGAAGCTCCCTCCATCCCCCACCACTCCTTCCCCTACCCATGCCCCCAGAGCTTCCATCAGGCCCAAGCACAAGGCACCATCTCCTCAGCATCTCCATGCTTCCCCTGCCCCCACTCCATCTACCCTTCCCCCATCTCTTGGCTGCTAGAAAGAGAGGGAAGGGTCTTTCTGGTGGGTGCCTCACATCTCTGACTTTTTAGTCCCATTTAGGAGAATAAGCCCATTTTTTTTCCTGGACTTCAGAAGCTTTTTGTCCCCACTTGCCCCTTGGAAGGGAATCACACAGGAGTGAGGGTAGAGGGCATTTAGAGAGGAGAGGCTGTGGCCAGGTTTTCAGAGCACCTTCTCCTTTGGGATCACTGTTGCCAAGCACTATGCTGAGCTTGTTGAGAATGGGGATATTGAAAACATTTGAGAAGGCTGAGATGAGAAGCTGGAGAGAGCAGAGTGAAGGTAGGAGTCATCTGTTCAATGGCCACACCTTTGACAAGTGCAGTAAGAAGGCAGGTGATATGGTTTGACTGTGTCTCCACCCAAATCTCATCTTGAATTGTAGCTCCCATAATCCCCATGTACCATGGGAAGGTCCCGGTGGGAGGTAATTGAATCATAGGGGTGGGTCTTTCCCATGATGTTCTTGTGATGGTGAAGAAGTCTCACGAGATTTGATGGTTTTATAAATGGGAGTTCCCCTGCCCACGCTGTCTTGCCTGCCACCATGTAAGATGTGCCTTTGCTCCTCCTTCATCTTCCTCCACGACCGTGAGACCTCCCCAACCATGTGGAACTGTGAGTTCATTAAACCTCTTTCCTTTATAAATTACCTAGTCTTGGGTATGTCTTTATTAGCAGTGTGAGAACAGACTAATACAGCAGGGAAATTGAATTTCTTTTATGTGCTCTCTTTCTCCCTGGGACCACCCACTGGTGCAGTACCCCCAGGAAAATCTGGGTTGGCAGGGTGCTTCTCATGGGAAACCAGAGCCCCAGGAGACCCAAGCCCTAGTCTCACTGAAACACAAGAGCCAAATGTCAAACTCCTTCCAGAACCATGGCCCTTTTGGAGATAGGGGTTGGGAGGGTTGGGTAAGGCTGTCACTGGGTGGATGCTCCGTGTTTCTAAAGCTGCTGAAAACAGAAACCTGGCTGATCTTCCTGATTCACACCGTGGGGCCCAGGCCAGGACACGGATCCCCTAATCCTCATCTATGAATGGGCATCATAGAGACTACAGCCCTTCTCCCTCCCAGGATGGCTGGGGAGACAGATACAAGAAGAAAGTAGTGAGGTGAGCTTGTGCCACCCGAGAAGAATGTCAGGACACGACTCGTTGGGTTGAAAGCAATGTGGGACAAGGCCTCTGCTTTCTTGGGTAACCAAAACATAAGGAAGGACCCGCTGTATGATCTCGGCTGGAAGGCTTGCTGGAGAGATGGGCTCTGAGTCTCACCTTTACGGCTGCCTCCCCCGGCAAATCCATCCATGTGCCATTTCAACACAGGGAGGGGAGAATTCCTGAGATCCCAGTTCAATAGACACAGTCTCTTGTGCCCCAAGCTCAGCACCCACTAGAGAGAGGGTGGGTTGGGCTGAGTGAGGTCCCCACAGGTGCTATCCCCAGTAACCTCAGCTGCACGGAGCAGCCCCTGCTGCCCAGCAGGTCCACACATTTCAGGAAAGCCGCCTTCCTCTATCTTCAGCCACATGCACTTCTTTCTGAGGGCTGTCATAGCAGCCCTTCAAACTCATTTGACTGGGTTGCACCTCATCACACTGTCACCAACTCAGTTTTCATTAGGCGGCTGCTTCTCTGTTAGCCTAGCCAAGCAGAAGAACTCAAACACATGCACAAATTAAATCGACATCCAAACTCCACCAATATACAAAGCAATTTAAATGATATTCATTAGAGCAATGACAAGCCCTGATGAGGCTTTCAGGAGCCGGGTCCTTCAGCTTTTGCCGACTCGGTTTCATGGTCACTGAGGCGGAACTCCAGCGACTGTACCTCCATTTTTTTTTTAAACTAAGAAAATGACTCCTTCCCGACAGACACAACTATCTCATTCTCTCTCTTTTCCTCCCAGCTGTCTCTTGGCTCAAGTTTACCTAGCCCTGGTTTCTGGACACAGGTATGGCCACGAACAAGAGAGTCACATAAAGGAAAAAAAAGCAGCCACACTGACTTCTTTTTTCCATAAATGCTCCAATTAAAACAGATTTCAGTTTCTCATAATTTCATTTCACTTGGCCTGGGAGATCTCTAACTCACAATTATGACGGTCATAAATGTGTCCCTGGATTCCTGCTGTGGAAGAAAAAAATGAAAGTGAAATGTTGAAATGCAATAATTTAAAAACTTAACCCCCCCAAATTTAAGAAGTCATTTCCGAAGTTCCATTTATATCTTTTAATTTTTTAAAAGGAAGCAGGATGGTCTCCTCTGCTGATGCCTGGGGCTTCGAAGGCCAGGACAGAGGCCTAATGGGGTCTGCAGCGGTGCCTGGGGCAGGGAGTCCCAGTACCCACGCATGGGGGCTGACAGCCATGCCGGCCATGGAGCCAAGTCTGTCTCCAAGTCGTGGGGTGCAAAGAACAGCACAGGGACCACCTGATTCATCAATGACTAAGGGCAGAGCAAGGTCACGACTACATCCATCAGATCTGTGGGCTTTGGAGTTTGCAGCCCAGATCATATCCACAGCAGGGAGAATGATCTGCAACTTCATACACCGATGCTTGCACTTCTGTTTATAATTTTATGCTCAAGGTTAATTATGTGTGTCCTTGGCTTTGATCAGAGATATTAGCATGTGAGAATGTTATCTGTACCCATACTGGCAGGATAAGGATTTTTAGAAATACCCATGAACTGGAAACACACTTACATCACTGAGGTGTGAGCTCTTACCCAGGAAACTGATTTGTAAATCATGGTATAGAAAGCACTGTCCAACGTCCAATGGAATTTTTTTTCTTTTCTTTCTTCTCTCTCTCTCTCTCTCTCTCCTTTCTCTCTCTCTCTTTCCCTTCCCTTCCTTCCTTCCTTCCTTCCTTCCTTCCTTCCTTCC
>NC_045454.1:25902798-25948123 GCF_002776525.5 Piliocolobus tephrosceles | reverse complement strand
TCCTTCCTTCCTTCCTTCCTTCCTTCCTTCCTTCCTTCCTTCCTTTTCTTCCCTCTTTCTCTCTTTTTCTTCTCTCTTTCTTTCTCTTTCTTTCTTTCGTCACAATCTGCAGCCTCAAACTCCTGGGCTCAAGAGATTCTCCCAGCCCCGCCTCCCAAGTGCCTGGGATTACAGGTGCAGGCCACCATGCTCAGCTAATTTTTATTTTTTATTTTTTGTAGAGACAGGGTCTCACCATGTTGCCCAGGTTGGTCACTATGTTGCCCCTGGCCTCAAGTGATTCTCCCACCTCAGCCTCCCAAAGGGCTGGGATTACAGGCATGGACCACTGTGCCTGGCCTTCCAATGGAACTTTCTATGATTATGGGAATGCTCTGTGTCTGCTCTCCAACGAGTAGCTGCTAGTCACATGTGGCGAGTATGACTGCCTGATGAACTAAATTTTAATTTAATTTAAACCTGGATAGTCATATGTGGCTAGTGTCTACTATATTGGGCAGCACAGGTTAGAAGGTAAGTACATGTATCCTACTTCCTGAGTTGGCTAATTGTGGATGTTAATCTCTGGAAAAGGATCACCTTTCTTATCGCCGTAATCATCAGGAATGATTTATTAAGAATATATCAGTACCTGACATTATACAAAGGTTGCAGAAAAGCAGTGTCTCTGATCTGCTCTTGCTAGAATTTAATTGTTTTTAAACCTGGATTTTTGGACCAGAGGTGGGGCACTGACACCCCAGTGCTGAGCCTCCAGAAGCTGTGGACTTATCTAAGCCACCCCTGGTGTCCACAACAGTACCCGGACTGAGTCATCATTAGACTGTCTGGTACGGCTCCAGCCTTCATGGACTGTCAGGCCACTAATCAACCATTTGGCTCATCTATTGTCTGGGCAGGGCAGGGGATGTGACTCGGAATCATCCAGAGCTTTGGGATGCAGGCCTTTGGAACCATGAAAGCCCACCGGTTCCAGGGTTCTCTGGCCTTTACAATCCTCCTGGGGGTCGCCTCCTGTCAAATCCTTAGGGACAGAAAAATGGCACCTGTGAGTCAAACAGCATCTCTCTCTGGCTTGTGGAAACTCAATGGAGTGCGAGAAAAATAAGCAAACTCCCTGGAAAAAAAAAAAAAAAAAAAAAAAAAAACCTGGGTTTGATCGCTGCTCTGCAGTGACACCTGGAATCCAGCCCTTGGCTGCAACAAAGCTGCCACACAGCACGCGGGAAGGTGGGGTCGCTTCTGTCACAGATGAGGTTGTCTTCCCTGAAACTTTATGCTAAGACACAGTGCTGAAGCCCTACCCAAATGAGCCGGATTATTTCCAGAGCTAACTATAGTGTATTTTGCAAAGGCCAGTGAGCCCTGGCACCGCATGGAGGTCCAAGTCTGAGCACCCTTGCTGTGTTTTCTGAGGTCAGCTGAATGCTGAAAGGCATCCACCAGCACAGGGTCCCAGGAGAAAATGTATGTTCAGGCTGCCTTTGCCAAAGATTCCACGTGCTCACTAATAAATCCCCAGGGAGAAAGAGACTCGTTTCCATTACCAAAAGAATAACTATCTGGCAGAGTAAAGATGGTAATTTCTCCATTAGCTAAGACGATAATAGCTATTATTTTAAAGTTAAAGTATTTATTATTAAAGAGCAGTGTTGGAGTTTGCATGTTTTCAGTGATATGATTGCTTCCTCTAATACAAAGTGTATTATTTTCCTGCTAAATAGTCAACAGAATGAAACGCGATTGCAATTTTCCAATCTCAAAAGGACTGTGGCAGATGAATTTGAAAAAAAAAAAAATCATTGGATTTATTTTTTAAAAAAATTTTATTAGATGACTTGGAAATGTCTAAAGATGATCGTTTTCATCCCGAACTTGTTTGATGCAGCCTGGCTTCCTGTCAGTTCCTGTCTCTCTGCCACTCACGGGTTTCTGTCTTCAGAATCCGGCTTCCTCAAGATGGAGCTGGACGACTTAGGGGGCCCTTTTACCTCTCTAAGTATTTTGTCACCACATCTGTGGAACTGTAGGTGGTCAGGGGTTGGGGATCAGTGAAGTCTACCTAGCTGGAATGGTCTGAACTTGAGGAAGGCACCACGGAGACTGCTGCCCGGAACTCAGCTGGGAAGGCTGTGGACATACCACCTCTGCCTGAGTGCAGGGCAGAGAAGGGCCTGTTTGGTGGTTATCAATATATATATATTTTTCCTTTTGCAGAATGAAAATAGAACAGAGATGCCAGGGAGATTGGGTCCTCATCATAACCAACCCTCTCTAACTTACATGTAAGGATTTTGGTTAATTATAGAATTCTTGCTGCCTAAAACTTAAAGATACATCACTGATATTTTTGCTAAATGTTGACTGCAGCGAATCGCTAAGATGTGGCATATTGATTTCTTGTTGTGAAGTGAGCTGTTCAAGCTCCATTTAAGATTTTCATCTTGCATGTAGCCCTGAGCACATCATAGCACCATAAATTAGTTAAATTGCACATTTATCACAAATGTTATTTTAAGATACTGCGTAAATGTGATGGTCGGAAGATATACAGTAGGACTGCAGCAAGTCGGGGCTTGGGCGGGGTGAGGTCAGGGTCACCTGTGCACCTGTGATTAAAACCTCCCTCCCTTGGTAACATCCCCCCTCCTCCCTGCACCCATTTAAAGGCCTGACTTGGGCGACCAATGCCTTCCTCCATTCACTCTCGCAACAGCAACCGCAGAACGTGAGCACAACTACAACAGACGCGGAGGGAGACTTTACATCTTCCTGTCTTATCTCAGGGAAACCAGGGCCATTCTGGGCTAGGGGTGGAAGGTTCTTCGGGACAGTGGCCCAATCTTTAGCCAGGCAAAGGTTTGGTAACCTCAGGACAAAATGGCCCTGGATTTCCAAGTAGGGTGAGATCCCAACAAGCCATATCCACCATGCTGCCTGGTTTATGGGGTTGTTATTGTGCCAAGTGAGGTTTGCATTCATGCCTAGAGCCCTACTGCCCAATTCTGATGTTTCTCTAGAGGTAAAATTAATTCATGGACCCCCATGAATATGAGCAGTCCTTTCCTGGCTAAACGCCCAAGGTGTCAAACGAGCAAGAGAACCTGCGGCCTACCTTGGCTTGTAAATCCTCACACCGACCCCCAAATTGGAAAGCCCAGAAGATGATCCTGGGAGTGGGGTGAGGAGGAGATGGGCAGAGTGTGTCGAGTCCTTCTCCCAAACTGTCAAGAGCGGGGTTCCGCCGTCACTCGTACAAATCCCATCTCCCTTCAAGCCACATGGACCGTGGTGGTGATGGAAGTGTTGTCAGTTTAATCTGTTAGATGCAGGACTTTGGATTCTAATAAACCGATGCTATATTTAACCTGTGAAAAATTCAAGAGTGGAAATCTGGGCTCCAGGATGTGAAGATGCAGAAGGCATGGGAGGGAGGATGTCTCTGTCCCGAGACGCGTTCTGTGGGGAGCCAGTCCCGGAGGGAAGCGTATGTGTCCTTCAGCTCCTCCCAGGTAAAGGTCAGCAGGACAAAGAATGGCCCAGAAAAGAACCAGGGCTGGCCACAGAAAAGATGGGGCCTGGCACAGGCCCTGAACCAGGAAGGGAACCTGCTTTCTTCCTTGCCTGTCTGTAAAATCCACCTGTGTGCCCACATCCCAAGGCAAGAGCTTAGCTAGCACAGTAATCTCTATTTGCCAAAAAAACCTCATTTTAAATTGTAGTGAGTTTCTCCCTAAAAACCTGGAGAAAGATGGAATGCCGAGAGAAAACAGAGTAGACAGAAAAATGTGGACTTCTCTTGAGAAAAAGGGGTGGGGATGAGCGGAAAAACCGTAGGCGTGTTGCCGAACATCTCTGAAAGGGCTTAATTTAAATTTTTAATAAAATAGGTTTTTTTTTTTTTTTTTTAAGTTGAGGTGTTTTATGTATTACATGGATGTAATACATCTCTCATTTGTATAATTCTAGGTTAGGAGCTATGATTCTGCATAACTGCAAGAGTAGTTTGAATATAGTAATAAAGGTATTTTACAATTTTACATGATGTTCCCAGCGTTTTGTTGGCATGATTTGCCGGGGCTAATAAAAGCTTGTGATTATCATATAAATGCTCTCCCCCTCCTCCGGTGGATGGGTTCAGTCTCCTCCCACAACCCCCCTTCCTGCTTATCTGTGGCTGTTTTAACACAGGAGGGAGAACCTTGGGACCCCAAAGTCTGTCTGACCCGACTGGTTCTGTTTCCCGCTGTTTGAAAATCCTGAGTCAACAGGAAGGAGTCACCCTTCCAAAGCTTTCTTTCCCATCAGCCTCCTCGACAGCGCAGGCCCCTCACCCCCGAGCATCCAGAAGGGAGATCAAACCTCAGCCCCCACTGCAGGTCACCAGGTGTGACCGGAAGCTCTGATCCTGGGGGTCTGGCAATATCCCTTCTGCACTGAGCATCTAACCTTATAGGCATGTCTTCCTTTCTTGTGAATGTTTATTCTCGGTTCAGATCCTATTCAAGCTGCCTCTGAGTAAGTGCTCCCCGCTCTCCAAACGCCAAAGTTCACTAAAACTCCCCCTGATTTACGCACAGCTTCCGACTGCCAGCACCTGGCAGCCGCAGCAACCAGCTCCGTCATAAACAGATCGCATACAATTTAATTTTAATGTGCTCGTTAGTCGTAGCACATTTCAGACATAATTGTGAACGCAACACAAAATTATAGCAAAAAGACAATTTTAATGCTGCCGTAGAAAAAAGGGTTATATGAAGAGTCACATAATGGTGCTTCATTGTCAACAACCAAACAGGGCACAGAGTGTGTTACGGTGTCTGTGCTGTTTACATGCCAATATTTTATACAAAGGTTCTCATATGGTGTCAGCTGTCAGTTACTTCTGCAAATTAACTGCCAAAAATGGAGAAGAACAGAATCACTTGGAGAGCCGGTAACCACGGGTTACCTTTCATAAGCCTAAAGATAAAGCTGCAGTGTGGGATCTTGGGAGAATAATTAGGAAGAACAAAACAGAAAGTTACCAATTGAAATAGAAAGGCATCCTACAATATGGAATAGCAACCAAGAGGGCTTATAAATAAGTGAAAGAGGTTGGATCACAGAATGCCTCATGACTTTTAAGCAAAGTATTACAGTACAAACATTTTAAAGGCTTTATCAATGTTTAGGAAATACAGTACAAGTTCTTTTTTTTTTTGTTCTTTTTTTTTTTTAACCTTTTCAAATAGACTTAACCCTTTGAGCACTGAGTTTATTTTGAGCGTTCTTTGATTTCTAATAAATACCTTTAAAAATCATGTGCAAAATAGTTATGATGCCTGCCAGGGATGTTTTTCCCGGCCTCGTTTATTCAGACTGCTCAAAACAAATGATAATACGATGCTAATAAATATGTATAATTTAAACATGAACCTCTATCAATATAGATGTACTGTATAGCAAAACAAACTATCATACTTTGCTTTCAGATAATGTTTCTGTATACTTTATAAATGCTATCTGTGGTATCTTCTGTATAATTTACAATGTTTGCATGTAAAAAACAAAACCCATAGACCTTAAAAAAAAAAAGAAAAAAAGAAATATACACTATACATAGGCACAGCTTATGCCCAGAGCACAGCAGGTGCATAAAACACTGTTGCTATAAATGCAAGAAAAAGGTCATTTAACCACAATCACATTGGCTTTTCATAAGAGAGTCTGAAATCTATACAATATATACATCTATGTTTCAATGTGAAAATAATATTCTTTTAAATTTCAAGGCGTGTTATACCCCTGCAGACCTGCATAAATGGAGGTTCATATTATTCATTATAACTAAGCTGGTAAGGAGTTTAAAAAACAGAGCTTCATACATTATTATTATTTTATTTTATTTTTTAACCAAATTAATGCAAAAGTGCTTCAAAGTACTCAGAGGGCTAAAGATGAAAGGGTGAGAAATGCCAGCACACTCGAGTCTCATGGAAAAAGTGTGCCTGATTTCGTTATAAATGCTTAATTAAACTGTCTGTTAATGCATGCAGCTTGAAGCATCGGGAGGATGCTCACAACTAAATCCCATTTACACAAAGTTCCAAACACTTACCACTGCATTTTAACCTTCATATTTTACCAGTAACAACAGCTGATTATGCACCTCTATTAAACACTGTACAGTTATACAAAACAGTCCAGCCCAGAGTGATTCTCTGCAGTTAAAATAAGAACATGTGCCAAGAACAACAAGTCAGAGGGGGCCTGAAGGTGCCTTCCACAGTTTCCCTCAAAGCAAACTGCAGTCCTTTCTATCAAAAGCAAATGCTACTGCTTCTCTAACTCAGAGACATACAGAAGGTGGTCTTCCGGAGATTTCCCGTGTGTTTTGCTAAGGTGAAGTTTAACAGCGTGCTTGCTGGCAAAGGTCCGATTGCAAAGTTTGCACTGATAGGAGGTCCCTAGGTCCTCCTCGGGGGAGGACGTCACCATTTTTTCTGACGGTGACTTGGTTTGTGCTATCTGACTGTTAATCTGTTCGGTGGACAGTTTGGATAAGTCCCGTAGCCGGAAGCCTAAGTGTGATTCTAGGTGACTGATGTACGTGGAAGGAGTCCTGATTTGAGACGCACAATCGTTACAAAAGAAGACGGGGTGGCCAGTGTCCAAGTTTTTGAGGAACTTTGTTCCACCTGTCCTTCGAAGCTGGTATTTCACGTTGGCCAGCCAGTGGCTGATGGTGGTCATGGACAGCCCGGTGAACCTGGAGATATGCATCCGCTCCTGGGGGCTCAGGTCTGACATGATGTACTTCCCTTCCGAGGTCTGCCGGAGGCTGGCGGCAAACTGGGCCTGGAGGATCAGGAGGTGCTGGGGGTTCCAGTTTGACTGGCGGCCCTTCCTCTTCTGGGCAGGCGTCGACTCCTCAGCCTCCTCCAGAGTGGCCCCATCAATGTCAGACTTCTCGGAGATGCTGGAAGGAGTGGAGGATTTTGACGTGTGGCTCTCTGTCAAGTTCTTCAGCATATCGGATATATCTGACAAGGCATTCTCGCGTAGCGGCGAGTTTGACATGAATGATACGACGGCAGATGTCTTTGCCGTTGTCACCGTGGATGAGGAGGTTGCCGGGGCTGTGGACGTGGGTGACAGAAGCACTGAACCCAAGGAGCAGCCTTTGTCACTCTTCCCTTTTGTCAAGTCTATGGGCTGGTCGTTGTTGACGTGGTAGAAATAGCGGTCGAGGTGGTCTGCCTTCTTGGACTGCAGGGGCGGCGGGGTGGCCACGGCGGCCTTCTCCGCCAGGCTGTTGCTCATCTTGAAAAGCATGCTCATGGGGTCCAGGGCAGGCAGGGAGGGCTTGGCAGCCTTGCCCAGGTGAATGTTCATGACTGACTGCAGGGCGCTCAAAGGGTTAACAAAAGGCTGTTCGGGCGGGTGGTCGGTGATGATGGCCGTGCTGCCACTCAAACTGCTGGACAGGGGCTTCACCAGCTCCTTCCCGTTCTCCACTGGCTCAGCCAGGGGGCTCCCATCCTTGCACCCATCCCGTGGGGGGCTGGGGCTGTTCTCCCGGCTTCGAAAGCCCCCGTCGCTGGACGCCTCCATCTTGATGGGCTCCCCGACTTCGCTGCTACATGGGGAGGGAGTGGCCCGCTTGGGCGGGGAAAGCTTCCCATCCGGCTCCTTCATCTTCTCCTCCACTTTGGCAACTTTCTCAGTGACCTTTTTCACCAGCTCCTCCATGGCATGAAAGTTTGTCTTGGGCATGGGGGACGTCTGGCTGCTGGGTGGAGAGACCAGGGTCTGGTTTTTCGTCGGGGAGACAATCTCACTGTTGCCAAACATGGGTTTCAGGGGCGTGCTCTTCCCCGACGAGCCCAGGGACAACTTCATCATGTTGGGAAGTTGGTAGGCGGCATGGATGCTGGGGTAGCCCCCCCAGCTAGGAGTGCCGTTCTGGGCCTTGTTGATTGCGGATGTCACTGTGTTTTCCAGGGACTTGAGGATATCGAGCCCCCCCTTGGGACTCTCTTCTAAGTCATTTTCAGTCAAGTAATGGTATTTGGAAGAGATGTCACACTTCTCCTCTTCTTCGCCAGGCTTGTCCTTTTGCTTGGGCTTCTCGTCGGTGACCGCTTTGTCCTTGTCGACTTCCTTCTTGACCTCCACATTCAGTTTTGGGGAGATGCTGGCAGGTGTGTTGGAGGGGGACGTGAAGGTGGTGGCCGCCAGGGGCACGGACTGGACCTTCTCGTCCAGCAGGGTTGTGATGGTAGGCGTGACGGGCGTCTCCACAATGGGCTTCCCCTTTTTCATAGCCGAGTTGGTGACCTTGATGAAGTGGCCAGTGACCATCATGTGGGCCGTGAGCTCCTGCAGGGTGTCGTGCGAGCTCCCACACTCCATGCACTTCAGGATCTGGGACTTCCGGGCCTCAAAGTGCCATGCGTAGCTGGCCCCGTTCTGGTGGCCGTACCGGTTATTTGGCGTGATGTAAGGGTTGGAGTTCTTCTGAAGTGCATCGTTGGTGTCTGAGATGGTGGCTTTGGGGGTTCCACCTGTGGAATCCGGGGAGCTGGGGAGCTCCAGCTCCAGGGAAGCTTTCTTCCGAGCGGCAGGGATGATTTTGGCGGCGACAGGAGTGACGGGTTCCTTCAGAGGCACTTTTTGGTAGTGTTTTGTTTTGATCATATGGACACTCAAATCCTGCAGGGACTCAAAGGAGTGGCCACAGTACATGCACTTCAGCACCTTCTGGGCATCTTCCTTCCCTTCCATTTCCAGCAAGGAGCGTTTGCGAGGCTTGGACCAGCGCTTGGGGTTGTTGTTATCGGTCTCGTGGTTGTCGTCGCGGTAATGCCCCGTCTCGTTCATGTGCACCGTCAACTCCACCAGGGTGTCGTAGGCGGCGCTGCAGTCCTTACAGCGGAACTTGCTGGCCCCCGTGAAGATGGAGCCGTAGAGCTTGCTGCTCTGCCGGTACAGCTGCACGGTGCTGAAGAGGCTGGGCTCCGGGAGCATGCGGCTCTGTGACACCTGCTGCAGCGTCTTAGCCATGGCGCTCTGGTGCCAGTCGAAGCTCCCGCTGCCACAGCTGCTGCTGCTGCTACTGCTGCTGCTGCTGCTGCCGTTGTTCTTCTCCGAGGAGGGCTGGTGCAGGTTGAGGTTGAGGTTGGACCAGTAGGAGTTGGAGAGGAAGTTGTTGTAGACGGCCTTCATCTGCTCCAGGCTATCCGACACGGTCGTGTCTTCCAGTGGGACCATGACCTCCTTGGTCTCCTCTTCGTTCTTGATGGAGCCGCTTTCAAAGTCAGCCATTCGGTCACTGGTCTCACTGATGTGTGACTCGCTGTCCATTTCGTGGCAGGAAAACTCAGCGGCCGGGGAGTTCTGGTAGCTGGGGCAGGCCCGGGTGAGCTCCTTCTCCGGGCACATGTACTTGGCTGAGGGCTCTCCATCTGCCGTATGCTCCTCTGCGTCTAAACCTTCATCCACCAGGGCAGCAGCCTTTAACTCCTCGGAAACATAGGCTGCCATGATAACAGGTGGGAAAGAGAGACAGGTAGGATGGAATGATGAGAGGGAGGGAGAAGGAGAGAAAGAAAAAAAAAAGCATTAGTACGTGTTGATCTTACCTAGAATATGTTCTGGGCTCTCAGGAAAACACAGCAACCCAGATGGGTACATGTATTTGTAAAACTAAATAGTTAAAATGTGGTGTTTCTTTGGAGCAAAAAAAAAAAAAAAGTCTGCTCTTCAAACATAATTTGCCACCTTATTCTTCTCAAGGGGCAACAGCTTGAAATTAAAACTAAATTTGAAATTAATGAAGCACATTCTGGAGGTGGCATTCATTTCTAAAGTAATAAATTACTTGTATCAACCTCAGAGACAGCAGTTCCTGTCTGTCAATTAATATGTCTTATGCTTCTCCTACCCCTAATGCATTTCTTAACAGACAGATTCACAATTTAAATTAAGCAAGCAGTTTTTACTCATTACATTTTTGAGGCTCAATCTTTAATAAATATAAAGTATAAAAACATCAATAAAATTTTTACCAAGTAAAAAGAAAAGTACGTCCATTGTAATAAAGGAAAAACAAGATTTTGTGGCTTTTTTTTTTCTTTCTTCCTTCTGGAAAAGCAGGTCTCAGAAAAGCTTAGAGGTAAGTTTCCTGGCAGGGATAGGTGTGGGTTCGTTCCAGTTGAGAGGAGATACCCTGACCGGCTACCACCCAGCCCCCAGCCCTGTCCCCCATGTGAACACTCAGCCGTTCTCAGCCACCTGCACACACACACTCTCCATGCAGAATTATGTCAGAACAAGTTCAGGAAAATTGGTATTCGGTGCTCATTCCTGCTGTATAAATATATACAAGACCTTCCAGTGGACCTTACAAATGTCAAAGTGTTTGCTCTTTAGACTACTTTGTCAATATTTACTCAGTATAAGCTTCATGGGCATCCAACAGAGATCCTGTCTTTCTGGAAGCGATGTAACTGGGATGTAAATCCAGCATGCATTCCCACACAGGTGGAGGGCAGGCCACGCGCCTGCAGGTTCTGGAAGATGCACGTCCAGAGACGCAGAGCCCAGAGAATACTTGTGTTAATGCAACAGGGTGATTTTTTTTTTTTTTTCATTCTCTTGCATTCAGTGATTTGGGTTATTCCTTACTAAACTGATCTGCCACTGCATACTGCATCAGGGTAGTTTTTTGCACAGTGAGGCGTGGCCAGCCCTGTGGCTAGGAACAATTTCAAGGTAAAGGAAAAGGGGAAATAAAGTGACTTTGTCCTGTCAGCTTCTAAATACTTGTTTGCTTCAAAAGGCCAGTGGGGAAGTGTGTTAGATGGTTGGAATGGTGCAGTGCGACTTGCAAGGCTGATTTCTACAAAAAGTTCTTAAGAAAGGAAGGGAAGCTTTAGGCCGGGCGCGGTGGCTCAAGCCTGTAATCCCAGCACTTTGGGAGGCCGAGACGGGCGGATCACGAGGTCAGGAGATCGAGACCATCCTGGCTAATACGGTGAAACCCCGTCTCTACTAAAAAAATACAAAAATCTAGCTGGGCGAGGTGGCGGGCACCTGTAGTCCCAGCTACTCCGGAGGCTGAGGCAGGAGAATGGCGGGAACCCGGGAGGCGGAGCTTGCAGTGGGCTGAGATCCGGCCACTGCACTCCAGCCCCAGCGACAGAGCGAGATTCCGTCTCAAAAAAAAAAAAAAAAAAGAAAGAAAGAAAGAAAGGAAGGGAAGCTTTGTTTGTGGAATTGACTCCCCCAACTTTAAAGATTTGCCCCTGCTCCATTTCACATCAGAAAACAAACCAACAATAACGATAAACAAACAAACAAACAAAAAGAGTGAAATTAGTCCCTTGAAGCCAAACAGGCCCCCTCATTCCTTCCAGGACAAGTGTGATTCTTTTGCTCCTAAGCCCCCTCCTTTGAGTGCCAAGATTCCGAAGCCAAGACACATGGAATCCCAACACTGATGTAATGTGAACTTGAATGGGAACTGTCCCAGGTACACACATCAGCTGCAGGAAGGGGATACTTCTGCTCATTTGCCAACTACTAAGCAAGAGTTTTGTCCAGGAGCTGTGGGTGTTCTTTACAAATGACCACAAGAGAGTGCCCTGCTGCAGACAGCTGAGTGTGAAGTGCTATGAGGAACCTCAAGTTTGAGGCCATGCACTTTGAGATGACAAATAAAGATGGCAAAAGCTGTGTTCCTAGGGCCAGGACCAAATGCTTAGGGAAATACAGTGCTGACCAGTGGAGGTTCCTATGCTAGTCACAATGAAGACTGTGAATGCATGTGTTGGAAAAAGAACAGGAAAAGAAAAAGAAAAGAAGACATCTCACTCTCCCCCACCTGCCCCCAACAGACTTCCTCGGCGTGCAGCACATTCTAGAAATATCTGGACTCAAAACTCCAATGGGGTGGCAGTCCTGGAGGAAGAACAACCAACGAAGAATAAACAGGTGTCCCAATTTGCCTGGACCTGTCCTGGTTTCAGCACTGAACGTCCTGCATCCTGGCAATTCACTAGGTCTTGTGCAAACCGAAGGATGGCTTGTTACCCGAGCTGGGGCACGCAATATGACTGAGGTCAGAGATTCCAGGTGGGTCTGCAACCTCTCTTATAATCCTCTTGGGGAACCACTGGAGCAGGGTAGGCTGGGTTTAGCTAGACACAGCCCACTGTCTGCAGAAGTGCCCTGGGTGCATGCATATATGATGTTTCCATAGTATGGTTTTACTGTAAACAGGGAAAGAGGAGGAAATCCCATGGCTGGTGTCCCTCCCACTGAGACTCAAGGAAATGCCCAGGTCTGTGTAGACAGGTGAAGGTATCAAAGCCCCTTCTTTCCTGAAGATGCCTGCTGGAGCCACAGTCTGCAATACAAACCCCACACCCTGGGGATTTTGCTCCTATTACAGTAGCTCCCATGAAATTAAGTCTGCGAGAGAAATGGCCCCACAGCAGCCACCACGAGAGGACACCAGTAGCCAGAAGCAGAGCCAATAGTGGACATGAAAGAGTCCTCTGTGGGTGAAGGCCACCAGGTGAGAGGGAAACCCAGGGGCTCTGCCCGCCCACCTCGCACCCAGGGGCAATGTGTCTCCCCATGGCTAGAGCTTTTCCCACCCCCACTGCACAAGCACCAATCCAGCCCAAGCTGTCCGGAGCACTCCTCCCCAACACAGGCACCATGAATGACGTGACCAGCTCCTGTCCTGGGCTGGCCCACAACACGCTCTGACATACTTTGTAAATTACACAGCAGGGTCAGAATGTCATTAGTCTGCTGACTGAGAAGGAAATTGATATGGAAAGAAAAGGCCAACCTCTCAACCTCCCTGGTGGGAACAAGATCTAACTCAGAGGAGAATTAAAAGGCTCCAGTGCCAAGGAGAACTGGGTCCTGGAAGCCTCACTGCACCCCAGGTCCTTACAAACGCACACCCTCATGGTCATGACGTGGGCCTCACTCCCTGCTCAAATGACCATTTTCTTTTCCGATCTGAAGGTGAGAAGTATTTCCTTAGGTGGAGCCTAAGACTTTTACCCATTGGTTCTCCCCTCCACATTAAAATAAAGGGAAAGGCTGGGTGCAGTGGCTCATGCCTGTAATCCCAGCACTTTGGGAGGCCAAGGCAGGCAGACCGCCTGAGCTCAGGAGTTTGAGACCAGCTTGGGCAACATGGTGAAACCCCATCTCTACTAAAATACAAAAAAATTAGCCAGACATGGTGGCACATGCCTGTAGTCCCAGCTAGTCCAGAGGATGAGGCAGGTGAATCGCTTGAACCCGGGAGGTGGAGGTTGCAGTCAGCCATGACCCACCACTGCACTCCAGCCTGGGCAACAGAGCAAGATCCTATCTCCAAAAATAAACAAATAAATACACAAAAATAAAGGGAAAATTCCCATCCTTCCACCATGCTTTGCAATAATTTCACTACTCTGAGAATGTTTATACTCTTGATTACTGAACTTTAAAAATGTTCTAGAAAACGGAAATGGACCCAGTGAAATGAGGGAACTAAGGGATGAAAGGCACTCCACAAATATGCATCCAGCTCCCACAAGCGCCAGGCAGGTTACCGCACACAGCAGTGCAATTTTCTTTCTCTAGGCCTCCATTTCCCTCTCTGAATGATACGGGGCACTACAGTAATATTTGTAAGGTCCTTCCTCAGCTACATGTCTATCATTTTATGGCCCTTCTGAGAAGGTAAAGAGCTGAGCTGTAAAGTCACTTAATCTGGTTCATTCTCTGCAAACGCCAACCTCACCTACACTCAGCAAGTGGAATCGTTCCTCAGTGCTTTCTTCTCTAGACTGAGCATGATACGCAAAGTCCCTGGCTGGATAAAAGGAAGGGCTCTGGAAGCTGGCACAGCGAATGCCCTGGATCAGGCAAGGAGGGGAGGAAAGACTGGGTGTTTCCAGTCACTGTGCAGATGGTGAGAAGTCAATAGGGGTGTGGGGCAGGGCCGCTGAGAACCTGGTCCCCACCAGGCTGGCTTCAATAGCCCAATGGCAGGCACCGTCCACCGATTCGAACCAACAATGTATCACATATGACCCTGGGAAACTCCGCAACTGTCTCCAAAAGTATTTGAGAGTATTTAAATTCCTTGTTGCTACTTAACTTTCTGCTCATTCTCGCCTGAATTCTCTAAGGGAGGGAACCTTACATCCTTAGTCTTGCACACAGTAGGTGAGCAATGGACAGTGGCTGTCTCATTTCAAGGAGGTGAGCGGGGGGGTCATGTCCACCAGCAAGGAGTTGTAACAGCCTTTGCAACAGGATCCCCCCTTCCTCTCTGCGGCCTCCCATATGGGCCCAGTTCACCCACTAGCATCTCTCACCCCATCCCTAACCAACTCCCTGACTCCAGCCCCAGCCCCCTTAATCTCATCTCCAAGCAGAAACTGCTGAGATTAATATAGAGCACCGCACTGGTCATGTCACCTCCCCATATAACACCCTCAGTAACTTCCCACTGGGCCTGGAAGAACATCCAAATTCCTCAAAGCAGCCCTGAAGGAAGGGAGTCCTCCACCATTTGCCCAGTTCCCCTCCAGCCCCTCTCAGCTTCTGAGATGCACCAAGATCTCTCACTCCACACTTTCTAGCGCTGCCTCCTCTGCTGGAAACCCCGGGGCAAGTGCGCGCGAAGTGGAGAATGCAGGAACCCACCCTTCCCCGGGCCTCAGGGAAAAGGCTCTTGGGGATGGCAGGATTTTGACTCCAGCTTTTGTCCCCTTAGCCATGAGGATCACTTGTCTACAGCCAGAGATTCCAACACACTCTCAGCTTTGTGTGGTCAGGACCAGACCCCACACACCCGCACCACAGATATCAGCCCCAACCCTACTGTCTGGCCCAGAGTGGCCACTCAATACATGTCAGTGGGGTGAATGAATGAGTGAATGAAGGAAGGAAGGAATGAATGAATATCTTAGATGGCTGCTTCACACCTCCTAAATAGCTGTCAAAACATCCTGAGGGGATCCTAAGTCCAGCCAGTCCCAATGCAGAGCAGATATACTGGGGTGAGACTCAAAGTCCATCCTAGGCTAGTTCTGTCTGCCTGTGACTGGCACATTCAGCAATGCCACTTTGTGAGGAAGGGTCTCTAGGTAGACAGGATGACAGAACCCACCACTGAGGAAGATGGGAGGAGACACCCCAGTCGGTGGTCTCCTTGCATTGAAGCCCCCCAAGCTGTGTCCACACTCAAATACCCTCTTCAGGAATGCATTATGGGCCAAGTGCAGTAGCTCTTGTCTATAATCCTAGCATTTGGGAGGCCAAGGTGAAGGAATTGCTTGAGCCCAGGAATTCAAGACCAGCCTGGGCAATGCAGCAAGACCCCATCTTTATAATTCTTTTAAAAATTAACTAGGCATGGTGGCCTGTGCCTGTAGTCCCAACTACTTAGGAGGCTGAGGCAGGAGCATTGCTTGAGCACAGGAGGTTGAGGCTGTAGCGAGTTATTATCACACCCTTGCACTAAAGCCTGGGTGACAGAGTGATTCTGTCTCAAAAAAAAAAAAAAGGAAAAGTAGGCTAGGCGTGGTGGCTTACACCTGTAATCCTAGCAGTTTGGGAGGCCGAGGTTGGGGTATTGCCTGAGCTCAGGAGATTGAGATAACCCTGGGCAACATGGTGAAACCCCGTCTCTACTAAAAATACAAAAAATCAGCCAGGCATGGTGGCGGACACCTGTAGTCCCAGCTACTTGAGAGCTGAGGCATGAGAACTGCTCGAACCTGGCAGGTGGAGATTGCAGTGAGCCGAGATCGTCACTGTACTCTAGCCTGGGCAGCAGAGCGAGCCACTATCTCAAAAAAAAAAAAAAAAAAAAAAAAAAAAAGGAAAAGTGAAAGTGAAAGAAAAATAAAAGAATGCATTATCATCCCTTCATCCCTCTTTTCTCTTGAGCAAATAAGATGGGAACTTCTGCTGCCAGCGCCCATGGAAGAGGCAGCTGGACTGTGAGGGGGAGGAGGTTCTCATTCAAACCAAACCAACAGCTGCAAAGATGCAAAGAAGCTCTCAGGAGTGATCAGGGACTAGCAAGTGAGGGGCCGACTGGGCACCCGCCTTCCACGCTTCTCCAAGTCCCTCCGTTGAAAGAGTCTCTCTTCAAGACGTGAGTCCCTGAGGAATGGCTGCACCCGCTTCCCCACACACATCTCACTTTCCTTACCCCACCAATGAAGACTGTGTGCTTAAAGCAGCAAGACAGCCATCGATCTCTCAAGAGCTGAGTGCCAAGGACACATTTCCAGACAACTGCCTGAACCGAAGAACTTGGCATGCATAGAACCGAATGTGACTCCTGGGTAGAGACACACATGGATGAGAAATAAAAGCTCCCAAACTTACAAAAGCTTTCTGCAAAGTTCTATAGCCCAATAACCTTGGAAGCCCACATGACGGGGCGGAAACACACACACACACACATACACACACACACACACACACACACACACAAAACATGGATCCTGCCTAATATGAACAAGTTTAGGACCCATGTTCACATTCTTACATTCATTGCATCTGATCCTCTCAATGGTCAAGGAAGGTGGAAAAATCACCTCCATTTTGCAGACAAGGAAACAGGGGATTCTGGCTAGTTCCACAGCACACTTGCACTGAGGAACCAGTTCTGACCCCAAACCCTCCGCTGCAGCCCCTCAGGATGCGTCACTGGAGGTAGATGGGACATTTGTCTGAACTCCTAAGACCCATGCCCTGAGTCCAGTGTCAGGGGACCACACAGGAAATGTGGGAGGGAGTGCCCTATCCTCGGAATGAAGACTGGGCAGTCAGGCAGAGCCTTCTCAACTCCCCAGTGGGATCCACACCTACCCCTCCAGGAAGGTCCAGCATCCCCACCCCCAGCTCACCAGTGGTGTGGCTTCCACACCGTGGATGCGGGGATGACAGACATATCACGTCCAGGGAGAGAAGACAGCCAGTCCACTGTGGCCATCAAGGGTCTGGAGACACCAATACCTTCATTAATATTTACTGTCATCATTAACTAAATTCAATCTCTAGGTAAAAAGAAATTAATGTGTGTCACATAAATATAAAACAGTAAGCTGGGGCATAACAGAATTCATTTCTGGGCAAGGTGGAATTACCTTCATCACACAGTTAAAAATCTCTCCCAAAAGATGAAGAGGAAGTGTTGGCTGGGACCTGCACTCTCCGGCCACGGGGGCCACGGATGGGCAAGTCAGGGTGGGAGGGGGCACTGGGTGTGGGTGGGAAGAAAGGAAAAGAAAGCATGGCTGTGTCCCGCTTCCCAATGCAATTTCCAGGTAAACTGCCCTGTGAACGTTAGCATTTTCTGGGCTGAAATAAAGGTTCTGAAATTATAACCCTCTGTTTTCCCTGGGAAGGTGCTTTGCTGGCTAAAACTTTTTACAGATTCCTTTTTCCCATGTCTTCTTATTAGGGATAGTCCAGAAGAGCACCCCTCTCTGCAATGAGTGCCTCTGGTCATCCATCCATAAGGATCCCTGCGACTGTGACGGAGGAAAGAGTAGAGGCAGGAGGGAGAGGAAGAGGTGGGGAAAGGAGGGAAAGGAGAAGAAAGGACCGAAGAGGGAAGGGGCCATCAAGTCATCCCGGGTTTAAGAAGGGTGCAGAGAGGAGGGGGCCCAGCAGAGGGAGGACAGAGGGAGAAAGAGAGATGGGAGAGGAAAAGAACCCACTAGGGTTGGGGTCGGGGAGAGAGAGGCTACTGAGGGGCATGGGAGGTAGGAATGGAGAGAGAGAACATGGGTGATGGAGATTTGAGAAGAGACAAGGATGAAAGAGGTTATTTTCTGGAAAGGACTCTATGACAAAGAGGGCCTGGAGTATGAGTTCTGGTGCAGAAGTGGCCCTCAGGATGGCCACCAAGGTAAAAGAGGATGGAATTAGGGGAGCCCGTATGGGTCCGTTCTAATGCTGGCAACCCCAGGCTTCCTTTCCTCCTGCTTCTCTGAATACTCAGATTTTCAAACAACACAGGGTGATTTTTTTTTCTTTTTCTTTCTTTCTTTTTTTTTTTTTTTTTTGAGACAGGGTTATGCTCTGTTATCCAGGCTGAAGTTCAGTGGTGCAACCACAGCTCACTGCAGCCCTGAATTCCTGAACTCAAGCCATCCTCCCACCTTAGCCTCCTGGGTAGCTAGGACTGCAGGCACTAGATACCACACCAGGATAAGAGTGTTTTATTGTTTTTTGTTTATTTCTTGTTTGTTTGTTTTTTAATAAGAATTTAACTAGTCGAATGGTTTGGGCAGGTGGCTGCCAGGTGTGTTTTCTCAGGCAGGCTCTCCAGGACTCATGCACACCAGTCTCTGCAGACCCTCCTGCCCTTTCCTCAGAGCCAGAATCAACTTCAACACATGCCTAAGCCCTCAGCAGGCACGACGTCCTCTTCTCTGCTGCAGAATGTGCTTGGACAAGGAAAAATGCCAAGATGTTCACAAGGCATCTTGACCACTTCTCACTCCCCACTTACCTGCCTCCCTCACACCTGGGCCCACAACAGAGCAGACCCCAAGGAAATGGCAGGAGGAGATAGGAGGGGACAGTTCAAAAGCCACAGCAACCCAATGTGGCGAGCCATCCAGGAGGGCAGTAGTTGGACTCTGGAGAGGACCTGACGATTCTCTGCTCTGTTGCCCAGCCTGGAGTGTAGTGGTGTGATCACGGCTCACTGCAGCCTCGAACTCCTGGGCTCAAGTGATCCTTCCACCTCAGTCTCCCTAGTAGCTGGAACTACAAGTAAGCACCAATACGCTGATTAAAAACCATCTTTTTTTAGAGTTGGGGTCTTGCTGTGTTGCCCAGGCTGCTCTGGAACTCCTGGCCTAAAGTGATCCTCCAGCCTCAGCCTCCCAAAGCACTGAGATTCCAGGCATAAGCCATGGAGCCAGGCAGGACCTGATGTTTCTGCATCACATTTTTCTTTGGGAAACAACGTGATGTTAGGCAGGGAGGCCCTGGGTCTCAGCTTCTGCCCTGCCATGGATTAGTCCTGTGGCTGTGATGACTGACTTCACGTCTGTGAGCATCAGTTTCTTCATCAACAAATGGGAGGAAGGAATGGGAAGATGCAACTGGCCACATCCGCCTCC
Source organism: Piliocolobus tephrosceles (assembly GCF_002776525.5). Classification (NCBI taxonomy): domain Eukaryota; kingdom Metazoa; phylum Chordata; class Mammalia; order Primates; family Cercopithecidae; genus Piliocolobus; species Piliocolobus tephrosceles. The sequence goes on along the minus strand of NC_045454.1, from coordinate 25,928,963 downwards.
CAGGTGTTTGCAGGCAACCAAGGATTTCATAAGGAGTGGGCATAAAGGACTTTTCCAATTTAAAGAAACTCTGCAAATAGAGGTGCACCAACCGCACAGGGGCCGTGCGGCTGTCGGGAATCTGGGAGGCAGGGCCAGGGGATGGCCCCTAGGCTCACCCCTCCTCTTGTAAAAGCCTCTGGGTCTCCCAGACCCTCTATGCTGACCTTGCTGCCTTTCAGGAAAGGAGGAGGTGGGAAGACCAGCACCAAACCCTGCTGGGGTGACAGCTCCCACTGGGGCTTGGATTCTGTGCCTCCTCCCTCTGGGCAGCCTTAAAATGGCGGCTGCAGAAAAGGAAGAAATCCAGACAGAAAGGGGAAGAAAAAAGGGAGGGAAAGGGAGGGAAACGGAGGGCAAGGAAAGCAGGTGAGGAAGGAAGAGATGATGTCAGACGCACGCCTGCAGCATTAGCACTCCCGACCACGCACAGCTCTCCTCCCCAGGCCCCGGCTCCTGGTATAGGAATTCTAGGAAGGAAGCGGGCAGGACTATGGACTCAGCCCCGCTCCACCCAACTGCATGGATCTGACTGGAGACCCCCAGTGCCCCACTCCCAGGGGTGGGAGTTAGAGCCAGATGCCCTGCAGCACCGTGCTGGCTGGGGCAGCCACCTCAGACACTGGCTCTCAGACTGGCTGCCACTGTCCTGGTAGTCCCCAGCCCCCAAGCTGGGCCGCCTTCTCCTCCAGGCTGAGCCCAGTCCCCCTTTCCGCTGGCCATCTGCCTTGAATCACCTTTCTCTGTGTCAGGGAAAGAGCTCAAAGTCCCCAGAAAATTTCACCTAAATCTCAGCTTATTCTCAATACACCAGGAAAATCTGGACGAACTGATCCATTTGACACAAGAATTTCTGCTTGACAAAGGACTCATGGAAGTGCCTCACACACTGTGCCCCCTGGGTTATGCTTACATGGGGCTCTCTGCTGTACAAACGTGTTGCACACCTTGCTATGATGAAGCAAGGGGATTCCTTTCTCAGGGGAACCACACCTGCCATATCAGCTGTGTCTGACAACCTGATTTGGGGCCTAGAGCTATCCCCAGATGTCCTGAGGTCCCATACAATGGGCTGCTCAGAGGCAGCTGCCCCTAGACCTGGCCTGGAGCCCTGGTGCGTGTGAAGGGTAGACAGACAGGAAGGATGCTCAGGCGTGGATTGCCCCTAACCAAACACATTCCCCCGGCCCTCAGAGAACATGAAAAATCAAGATGGAGGTGCACCTTCTTGGCTCTCGACCAGGAGGGGCTCAAAGCAACAGTATGAAGGCAGGACTTCCCTTTTGTGCAGAGAGAGAGAGGAGATGGCAGGGGGAAGTGTGGGATGGAGTGGAGGGGGCTTAGCTAAACACACACTGGGGGGTACCAATATGATTGGATTGAATGTTGGGCCTCTGTCTAATTATTAAATAAGCAGGGAGAAGAAAGCATTCTGGAGGACTGTTTACACCTGGTACCCAGGAAGTGACAATTCAGTGGGGAACACAAGTCTTCTCCATCCATCCACCTGGGCACCTGGAGTCACCTACAGATGCCACCTAGGATGATGGAGGCCATGGCCTCTAGGGACAAAGAGAATGGCATTCTTGGATGGTACCAGAGAGCCCAGGGGCCTTCCAGGCATCGCTGCTAGGATTTGGAGCTCCCCAGAAACCAGGGCAATACCCAAGGGCCAGAGGGCCCAGAAGGGCATGGTTTGGCTCTGGGGGAAGGAAAAGTGGCTGCAGCTGTAATGGCCAGGACTTCTGCAGAAGGCTGGCCACGGTGGGATGACAACCTCCCCTAGATTGATTGCTCTTCCCACTAGCAAGGTCAGGAATATTAATTTTGTACACGATAATTTGATGTAATGTGAGAGATGAATGCTTGTTCAGTTTGGTAGCCCTGTGTTAATAAAGCTGCAATGCTTTCATGCCAAGAAAAGCATGGCATTAGCTGATTGGTGAATAAAGTCAGTGTGAATAAGGAAACACCATGCTTTAGCACAGCCATTGTGGCCAGTGGTGGCGCAAGCCAAAGACAGGCTGCGGCTGCTCCTCTAGGGAACCCATGGCAGCGAGGCTTCCCAGGACACCTTCTAGCTGCTGGAAGCCCCAGCCAGTTCAGAAGACTCAGAACCCAGGATGAGTCCTGTTCCACCAGCGGTGATGGGAAACAAGAGTCCAAGAGTTCCAGAAGCCAAACCTGGGGCTCCCAAAACTGAGTTAAGAAAGACACTGCCTGAAGCTTGTCTCTTTGAATTCTTGCTGCAATGAAAGGACCCCATTGTGCCCCCGTCTCAGTAGCTCCTCCCCAGAACAATCTCCCTCCCTTTCTAGCACTCTTCATTGAGGGGGATGGTTCAGAAAAGGAGGAGGACAGAACGTCAGGAGGCTCTCCAAGATCAGAAAGAGAAGGCAGCTTCCCTATCTCTATAATGTCTCTCTTCCAATGCCTTCTGGGGGGCTTGCTCTGCTGCAGTTTGAGCACCAACCTCAGTGCAAACAAAAATAAATGTATCAAGGTTGCATTCACAGGACAAAAACCACTGCCTCAGACAAATCTGCAGATAACAAAGAATAAATAAATACTCACTTCAGGGACCATCTGAGTCACCTACTGTCCTCGGCTTCAAGCACATTTAAACCGACTGGGCACCAAACCCACCATGGAAGCCCATACCAGTATGCTATCATGGGAAGTCCATACGCTCACTCTCTGTGCCCTGGAGGAGTGCTTCATTGCTGAAATCACCTTAATCCATTTAAGCTACAGGGCAGAGTCATCATTCAGCCAGCTGGATGGTGGGGCCATGTCTGGGTTGACAGCAATCAGTTTGGCCTGGTAGCCGGCGATGGTCTATCAAGTGAAACATGGCTTCTGGAGCCAGGGTGCATTTTTGCAAGAGTGGTGAAGGAAGTAAGCTGCCTGTGGGTGCTGTACTCCCATTCCTCTTTCTGAGTTCAATACATTCCCAAGTACACTGCCCTCTCAGAATAAAGAATCCAGGGTCTGAATCTCTTCCCAATGTCCTTTTTACCTTTTATTCTACAAAATCCATAAGGTAAACCCTGGCCTATACTGAATCCAATAAATTAGAAGAATAACTTCATCCAAAGAAAGGATTCTCTCATCTTGGTGGAATAGGAATCGGGCAAATTATTAGGGGCAGGGGATGTGCTTGACCTTCTCAAATTGCATACACGAACAGAGGGATTCTCAGGGGGTAGTTGATGTCTTTAACGAGGCAGCTCATTGAGGCAGCTTAAGGAACCAAGTAACTCTTGCCTGCCTATACACTTGGTGATCTAAAAACCTGGGAAAAGCACCTTTAGAATTGGGTGGCAGGCTGTGAAAATGTGGGAACAGTCCTTAAAATGGGCCTCTTCAAGTGGCTAAACATGTACAACTCAAACTGTCACTGGGACTTGCTGGCTTTCCTCCAAAATACTAAAAGAGCTATATCCAAAGGGAAGGTAAATGGATGGCTAACAAGAGATAGGAGTTAAGATTTACATGGAAGAGGAAGCAACAGATTCACTCAACACATCTACCCATCCACCCAGCCAACCCTCTATCCATCTATCCATCTATCCATCCATCCATCCATCCATCCATCCATCCATCCATCCATCCATCCATCCATCCATTTATCCATCCAAAAATCCATCCATTCATCCATCCATCCCCCCATCCATTCACCTCATTCTTCTAGCCATCCCAAGCCCATCTATTCAAAAACTCATCCATCCATCCACCCATCTATCCAACCAAAAACCCATCCATCCGTCCATTGAAAAATCTATTCATCTAACCATCCAAAAACCTATCCAGCCAAAACCCATCCATCCATCCATCCATCCACCCATCCACCCATTCATTCACCTCATTCTTCTAGCCATCCCAAACCCGTCCATTCAAAAACTCATCCATCCATCCACCCATCCATCCAGCCAAAAACCCACCCATCTATCCATCCATCCATCCATTCAAAAATTCATCCATTCAAAAACGTATTCATCCATCTGAAAATCCATCCATCCATCCATCCACTCATCCATCAACTCTTCCATTCAAAAATGTATCCATTCATCCAAAAGTCCATCCACCCATCCAACCATCCATCCACCCACCCAACAACAATCCAAAAACCCATCCATCCACCCAATATGTATTAGACACTAATTACATACTCCAGATGCTTTAGGGTTAGGAATAAGTAACCAACGTAAATAGCCCAGAATTACAGGCTATACTTTTATGTGCTCAAGATGGCCTTGGTTACACAGAGGATAAGGGCATTAGAGAATCATACATCTGTACAAATGTCTTAGCTCGATATTCAAAGCCCAGGTTAACCAAGTCCCACTTTACCTTCTACGTTTTATCATCTACTGCCCCCTTCACACACACAGATGCTAGTCTTCCCTGATAATTTTCCTTTGATCTTGCCTTGATTGATGCTGTTTCTTCCATTTTACATACCATGCTCAATCTTTTCACACTCCCCTCCCTATCCTCCAAGGTCCTGCTCTTTCCATGTCCCCCAGGAAGTCCTTTCTCATCTGTCTCTGTGAACGTGATACCTTTAATTTCTGTGATGAGACGAGGAATGGAAACATCCTCTCTAAACTCTAAAGTCTACAGAAATATAAGAAATTATCAGCATCATTGTATATCTCTTCGGGCATTTATCTCTTGTAGTTTTTGAGTGGCTGATCCTGGGCATAAATTCTCTTTCTATATACACTACAGGAGCATTCCTTACCTCTGAGCTCTTTGCATGGTCTGGCATGCCAACTGGACTCAGTAACTTCTAGTCCAATTATTTTAGTTTGGATGGCGCTGCTTAGGCTAAGAACCAACAAAGACCCAGGGTCACTTCAGGTAGAAGTTTCCACTGCCTTCCTCAACAGCTCTTGAATGTTGGGCTGAGAAGCCTTAGGTGCTCTCTGACTTCCCATGCATCTCTTCATGCCTCACTCCCACATCACAGAACAGAGACACTCCAGTAAGAACCAGGGCCACCAGTGTATCTCAGTTCTGGCAAAGTTCCTCATCTTATGACCACAAGGAAAACTTGGAGAGAAAATGTTCACAGTGACCTCAGAAAAGTTTAACCCTACCCTCTCTGCACTGGGCACCTGCATGGTAGCCACCATGACTAAGTGATCTTCTTAATGTCTGCAGCACTGCCTGCATTGAGCAGGACTGATTCAGCATTCAGCCAGCATTGACACAATTTTCAGCCAACACTCAGCAAGTACTCATCCAGGACTCAGCCAGCACTTAGCCAACATTCAGCTAGCATGCAGCTAGTACGGACCCAACGCTCACCTAGCACTCAGCCAGGACTCAGCCAGGCCTGACCCAGCACTCAGCCAGTAGCACTCAGTCAGCATTTAGCCAGTACTCAATACTCACTCAGCAGTCAACAAGCACTCACTCAGTATTGACCCAGCTCTCAGTTAACACGCACCCAGGCCTCACTAGTGTACACGTGAACACTGTTTGGATGAATAGTGAAAAAATCATTCTAGCCTGTTTGAAGAAACAAAGGTAATGGTCAAATGTTTCAACTTTTAAATATTTCTGACTGACATATACATGCCTACAGATTTCAACCTCACTTCTATATATTAAAACAGCTTTCCTCCAACCAATATAGAAATAGTATCTATTGACTGGTTGACATCACAATATATGTTTCCTCTTAAGTATCCTGTCTCGCATTTTTATATTGACACTCTACATAGTCTGAGTTGAGTGTTTCTTATACTAGATCAGGAACCCTTAATACCTTACCATCCATCACAAGGAAGAGAGGAAAGAGAGAGAGAGAGAAAAGAAACAACAATAAAATAATGAGAACAGCACTCTCACTAACTGGTTCATGCCTTACTTGCCTTCTTGTGGAGGATAATTTAGTAACATATATCAAAATTGAAACATCTACACTCTGACCCAGCTAGCAATCTTTACTACAAAAACATTCATACATCATACATAGCCCCTCAACAACAACAACAACAAAACCCCTCTATGAAGGGTGTCCTCATCAATATTTCTTAGAATACCAAAGAAGTGAATAAACAAACTAAGGTATACCCATATCATGCAATACTATGCAGCAACTCACAAGGATGGTAAGACAGAGATACCAGTGTCAGAGAAGATAAGGAACACTGGAACTTTCAAGTACCAACTGTTAACAACCATTTTGAAAATCTCTGTCAGTATCCACAAAAGCTACACGTACACATACTCTGTGACCCGGCAATTCTATTCCTAGATCTAGGCCCATTAGATGTGCATACGTATTTCATCAAAAGACCTGCTATCCTTTGATACGCTATTCACAACAGCAAAGCAACTGGAAAGGATCCAAATGTCCATCACCAGTAGAGTGAATAAATACACGGTGTCCTGTCCATACACTAGAGTGCCATGCCGCAGACAAAATCAACTGTTATTCAAAACAACACGGGAAGATCACATCAACAAAACATCGTATGAATTCATTTATGTAAACTTCAAAATCAGGGAAAGCTCACCTGTGGTGTTAAAAGTCAGGAGAGCAGTTACCCTTTGGAGGTGGTGGCTGGTGAAGGGTGGAGGAACTCCTGGAGCGTGAAATGTTCTGCCTCTGGGCCTGGGCCCTGGAGGCACGGGTGTGTTCACCTGGGGAAAATTCAACCTACACTTATATTCGTATGCTGGGCTTTTTGTATGTTATTCTTCATAAAAAGGTTTTTTAATAATTTCAACTTTGTGGTTCAGGGGTACAGGTGCAGGTTTATCACATGGCATATTGTGTGATGCTGAGGTTTAGGGTCCCATCACCCCAGTAGTGAGCATGATATCCAACAGGTGGTTTTTCAGCCCTTGACCCTGACCTTCCCCCACCCCGTCTTGTAGCCTCCCGTCTCCACTGTTCCCATCTTTATAGCCATGTGTACCCAACTGCATACAAAGTTTGAAAACAATGATAATTCTCTAATTTCTCATATGAGAAGATCTCTAAGACACAGCAGAAAGTAGGAAAAGAAAAGAAGTCTCAGAAACACAAACATGGGTCTCTGTTTTCTGAGCAAGTCTGTGTGTGTGTGATTGTATGTGGGCACCTAGGAAAGAATCCTGGCCTGGATGTTAGCAGCTGTCCTGCAGGTGGAGGAGGCAGATGTGGTTGTGGGGAGCAGCACCGCGTGAGGAAGGGGAGGTAAAGGGTGCTCCTCTGCACCATCTGGAATGTTCACAAGCACACCTTCATGAAGTGCTGTGATTTTTTTTTTTTTTTTTTTGAGACAAAGTTTTGCTCTTGTTGCCCAGGCTGGAGTCCAATGGTGTAATCTCGGCACACTGCAGCCTCTGCCTCCCAAGTTCAAGTGATTCTCCTGCCTCAGCCTCCTGAGTAGCTGGGATTAAAGGTGTCTGCCACCACGCCTGGCTAATTTTTTGTATTTTTAGTAGAGATGGGGTTTCACTATGTTGGCCAGGCTGGTCTTGGATTCCTGACCTCAGGTGATCTGCCCGCCTCAGTCTCCCAAAATGCTGGGATTACAGGCGGGAGCTACTGTGTACGGCCTTTTTTTGTTTGTTTGTTTTTGTTTTTGAGACGGAGTCTTGCGCTGTCATCCAGGCAGGAGTGCAGTGGCACAATCTCAGCTAACTGCAACCTCCACCTCCCAGGTTCAAGTGATCTTCCCACCTCAGCCTCCCAAGTAGCTGGGACTACAGGCATGCCACCATGCCCAGGTAATTATTGTAATTTTAGTAGATACAGGGTTTCACCATATTGGCCAGGCTCGTCTCCAACTCCCGACCTCAAGTGATCTACCCACCTCGCCTCCCAAAGTGCTGGGATTACAGGTGTGGGCCACCTTGCCCAGTTAGTACTGTGACATTTTAAAAGTTATAAAGGAATTTTTACTTGTAGCATTCACCCTGTGTGTCAGGCTCTATATTGGCCACCATCAGCCCAGAAGACACAGTGCCCGGTCCCAGGGAGTGGGCATTTGGGGCTGCATGCCTGGCAGTCAGTGGAGAGTGGGTTCGTGCACGGGAGGGGCAATCACAAAGGCATAGGGGCCTCAGGTGCCAGCTCCACAGAATGCCAAAGGGCCAGGACAGCTCTCCAGCCTCCCACCTTTGCTATCTTCTGCAGCAGCATTCTAGGTGAAAGTGTTACCTACAGTGACAAAAAACTATGGGGAAAACAGAGAGATGGGCAAACTGCATGCTGCCGCCCTAATTTTGACCTCAGTGGGAGCAGGAGATGGGAGGCTGGAAGGGTGCTGGGCAATACCCAAAGCATCTGGGGAGCACAGCACCCCTAGCCACAGGCAGGGTCTTGCCCCCCATTGTGGGAGCCAGTGGGTTTCAGGTCTGTCCTTTCCTTTCATGTTCAGGCTTGGTGTCTGAGGCCAGCTGCCCCCTCCACTGGGCACAGTTCTCAGCTCCCCGCATCCCTTCAGAGCCCAGCCCTGCGGATCACAATGCCAGCCTTCCTAAGTCCCTGTGGTGGACTCCGCGGGGCGGGTGTCTGTGTGGCAGGTGGGACAATGGAGACAGATGTGCAGTGAGACCTCTCTGGACCCCACCCTTCTGCTGTGAAGACTGAATAAGATAACCGCCAAGAATAAGGGTAATTTATTCCCTTCCTGTCTCTTTTTGTGCCCCTTCCTAAGAACCTTCCTGTAGAACAGAAAGTTCTACAACCTAATTTTCTAATTTTTTATTTTTTTTAAGACACAAGGTCTTGCTCCATTGCCCATGTTGGAGTGCAGTGATGCGATCATGGCTCACCTGCAGCCTTGAACTCCTGGACTCAAGCGATCCTCCTGCCTTAGCCTCCCAAGTAGCTGGGACTACAGGTGCACACTACCATGCCTAGATGATTTTTAAGTTTTTTTTTTTTTTTTTTTTTTTTGTAGAGACAGGGTCTAGCTATGTTGCCCAGGCTGGTCTTGAACTCCTGGCCTCCAACACCTCGGCCCCTCAAAGCAGTGGGATTACAGGCATGAGGCACTGTACTTGGCCTGGACTTTCTGCTTCTAATGCAAGCGCTCTAGAAACACGCAGGCTTGGAGAAGACACTCAAAATAAACCAGGATATGTACAACTCCCCCCGCCTTCAGCTGCCACTTGCTTCCCTGGCCGTCCCTGCCCTAATGCGTACCTACAGGTTGAGTGGTTATGCTACTAAAACCCAGCTGTGAAATGCTCACGCACTGCAGGGAGACCTGCTACTGGATCAGCAGACATTTCCTGAGAAAGGGTCAGCGGGCCCCCACCGCGGCAGCAGGGACAGAGCTGTACGGAGCTCCCGTGGCCTCCTAGGTCACCTCCTCAGGAGGTGCTCACGGACCTGTGAGATCTGTGTCTCTCTTGGCTTCCCTTGCACCGAGGGAAGGCCACTCTAGGCTTGCTCATGTGACCAGGAGCATTTCACCTCCCACAACACAGCTGACGTCTCACATGACCAAGGGCTTCGCTGTCCCCTCCATCCAAAGCCCATCCTTCTCACCTCTGCATCCCCACAGCCCTGCAGAAACCCTGCAGCTAGGGCAGTCCCTTTATTCCAGTGGGCCGGGGAGGCAAGGGGGTCCCAACCCTCCCCCCACAGAGCAGAGGGAGGGCCTTGCACAAGTCAGATACTCAATCAATTTCTTTGAATTAAATCAAACTTTTAAATTAAAAGTAGACCCCGTAAAAGAGCCGACTTAATGCTTGTTCTTTTTGTTTGTTTGTTTTGTTCCATTTCCTTGAGACTCTTTGGCACCAAGCAGCATTTCCGTAAAGAATTAAAAGCCCATAACCAATTACGGATGCACGGGAGCCTTCCATCTACCTGCAGTAGTGCTCTCTGGGAATGGTCCTGGCACACTTTGAGGGGCCTTGCACTCCTGTGGGTACCTGCTGCACATGATCGCTGCCCGGCTATACACCAGCCCGAGAAGGAGCGAGAGCCGTCCATGGGCTCCGTGTCATGGATGAAGAGACTGATGCTTAGAGAGAAAGAGGATAGGGGATGAGACACAGAACAAGGACTGGAATTGGGGGCGGGGCGGGGGGGAAGCAGCCAGGGCTTTTGCTGCTGGATCTCCCTGCCTGTCTCCAGAATACACATTTAAAATGTACTGCTTAAGGGTGAAGAAACCGAGGGAAAGTCCCCCGATTCCTTAAACGTGTGACACATGGCCGGGCACGATGGATCATGCCTGTAATCCCAGCATTCTGGGAGGCAAGGGGGCGGGGGGGTAGATCACCTGAGGTCAGGAGTTCGAGTCCAGCCTGGCCAACGTGGAGAAACCCCGTCTCTACTAAAAGTACGAAAATTAGCCGGCCCTGGTGGCAGGAGCCTGTAGTCCCAGCTACTCAGGAGGCTAAGGCAGGAGAATTGCTTGAGCCTGGAAGGCAGAGGTTGCAGTGAGCCAAGATTGTGCCACTGCACTCCAGCCTGGGTGACAGGGCGAGACTCTATCTCAAAAACAAAAGTGTGACACACAATCGCATGGTGACTCTCTCTGACCAGAAAGGACAGTAGGCTGGAGTCTGGCTATGCCACCTTGGCAAGGTGTGCTTGGTGAGTCTGTTCATCTCTCGGCCTCAGTCTCCTCACTTGAAAAATGGGACAATATCATCACCTCCCTTGCAGGGCGTGGGGAGACACAAAATATGCAAAGTAGACAAAGCAAGAAATGTCACACATGTAGCAAGGGTGCCCAGAACCCTCTACTGGTTGCAATTGTGGGATCTGGGTGTTTTTCTTCTTGATCAAGAGGGAAAGTCGTTTTTATTTAATCTGAAAATACAAATAGAAGGGCTGCTTTCTGGATGAAGCAGAGCCTGAAAGTCCATGAACACCCTCTGTGACAAGGTTATGGAGTGCAGGGGAGAAGTCGGGCCCTGGGTCAGCATCCCTTCACCATCATGGATTAATCTGCCTGTGTTCCAAAGGTCCCCGTGTCCACACATAGCAAGGGGGCTCAAACGCTGCCTTGCAGCTATAAGACTCCTACTGGGCAAAGTTCTCAGAACCAAAAAGAAAAAACACATCGGGGGTCTCTCACTGACTGGGTCCAGGACCCAAGCCTCTGAGGCCCAGGGCAGCCCTCTCTGTTGGCAGCGTCTTGGAGGGGACAGTAGGAACAGTGTATCAGCGCCACTGTGAACACAGAATGTCACACGAGCAAAGACACTTGTCAAATGCCTTTCCCTTACACGCACCCTCATCACGACCTGTGTTAATGAAGTTAATTGAATTTAAGATCAATAATGGTTAATTATTGCAATTTGACATTCAGAGATAAATGGCTTTAAGACAGAGAAGTATGCGTGTATGTGTGAGTGCGCGCGCGAGAGTGTGTGTGTGTGTGTGTGTGTGTGTGTGTGTGAATTCTCTCTAAAGAAGGTGAACGCATTACAAGCCTAAGAGGGATCCCACAAGACTTCCATTGATTCTGGTACATTGTGATCGACTTCATCCTCTGATAAATGTGGGCTTTTCAGAGCTACAAGTAAATGTTCTACAAGACTACTCTAACCCTTGTCACTGGCCAAATCTATACGTGCTGTACACCAGAAATCTATTGAGATAGATTAAAGAACTGCTGTAGAAACAAGAGCAGCTTCAATAAAGGTGAAGGTTTATTATATTGACTATTAATGTAACTTAACTGTATGCGGTTATGAATGCTTATGGATCAGGGCAGTTTAATTTGGGGCAGTTGGATATGATTATAATTGAACACAATTTTTTTTTTTTTTTTTATATCACCATAGATGAACTCAATTCAAGGTGGACAAAAAGGAAAAACCAATCTAGCTTGGAAAGTAGCTAGGTTATAACCAGCTTCCCAAAGGGTGAATTCCTGGGGAGAGGCGGCCCCAAGAGAGCTGGCCCAGGCCCAGGCCTCTCTAGCGATGCACTCACCACACCACCTCCTGTTCCAGGCCCCACAGCGTGCAGGGAGCTGACGCCCCAGCTGTCTACGGCGGCCCCACAAGCCCGGGGTCAGGGCTGCGAAGTGGCTCCTGTGATGTGATCCAAGCTGGTAAGAAGTTTACTTTTCAGGACAGATTCTCTCGGTAGGAAGTCGTAGCCCCAAATGCGTTAGTAATGACACTCCTCCATCCACCCAGAACCGGCTAGATGACCACTTACAAGATTTATAATGACAAAGTAAATGTTGCCAGGGAAGAAAGTCCTACTGATGGCGGAGCACTGACAATACCGTGCGCCTGAGGAGTTCTGTCAAAACGTAAGATTATGCAAAAACACCGTTGAGAACACTGCTAATCATCTGCTTGTGTCAATTACTTGAAGGGTCTCTGACAGCATATTTACATTAAACACATTTCAGGAGCAAAATCCTTAATGCTATATCAGAATATTTTTCATTACCATTAGCAAATCTTTAAAAATCGCTCTTTCCCCCCTCGGCTACAATAGGAGTGATGGTGAGACGGGGAAGGCTGGGTGGGGGCCTGTGTGGGTGAAGTGGATTGCAGGGGATTTCAGTTCATCCCTCTGCAAAGAAGCGGGTGGTGCAGACTCAGAGATGGGGCATCCTCACCACGTCTCCCTCTTAGGGCAGACGACGGGGCCCTCTCTCATCCCCAACACCTTCCAAGTCCAGTGAACGGCGGCATTGGTTTTCCTCCTGGTCGTGTAGCCAGCCCCACACATCTGATGCCAGGCTATTTAACGGAGCAAATGACAGGCGTACAGAGGCAATTATTGAAATTAAAACTTAGATGACATCTGCTGGGGCTGTGCACATTTCAGACACCTCGCCCTGGTCACGCCGTCTTGTCCACAATTATGGCAACATGGATGTAACCAAAATAAACGGCCTGGGGCCTGCAGCGGCCGGGCTGCCTTAGACTTGCCTGCAGGAAGGCACTGGCCCTGTGCCGGGCATCGTCACAGAGCGGGGGACATCCCAGCAAAGGGATTCCGCAAGGTCCACCCTCAGGCCTCCCATGGCAGGTCAGAGAGGGTCGGGTCAGAAGGAGTCCGAGGTGCTTGGAAAAATACATCTGGATTTTTCCGGACGTGTTTGCCAGACATGACAATCATACTGACCATGGTGACGATGGCAGCCAGCATGTTTTGATTTTTAAAATGTTTGCACACTCTGCTGTACGTTTTACCTCACATCTGCCCCACGAGGTCCACAGGTGGAGACAGTGTGTCCCAGAAATATGGCTGATGAAGTGGAAAACCAAGAAGTTGAACTCAGGTCCCTACGCTTCTGTTACATTCCACACCGTGGATCTCTCAGTTCCAATGCCTGTGAGCTGGCCCTCCAAGATCCCAGCCCAGTCAGTACCTGAAGACATTCCTTACACTCAGAAACGCAGGCAAAGGGGCTCTTACATAAAGATTATAAAGCCCCAGCACCGACTTAATGTGGCAAAAGAGAGAATTGTGGTGTCGAGCCATCCGAGACTGCCACTCACAGGGCCTCTCCAGGCCCGGGGTGCACAGGAGTGACCCCTCAGTGCCTAAGCTGCTGCCAACACTTCCCAAGGGCTCAGAGGCCCAGAGCTGACCCTCCACCCTTGTGATTCCTGCCCTGGAAACATAGAGCCACAGACTCTGCCCATGTCCAGGAAGAAAAACAGCACAGGGTGTGAAGGGGACGTTAAGACTCCACATCATATCCAACCTACTCAACAAGAAATGCACCAGACACACAAAATCAGGAAGTACTCACACCTGTTCACAAGCAGCCAGCCCAAAGAATCCAGTACTTGTGGTCATTTCAGAAATCGGTGTAAGTTACATGGAAATTTAAAGCAAAATGCATTCCTTTTAAGGGATTCTATATTCTGAATGTTTTGTTTTCTAAAATCTGTCTCTTCCCATTCCAAACACACAGACATTTCCTCAACTGACCTTTATAAGTGTGCTTTTACTTTTACCTTAAAATACTTAAAGACTACATACATACAAAAATAGATATGTCTATATATAAACACACACATATATATGCATTTTTCTTATCAGTGTGTGTAGGTTAAAAAATAATGCAAAGATGCTACATTCATCCTCAAATTGCACTTCCATATGGGAAGTGAGATGTATATCGAGGAGACCACAGTTCAAAACAGGAGCATGCGGAAGCCAAAGGGTCTAGCTCGATAAGGCCAAAATGTGGGGTAGATTCTGCATGCCCCATTGCTTGCTTGGTGGAAATAAGATGTCATGGGTAAACAATGTGGCTTGAGTTCATTTCAGTTTTAATCTAGATTATATGTACATGTATGTGTAAACATATATACCTACTTATGCTTATCCATAAATGCATAAACACACGCCCATCCACATATGTACAAATGGACCTCTGAATGAATCTGATTGCCCTGCAGTGTTATCCTTCAAATATGTTGGAACAAATAACTCCAAACAAAGCTACACCAAACGAATGAACACCTTGGGTGAAGGCAGCCCAGACTAATGGGTGGGGCTGACAACATCACATTCCTAACGTCCAAGCCTCCACTCCAGCAAATCAACCCCCATCTCTCTGGGAAGAGACGGAAAACGGTGGAGCTGCTGACCTGCAGGCCTGAGTGTTGTAAAGGGACTTTGCCCACCAAGATAAGGAACATTCTCGGGTCTGCACTGCGACATTGGTCTTGCTGCAACATACAACAGAGATAGCAGCCTCTGAGATGGCACAGGCCTGGCTCACCAGAGATGCACTCGGTTTACACGGGCACCCAGAGTCACCAAACCAAGGTGGAGGGCTCTGCTCATGATGGCATGGGGCACTTGACCTGCACAGTGCCCATGTGGCACCCTGACCATCTCTGTGAGGTGGCTGAGTGGACAGAATCACTCAAGGGCAAGGCACAAAATCACTCAGGAGTCTGACGGGTGCCGGTGCAGGCTCTCACGCCCCCACCCCGCCCCATCTCCCCCTCTCCTCTGCTGGCATTTCTTCCCCAGCAACGTCTCAAGGCCTCACGGGCCTGATTTCTAAAAACCCCAAAGCCGCAAATGACAAACGGCACTGGCAAAAAGATGGCACCTGCTGGTTGAACTGTCATGGGATGAGCCATTGGCTGGTGCCAGCAGAAGCACATGGGTCTCAGAAAGATGGATTTTTTTTTTTTTTTTTGCAAAGATTTTATTTTATTCAAAATAAATGCTACCTATCATTTGGTGAGATGGATCCTGACTAGGACCAAGTGCTATTCCAGGGCCTTCCCAGCACTAACCCACATACCTTCCACAAGGACTTCGTGAAGTGCTCACTCTTTTGCGGGGGGGATGGTGTCTTGCTCTGTTGTCCAGGCTGGAGTGCAGTGGTGCCATCTTGGCTCACTGCAACCTCTGCCTCCCGGGTTCAAGCGATTCTCCTGACTCAGCCTCCTGAGTAGCTGGGATTACAGGCATGCACCACCACACCCAGCTAATTTTTGTATTTTCAGTAGAGACGGGGTTTCGCCATGTTGGTTAAGCTGGTCTCGAACTCCTGACCTCGTGATCCACCTGCCTCGGCCTCCCAGAGTGTTGGGATTACAGGCGTGAGTCACTGCGCCCGGCCCGAAGTGCTCACTCTAATAATTTGCCTTTCACAGTTTAGAACTCTCAGAAACTTGCTGAAGGGGATGGGGCAAGCGGGGCCAGGACTGAGGCCTCGTTGTATGCACGTGGCCCCCACGCCCATAACTCTTCCTCTCCACCTTTCTGGGGGCCCTGCCTCTCCCTCTGCATCTTCAGCTGTTTAGAAAAAGAATCTCCCTTCCCCAAACTGTCAAACTGGGACCATAACAACAATAACAAAAAAAATTAATCTTGAGTTTTTAAAATATCAAAACCTGAAAATGTACAATTAAATTAATCATCATAAATTACTTTTTAGCACTGAGAGCTGGATTTATAATATCATTTTCAAACCTCTCTGTGAGATTTAAATATTTTATAGCATATGTGAGTTAGAGGGAAATGTGTCTGAGGGCTTCAATATTGCTGCGGAGCAGTAGACTTTGACAAAAACTATAGCACAACTGTTTCTAAGGTAGTTTGTAAAAATTATTTATTTCCATACCAGTTAATTATGATGGGAGTCTTTGTTGAATGCACAAGCATTAAAAAAGTGCTGATATTTTATGCATCTTTAACTGGAGCGCGATTCCCCGCAGCGCACTGGTAACTCCTTGACATTTAGCATTCACTCACAGCAACTGTAATAAGGGGTTTGATTGCTTCCTTTGCAGATGCAGTAATTTAATAACTGTGATCAGTTGCATAAATTTACTATACAACCATCTTAAGTTAGCCACATTAAAATTAAGCAAAATTGTAATCTGTTGACAGATTATTGCTACTGAACAATTCTACTAAAAGCATTTCAGATTAGCAAGTGCCACAAGCATTTGTGTTTTATAAGCTTGTAAAAAAATACGGCAGCTTCCTCCTTCCACATCCCCATCTCCAGCCACCCCCTCCCCTGCCCCCCCTCCACACATACACCACAAATCTGACTATAAGACAATTTCATGAAATTCTGTGCTTTCTGTTAAATCACCTCTGAACTGTTGATTTCGTTATTTGAAATGTGTGTGGTGAATTCTGCTGTCTGGAAAGGAAAAAAAAAAAAAAAAAGCCGCGTGTCAGTTTCTTCTTTCTTTCTTCCCAGTAATTTCCTTTATGCAACTTTACATCCATTGCCTTTGAAGGGATAGGAAACCTCCTAGCATGGACCTCTTCTGAATAAAATGATCGGTTCCCCAGAGCAAAGGAAAAGCACTAATTTCATACCTTAGATGGAGAAAGGTAAAAGGTGCCCGGCTCCCTCTGAGTGAGATCCCTGCAGCAGGCATCCTTAATTAAGGAGACAACAGAGGCGCCTTCTTGCTCAGTTGCTAAAGAACCCCTTATGGAGTTTGTGGGTAGAAAGAGAAGAGGGCACAAGTTCCATGGGCAGGCTTTACCTAGAGCATGGTGATAGAGAGGAAAACAGCGCCCCTGCCCACTCTGTTTAGAGCAAAATGGGACCCGCATCTCCTGCCTGGTGCCCTGTGAGTTGACTTTTCAGAGCAATGTTTAGCCAAGCAGGCAAGTCAGGAATAACTGTTTCTGATACTTCCCAGCAAATATCTTTAACCATCTGTTTACACTTGCCAAATATGCTTCCAAGTTTCCAATTTTATCAGTATATAAAAAGAATATCTGTTTTTAAAAAAAATCGTAAATATCTTGTGATGCATCTTTACATAATTCAAGAGAAATTAAAAAAAATTTCATTTGAAAGCCAGCATGATCACAGATTTGTTTAAACTTTCATTTACATAGAAGTTTGGGGTGGGAGCCACAAAAAGGGGATAGGCGCTTTCTTGGAATGGTCAAATGTCAAAGTTGAGTGCCAGGCGGGGAGTGACGCACAGGTGTGCCCTCCCCACGAGACGATGGCACACCCACTGTGTGGGCTTATTTCCGGGGTGGCCCTGCATACGCAGCCTGTCACTTCGGATGGAGCTGCGGGGCCTCTCCCAGACAGGTGACGCGGCGGGCTGGGCTGCAAGCTTCCTTCAGAGCAAGGACCACTACTGAGTGTGACAAATTGGATGGGACTTCACTACCAAATTTCCTGCCAAGAGGCCTAACAGTCAAATGTCTATCTTCTTCTCATCACCAAGAAGTGATGCTGCGACTTTGACATAGTGTCTCCGTTACTTAAAGATACAGTTAATGCAAAGTGATCGCAAAACGTGAGGTCTGTAAAACTTTTAAGAGCCAAGCCAAGGCGGCTTTCATCATTGGCTCTTTTATCTTGAGAGGGCACACGTGCACGTGTGTGGGTGCGCATGTGCACTCATGCATGGGCGTGTGTGCATATGTATGCGTGTGTGTGTATGTGTGTGTGTAAAACCAGAATTCCTACCAGGCAGCACAGAACCTGGGTCTCTGTCATTGCCACCATTACCTGCCATTTTTTATAACATAATACACTGGAGATACCCTGGGCTAGGTTTGTTTGCTTCTCATTATAACTAATTATGCTTCTAAATATGTTCTTTAGGGTTACACGTGTATAAAAATGGAGGTAGGAAAGAAAGAAAATGAATCAGGATTATTAAAAGAAAGAGAAACATACTAATTAGTTAACTAGTATACTCATTTCAATGTTTAATAATATTTTTTAACATTCCAGCATACGCTGCAGAATTAAAAATTACCCACAGCACCACCTGTGCGTCCCCTGGGACATGAAGATTTAGAGTTCTCTCCTGCAGACTTGGAGTCCTCGTTTCTAAATATTTCTTTGAATATTTCTTTGTATTCCACCTCATTCCACCCCCACAAATTAGAAGCCAAAAAAAAAAAAAAAAGATAGTAAATTTTGTTCCCCACCAAAGCCTTGTAAATAACATCTCTACAAAGCCCAACTTAATTACATAACTCAAGTGCTTGAGGAAAAAAAAAATGCATCTATTCCCATAATTTTGGAAGCTGCCTCTACCCGTTTCTATATGTGCAGACTGCACTGGCTGTGTAAAAAGCCAAGCGCCCGCCCTGTTCTCTCACCCTGGGTAGGAAACAGTGCCATTGTACCCCTTCTTTTTTTTTTTCCATCTGCTTAGTGCTCCCCCTCCCCGTGTTCTGGGAAGGTTCTGGGCTTTGTGTGGCCTACGATGGGGCCAACTGCATATGGCTGGGGAGACGGGAAGATGGAGCAGAGGTGGAAGTGTCGAGAAATGCAGGAGTGATGACATGAGGCCCGAACCACCTTCTCACCTGGAAACAGACCCACCTCCTCCACCTGAGCAGCACGTGGCACGGAGCTGGTGTTCTATCAGGACCCCACAATTAAAACCGCGTGTTGCATGGAAAAGCCAGGGGTGCCCCCAAGCCTCTCGGGCTGGCTTTCCTCAAACTCCACTTCTGACTGTGGGTCACTCGTACACAAACAAAGCCTTAACAGAAATGTTACCGAGGAAATAATAGCCATTTCCAATGATAATACACAATTTTAGCACTGACGCTTGGCTGATTTAGGTGTTCGGCCAATGTGTCAAGCAGCCTGCCTTCCTTAGGCGGGCCTTTAATGGGTAACTGGCAGGCTCTGGCAGCCTTATTTCTGTTTTAGATTTGGTTTGTCATTGGGTATCCATTACCTGCCATTCATCTTTGATCTCTTTGGACAGGCCTGATCAAAAGATGTCATTTGACCTACTCCACTTGGCAGAAACTTGTATGACTCTCGTAAAGGGGCCACCCCAGCTATAAATAAAATGACATTATTATTTTTCTGTCCTATCATGTAGAGGAGACAATTATGATAATGCAGTATCTGTCATCGGGAGCCCAGCAAATTGCTAGCTCTCACGCAACTGTTTAGCTTTCTTATTTGTTGTTTGTCTGTTTTCCTCCATTTCAAGTTGAAAATAAAGCAGAATTGAAATCCCTAATGCTCTGTCTCCCACTCCGACAGTCTCGGGGCCGCTTCCCATGGCAGTGACATGCAGGTGTGGCCAGCAGCTTGTGTTTGTCAATGGTGGGTGGTGGCTAAGGCTGTGCTGGCAAGGCATGAACAATGGGATCAAGTTTGTCCTTCATTTAATGTTTGGAAAACAAGCTAATCTCTGAAATTAGAACTGAGAGATATTACTGCAAATAGATAAAAATCATGGCAAGGGTTTATTGTGTCCTTAATCAAGTCATAATAAGGGAAAATGCGCTGGAACATTCCCCCGACTAAAACAGAGACAGCTCCGGTGTCATCACCAGGGAGCCCATAGCTTGGGGACACAAGGGTCCAATTGTTTGTCACTGTCTCCAGCGTGGACCACCACTGTGGGCTCCATTTCTAGGAGACTGGCTCCTGATCCTTTTTGGAAATGGAGGTTTCGGAGCTCTGGGGTTTGCTTCCTTCCCCGGCGTTTTAGGCTCCACAGGTATACAGGGGTAGTGTGAAGAGATTACTAACTCAGTAGTCATTCTCTGTTGGTCAGGTGCCCTTGGGGACTAGGGGCAGCACATTCTCTGCCCACCACGTGCTGAGAACCTCCACTCAATTGATGCTCTTGTCTGGAAAGAGAGAAAACCAGAGACACACCATCCAAGACCCCTGCAGAAATCCTGGTTGTGTCTGCTCAGATTCAGATCATCCTAGAGAAAAGGAAGTGACTCCTACAGATGAGCTTCATTTGAAATGGGAGAAAATGAGGCCCCAAACAGAGGAAAGGACTGACCAGAGGCACCACGAGGCGTTCACAGCAGAGCTGAGACCAGATTCCACGCCGCCTAATTTTTTGGTGGGGCCCACTCCCTGTGACAGGCCACCAGCCTGCCGCCCTCCCCAAGGCCAGCCCAGGAGCTCAATCTTCGGTGAGCCAGTGACCACCGTGCTGTTGGCCCCTGGGGCCTGCCTACAGCGCTCAGCTGCCTCTGCAACACCAGCTGCCTCGAGCTTTGCTTGATGTGAAGATGCACACGGTGGTGCTGCCGACTATCCCTTGCAGACACAATGCCGGTAGGCATCGCTTTGTACAGGGTCCTGGGTTCAGGACTTGGGGGTCCCTCCGGTCTCTCAGTGCTACCATTTACCCACAGGATATGGGATAACCCACCAGGGTGTGTGAGGTAAGAAGGTGGGTGGTAAAAGCACAGAAGGATGAAAGGGAGAGAGGAAGTAGATTCAGAATTCCTTGCCTGAAGGAGGAACATGGCCTCTAGTGGGCATAGATGAGTGGAGCCATATCTTCTGCAAAAAAATGGAAAAAATACTTTACGGTGCAGGAACCCAAGCCAATCAATCCCCGCAGAGAATGGAGACACCAGCATTGAGGCTCTCTCAGCATAACATATGGCACTCTCTTTGAGGAAGAACACATTCTCGGCACTGGGAACCATCAAGTCAGTAAGAACAAATATTCCAGATTAGCACATGGGTCAAGAAAGGTCTAGAAACAGGCCCCAAACTAAGAAATCAAGGTAAGTAAATGAAAAGTGTGGACAAAGCATGGTACTTTAGTCATCCAGACTTGCAAAGCATTAAATAATGTGGCGCAAAGAGGAAAGACGGCTCCTAAGACTGTTGCAGGAACATTATTCCCGCAAGGCTCAGCTGGGGCATCTCCACTTTCAGGAAGCTGCTGCTAGCTTTCTTTCATCCCCTGGGATGGCCACAGCATCCCTCTCCATCTTCCCATCCTGCTCACGGTCATTTCCATCATGGTACCCACATCAGAATTACGTGCATTTGAGTCTCATCCTCCACACTCCGACCCCCTTGAGGACTGCCTATCTTGGTGTCCCTGGCACCTGCCAGCACTGGCTTGAGCAGGTGCTTAATACACATCCACTAAAATTGTTTCAACACCTACTCCAGTAGCCTTGTGCCCTTGGAGGAATTTGTGATGATGGGAAAATGCTCGCAAGTATGTTTTCCTTCCTTGAGTTTGAGCGACACCTCCTTTCCCATCCCTGGAACTGTGGGTCCCATACATTATGTTGTCATGTCGCTCTGTCTGCTAAACCTCCACTCAGTGTCTCAACCTTCTCACGCCTCTTCCCTACTCTGGTCCCAGGTAATAAGTCTCTCTCCTCCACGCTGCCTCTCAATGGACCAAAACTGAAGACGAAGAGTCGAGCAACCCAAAGAAAAGAGTGTGGGGCAGACTAGGGAGAGAAATCACAGTCTTCCTTCATCTTCCTAAGGAGATGCGAGGGTATGGGAGCCATTCCACATGCATTTCCTTTTCTTTTTGGTGTAGCACCGATCCTGTGCAGTGGCATCCAGGGTGGTCTGCAAGTATCTGCTGCATGGATGAATGGATGGACTCAGGGGCCCACTGCTCAGGAGAGAATCCCTTCTACCTTTTTTTTTTTTTGAGACAGAGTCTCGCTCTGTTGCCCAGGCTGGAGAAGTGGTGCGATCTCCACTCACTGTAAGCTCCGCCGCCAGGTTCACGCCATTCCCCTGCCTCAGCCTCCCGAGTAGCTGGGACTACAGGCGCCCACCACCACGCCCAGATAATATTTTTGTATTTTTAGTAGAGACAGGGTTTTACAGTGTTCGCCAGGATGGTCTCCATGCCCTGACCTTGTGATCCACCCACCTCGGCCTCCCAAAGTGCTGGGATTACAGGCGTGAGCCACCGCGCCCGGCCCCTTCCACCTTCTTAAAGGAGATGCAGTTCCACCAATCTGTGCCAAGCTAGAGGCCACATTCCTCATTCAGGCACAGAATTCAGAACGAATGCAGGGAAAGGGGTGGGCAGTATGCGGGCTCTGTGTGATGCATAAGTCACAATGCGAAAGGACACTAGGACCTCATAGGCCTAGGTTCATCTTCTGTTCTGTCCTGAGCCACAGCGGGACTTGGGCAAACTACAAAACCTCTCTACATTTCTGGTTCTTCCCTTTAAAGTGAGAATAAAAGTCCTCTCTTTTGAGAATTGTTGTTAATGGAATTATGCACATAAAGCACTTAGCACCGTGCCCGGCACATGGCAAGCATTCAGTCAAGAACAGTTATTTTGGGGTTACAGAAATTAGAATTTTCCATCAGCAAGGAAGATTCTTGGCAGTGACAAGGCCAGGATCCCTATGGTGACAGGTTCAGACCCCCCCACTGGGCCCCACCCTTACAGCTGGAAGGATCATGCAATGTCCAGGAAACTCTTGCCTGTGCCATCAGCTCAGCCTCTCGAGTACAGGAAGGGAGGTGGTCACCTCGGTAAGGTGGCGGCCAAAAGGCCTTCAGTCATCCAAACTTCTCTCTCCATCTCAGGCCAAGGGTTTCACCAGTAGCAAGTCAGAGAGACTCTGGGCTAAGCACTACCCTATTTTGGATACTCGTATAAAAAGCAGATAAACTTCATCCCAGCATTCTGGGAGGCCGAGATGGGCGGATCACAAGGTCAGGAGATTGAGACCATCCTGGCTAACACGGTGAAACCCCGTCTCTACTAAAAAAATACAAAAAACTAGCCGGGCGAGGTGGCGGGCGCCTGTAGTCCCAGCTACTCGGGAGGCTGAGGCAGGAGAATGGCGTGAACCCAGGAGGCGGAGCTTGCAGTGAGCTGAGATCCGGCCACTGCACTCCAGCCTGGGCGACAGAGCGAGACTCCGCCTCAAAAAAAAAAAAAAACTTCAAGCAAGTTGGGATGGTGGGGGGACCGAAGGCTGATGGAGGTTATTAATCCACCTAACACTTTGGTTGTGGATTTATTCATCAGCCCACTTCCCCCGTATCCCCCTCATGTCCCACAAATCCTGGGACAGATCAAGACCATTCGTGTCTGGGGAGGTAGAAGAAGCTGAGAAAAAGAGAGCCAAAATAGGTGCCAATGTGCTGCTGGGCTCTGGCCTGCCTCCTGCCACAGGACCTTTTCGGGGTGAGTCTCACCTGTGGCCTCCGATGGCACAGGGTTTGTTTCTTAAGAGAAAGAGAGGTCTTGGTCCCACGGAGTCCTCCAGTACATGCGGAGATAAGCAGAGGACAGAAGGTGCTGCACTGGGAAGGGAACTTGTCCCTCTGCCCAGCTCACAGGCTCCATACTGATCAATGCTCACGGGGTGTGGGTGGAACATGAGGACTGGAAGATGAGAATCCCATTTAGGGTCCATTCACTGTTAGGTTGAGAGATCTTTGAGCAGAGCCATCCCTCTTTATGTGTGTGTTTGTTTGTTTATTTTTGAGAGAGTCTCTCTCTGTTTCCTAGGCTGGAGTGCAGTGGCACTATCTCAGCTCACTGCAGCCTCCACCTCCAGGGTTCAAGGGACTCTCCTGCCTCAGTCTCCTGAGTAGCTGGGACTGCAGGCGTGCGCCACCATGCCTGGCAAATTTTTGTATTTTTAGTAGAGGTGGGGTTTCACCATAGTGGCCAGGCTGGTCTCAAACTCCTGACCTCAAGTGATCTGCCCACCTCGACCTCCCAAAGTGCTGGGATTGCAGCTGTGAGCCACTGCACCCGGCCAAGCCACCCCTCTTTAAATCCTGGCTTCTCCATGTCATGGCCTTTGGGCCTCAGTTTCCCCATCTGTAAAACAGGCATGGTGACACCAATGTTTCCCAGGGTTGCTAGGAGAGGAGCACTGGACAAAAAGAGTGTTTTGCAGGCTGCTCTGTGCTGTGCACACCACTGCTGAGAAGAGGCCCCTCTTCCCTCCCACGGCTGGAAAGTATGAATCAGCAGACGCTGGCTTAGGTCAGAGAAACAAGCACAGAACCACAAAAAGAAGGATCTAGAGCTGTGCTATCCATGGGGCTAATGACTGTGTTGTCCATGGGGCTATCTATGTTTAAGCTCATTAAAATTAACTAAAACGTAAAGTTCAGCTCCCCCGTTGCAGTCATCACACTTCTGACGGGGTCGTCCTATCGGACAGCTCAGGGCAGCAAATTCCCCTCAGAGCAGGACACTCCATTACTGGCTGGAGGGGTCTTCTCCTGTTGCTTCCTGATGTCCTCTCTCTTCCTCTTTAGAAAAGATACTTTCCTACAGAAACAGTTCTTAACCCTTTTGGGGTTTTCAGGGCCCCTGTGGGAAGTTAATCGAAGTCAGTGTTCACTGAAATCCAGAATCTTTCAGAGTGTGGGAGGAGTTCCACCGGTGGTACAAGAAAATATGAGGTGGTTCACCTTGAATCACACGGTAATAAATTACTCCCTCGTCAGTTCCGTCTTTTTCCCTCTGATTGCTTCAAGGAGAAAGTATCCGGTGGGTGCTATTGGTCTTTAACACCTCCCCAACACTTGCTAATCTCCCTTTTAAAAGAAGAGAGATAAGGCATCAGACTCTGGTAGGAAGGCAAGAGAATTCAGCTAGGATTTAATGACGTTGTTTGATTTCACGGCGTTTATTTTTATGGTTATTTTCTCTTTATGGCAAGTGATTCTGGGTCTTCATTTATAGGAGTGACACACTTTCCTTTTAAAAATAAATTTATTTGAGTTAAAACGTGTGTAAATAATAAGTCCAGGCATTGCATGTGGTATGCAGAAACGTCAAACAGCATGACAGGTTTGGGACTCAGGACGCCAAACCTGCTCAGGGGCAAGGAACAGTCACAGAGTCTTCCAGAGGAGACTGTGCAGGAGGCCCCAGGTGAGGGCTTTGCTCTGCTACCAGCGTTTGCTGTTAGCATTTCCATACCAGAGATTTGGAAGGGAATTTGTCAGGTTTCTATTAAAACCTCTGAACGTCCAGTTGGAGGAGGTAGTGGTTATTAAACCTCAATGTTCATAAATATGCTAATAAAAAGGTAAAATTTGCAGTGAGCCATTATCAATTACAGACAGGATGCTTCACCTTTGAACGATGGCTCCCATGCCGGGCTGCTGACCGGGGGTTGAAAGCAGAGTGTGCACCGCTGGAGGGCAGCGAGGAGTCTGAGCTATACAGTCTGATCCTGCCATGTGCGGATCTGGGCACCTGGCAGGGACTGGGGCGGCCATGCTCCTGGCATCGCACACCACCTGCCTGTTGGGCTGCGGAAATGTTTCCTGTCCCCACACATCTGCCAGTGCCTCTGTAAGGGTGAGGCCCGTCCACCTCTCCCAGACACCCAGGAAACGGGCAGCGACATGTACCGTGTGAACTCACCCTGACTTTGGACAGATTGGTGAGAGTCCTCTGAACAACGAAATGCCTGGTCGTAGTCATTCAGCAAACGAGAAGGATCCCGGGACTTGAAGGATCCCTGCTACTTGCCTAGAAAGGCCCTGTCGGAGTCAAATCCTTCGCAGCCGGGCACTACCAGAAGTGGGGTATTATCAAGAAGGGTATGGCACTGAGAGTCCAGGTACCTGCAGCCCAGCACTGACACTCACTTACCAGGCTGTAACCTGGAGCACACGATTGGAAGTCTTTGCCCCACAGGGGCTTCACCTGTAAATCAGGCAATACCTTTATCTCGGGTAATGACAGTGAGCCTTTCTCTCTGCCTGCTTCCCAGGCCCACATTTGGGAAAGGCACATCAGAGCCCCTCAGGCCTGCCTCTCGAGTGGCTGTTGGGCTCACCGGCTGCAGCTGGAAGATGATGGATGGATGATGATGACATGAGGACACAGGGTTGCCTCCCTTGTTCCCCAGGGAACCAGAAAGGACGCCTCCCTCCGGCTTCTAAGGCCAGGACTAGAGGCCTTCTTTCCCTACAGTCTGCACCAGAGATGCT
>NC_045454.1:25795298-25897798 GCF_002776525.5 Piliocolobus tephrosceles | reverse complement strand
AGACGGCCGGCTCAGCTGCAGATAAAAAGAAGAACGTTGTCAACACAAAAGCCTTCTATTACAAAATAGAGAAAAGTAGGTTTTCCTTCTTTAAGAATTTTGCACATAAATCATTGTTTCCAATAAACATTGTAAAGGTTTCATCAGCAATTTAAAAAAAAAAAAAAGAAGCTACTCACATATATGAAGATCACTTGGTGAAACACAATTAAGCCACACTGAAGAAGTGAAAATGGCTGAAACCCTAAGGTGAGCATATCCAGGTCTGCACAGCAAAATCCAACCACAACCTGGGCTTCTCCCCTGAGCCCCGGCCCACCACTGAGGGAGACTGATGTCTCTGCGGGAGTGAGAGGCAGTCCCTGAGGAAACCTGGGCTCACTCACCATGAGCTTACAGCCCCTCAAAGCATCACCAGGCAGGGAGAAAGTTTCTACTAGAAGAACACTGAAGAGGGAGAAATAGCCACCATGACAACAGTAATTGCAAGGAAAACAACAGTGTAACACTTTTTTTGGCCTTCAAAAGCACAAACATCACTGAAACAAGTTTTCTAGTTAAGCTGCTTAAAAAAAAAAAAAAAAGGCTGCTACTTGGGGCAGGAAGGCAGGTTTCATTAGCTTAATGACATATATGAACTCTTAAGATGCAGCCCCCCTGAGAAAGTAGCAATCGGCCCTTCCTTCCTAATTCTTTCCAACACACACACAGCTGATAGAAGTGATGGAGAGTTTCTTTCCAAATCATCCTAAACTAGGATACAACCGCTATAGCCTGGCTCAAAAACCAGAGCTTAGATCTGCAGATGACCTGACGTATCAGGGAGCTCACACTCTGAAACGTTTTCTCAGGTTACATTTGATCTATACAGACATAGATGAAATATACATGTAGGTTCCTAAGTATAATAACCAAACAAATGTTTGTGAATGAGGACCCAACTTGGGAACGGCAACATGACCACGGGGCTTCTCCACCACTCAGGCAGGCGGTGGGTAAATGCGACCCTGGACACGAATGCGAGACCCCCAAGCAATACTAGGTTCATGTTTACTTCTGCGCTTTGTAGAAAAGACTGATCCTGGATGTGATCCTTTTTTACTTGCTTTATCTACTCATATAATGTCTCTAAGATCCATCCCTGCTGTTGCACGTGGTTTTCGTTCCTTCATTTTTACTGCTCTAAAATATTCCATTGTGCAAATGTTATTTAACCTTAAAATAAAAATGTCTTTCTGAGACCTGACACCTGGAGTGACAGATGTGTTCTGTGCTCTGGTCCCACCTGTGAGGGATGGTAACTGCAGCTGTTCTCGGGTTGGGGGCCACATATTTTATGATGTGTCCTTCTGGGGAGAGGGAACGTGTTCAGGACGACCTGAGTAACAGACCTCTCCCTGGACCTAAGCCTTTGCAGTTTGTTGTAATTAAGACACAGTCAGGTGCGGGTCCAAGAGACAGCGCTAATGGCCACTGCACCTGAGTCTGCAGTGCACCCAGGCTGCAGGGAGGAAGCAACCAGGAGGCTGAAGTCTCCCTGGCTCTTGGTGCCTTCCACTAAGACATCCTGGCTTCAGCTGTAGCTCTGGGTGTTCCTGGGAGCTATGGGGAACATCTGTATCTCTGGTTGTGGGATGTCCCTGAGTCCTGCGCAGTGTTGAATTCTGAGGTGACTGAAGGAGGAGGCGGAGTTCCCTTCCCTACGGGTCCCACTGAGATGTCAGCAGGTGTCAGGACAGGTTGTACGGCCCGGGAGCCTCAAGATCCATCCTCCACAGAAGGTCTGCTCCACATTTTTAAAATCCTAGCTTGGCAACTGTCAATATATTGTCTTCCACTTCACAATACATAAAGAATATAAAACTGTGTCCTGTTGAAGGATGGCAGCGATACTACACAAGCAAAATACGGCGCTTTATAATTTTTTTTTCCAGCATCCCTTTCCACCAAGGCTTGGCCAGCTCCTTAATGTCTAAGTTCATCCTCTGAATCCGATGAATCAATCATTCCAAGGTGGAGGTGGGTAATGACGGTGCTGAGAAGGCCATGGCTCTCACTTCAGGCTGACATGGGAGACAGACAGGGCGGGACGCCACTCACTGGCCCTCCAATTGGAGCTCCACCTTCCAACTTCACAGTGCCCCTTGGACATGCCCAGTGGGGTCATGACATGGCTCACCACTGAAGCGCTCCAGAGACCTTTCCACGTTGTTTTTAACTGCCCACCTAGCAAGTGCATTTCTGGTTACTCTTATGAAATCTAAACATGGAGCCTACAGCTCTGCCTGAAACCTCAAGGAAACACACCAAGGTGTCTGCATACGGCAGACTCAAGCCAGGTTAATGCAAGGGTCCCAGCCACCATCAGGCAGCAAGGTCAAAAGCACCCGACACTAATGATTTATCCACTTGTTTCCCCACAACAGCAGGCCCAATGTGGACAGCAGTACTTTCCATCCAGACTGTGTGTGAGACAGAGGGAGGGAGCCAGAATCCAGGCCAGGAGAGAAAGAAGGTAGTGCTTAATTTTTGTTGATTATATATTTATTAAATATATATTTTTATATATATTATGTATGAGTAAATGCATTTCCTTGAAGATGTTTTTCCTTTTTTTTTTTTATACTTTAAGTTCTGGGGTATATGTGCAGAATGTGTAGGTTTGTTACATAGATATACACGTGCCCTGGTGGTTTGCTGCACCCATCAACCCATCACCTACATTAGGTATTTCTCCTAGTGCTGTCCCTCTCAATGCACCCCACTCCTCGAAAGGCCCTGGTGTGTGATGTTCCCCTCCCTGTGTCCATGTGTTCTCATTGTTCAACTCCCACTTGTGAGTGAGAACATGCGGTGTTTGGTTTTCTGTTTTTGTGTTAGTTTGTTGAGAATGATGGTTTTATGTATGTTTGTTTTTCTCAGACGGAGTCTTGCTCTGTCACCCAGGCTGGAGTGCAGTGGCACAACTTTGGCTCACTGCAACCTCCATCTCCTGGGTTCAAGCAAGTTTTGTGCCTCAGCCTCCCGAGTATCTAGGATTACAGGTGCCCACCAACACACCTGGTAAATTTTTGTATTCTAAGTAGAGACGGGGTTTCACCATGTTGGCCAGGTTGGTCTCGAACTCCTGCCTTGGCTCCCAAAGTGCTGGGATTAAAGGCATGAGCCCCCGCGCCCAGCCCTATGTATGTGTATTTTTAGAGACAGGGCCTCATTCTGACATCCAGGCTGCAATGCAGTGGTGCAATCATAGCTTACTATAGGCTTGAACTCCTGGGCTCAAGGGATTCTCCCATCTCAGCCTCCCAAGTAGCTGCAACTACAGATGCATGCCACCACGCCCAGCTAACTTTTAATGTTTTGTAGAGACCAGGTCTAACTATGTTGTCCAGACTGGTGTCGAACTGCTAGCCTCAAGCGATCCTCCTGCCTCAGCCTCCCAAAGTGCTAGGATTACAGGCATGAGCCACCATCCCCAGCCAGTACTTTTTGAATGGATGAATGAATGAGTGAAGGAATAAATTAGTGATGGAAATAATAAATGAATGAGTGACAGAATGAATGAATGACTGAATAAATGAAACTAATTATTTAGTTACCTTCTTCCTAGCCACAAAGCTCTCTGATAAGACAACATCAGGGGTTAGTAATATATGCCTATTGCTGAAAGTTTGGAAAATAAAGGCATATAGAAGAAAGCAGAAGAATAAAAACCCGTACATTTTGGAGTGCTTATTCCTTTTATTTTCCCTTTACAATGTGTGCATGTGTGTGAATGTGTTGGGTTGGTATTGTATTTGGCAACCTGCTTTTTTCACGCAACATTGGGTCAAGAGCATTTCTCTCACATGGAAAATGTTTTAAACCAGCCTTCTGCTATCAAATGCTGAGATAACCTCAAAGGAGTGGAAGTCCATACAACCAGACGCCAAATGCCAGGCCTCCCTCTTCCAGCAGGGAGCTGCAACTCACCCAGGAGCACACTGCCACCGTGGATCCCTGAGTCCCACGGAGTAGCCTATGATCGTGAACTTCACCGCAGGGCATTTGGCACTCTTTACTATTCAATGATTTGGAGGGCTTTAAAAATCAGAAAGGAAATGCTATGATCCAATGGTGAGCTCCCGTAAATAGGTTTAATTGTAAAACATCATATTTATTCCAGATGTGAAGACACATGAGTTTTGCCATTTAAGTAGAAAGACAAAGCGTAATTGTATCAATGCACTTTTTTCCTTTTCTTTTCTTTATCTTTGTTGCGGGTTTTGTTTGTTCACCTCTACACAGCTTCATTGTTGAAGAACTCTACCAAGTGGGAGCACTGGATTTACCTCTGCTCTCAGTGATACGGCTGGTTTACAAATACCCAGATGACTTCACATTTGTAGACCCAGGATAAACTCTAAGAAATGTCCACATCTAGACCACAGGAAGAAGTTGGCTTCAGGTGCAAACACATCAGGGTAGACGCACCACAGTCTCCCACACAGTCACCCCGTCCACAATCACCTTCCCACACTGCCACACACCTTAGGAAGGTGTTTTCTCCCAGGTGGTAAAGACAGCAGCTGCTGTTCTTGTACTTGAACCTGGCCTCCAACACACACACACACACACACACGATGCACTGCAGGAGAGGCAGCCTCAGGCATCCCATTGCATGTGGGGCTGCCCTCATTCAAGGCATCACCAAGGGCTCAGGGATCAGAAGCCAAGAGGGGCAATCTTCACAACCAAATGCAGGAGGAAAAAATGTCTCTGCAGCACCCAATTTGATGCTGGCTCTCTGCCCCTACATCAACTTGCACAGCCAAACCCTCAAGTCTGTGCACACTGGGCCAGCCTACCATGAGTAGAGCACGAAACCAAGCTACTAGAGAGGCAACCAAGGTTGCTTTGAAAGCATTATTATTATCATTATGATTTTAATGTAGTAGACCTGTGAGTTTTCCGTCATTATAAATCCAGTCTGAATTTTCATTTTTAATGTTTACAATTTGACTGTTCAGTACGAAATCTTAAGCAGCAAAATTTGAAACAAAATGAATACTGCCAGTTGACTTAAACCTCCCCCATATAAACAATCGTGTCAAGATTAGCAAAACTAATATAATTTAAGTAAATATCCTGATTTATTTGATATCAACATAACATGATGAAGGCTTCAAATTCAGACACAACTTTCCAACACTGCAGCATTGAGACAGCTTTCCTTCAAGCTCCTTCCAAACCCAAAAGAATGGGCAAGGGGTGTGAAGCCTGAATGAGAAGTGACTTGCCACTGGGTTTTAGGTTTGGAGGCCTATGGCCTCTGGTATGTGGAACTTCCCTGAAATCTGCCCACCAGCGTTCTGCACCAACTCTCTGACACAACAGTCCCTCTGCCTCCACTGCCATTGCCTCTAAAACAAGGGACAGCCCGACTTAGAAAGGCAAAGTATCCTTGCATTATGTAGGCCAAGTCCGGAGGGAAAAACCCTTTAAAATTAGAGAATCTCTGGGCATAGTGATTCCATGAAAGCACAATGATTTTTTTTTTTTTTTTAATTTTTTCAATTCCGTAAGTGGAAAGTGAAGAAACCATTTTCATATGAGCATATTTTTCTCCAAGGAACAGTTAAAAAAATGCTGATGTGGTGTCTCAATACGTTTTACTACAATGCCATCAATTACATAAAAACACAATTAAGTCACTGTTTTGAAATCCTTAAATATTATTCAGCTAAAACCCAAAAGGACATTTTCCGTATTCCTCGGTCATTATCTAAGAAGCTCCGTGCTATAGCCAGCCACCTCCACCGTGCTCTGCAGGAACTAAACATAGGTAATATACAGGCACAGTGCCTGTGTGTCTTGGCCGTCGGGCTCTCTGAGCGACCTCAGGTAACGAGGATGCCGTTGGAGAGGCCTTCCGCAGTCCGGCCACAGAGCCAGGCTTTACACCCTCAGGGCTTTCACTGGTCGGGACCGGCCAGGGAATGACATGTGAACTTAGGCTGGTCTCAGTTTTCCCATCCATCCAATGAGGCTGTCCCTGCAGATGAATCTAAAAGGCTGTGATCCTAGGAATTTACCTATTTGCTGTTACCCAGAGACTGAAATAAAAAAGGCAAAGATGTCTGAGATGAATACAGGGATTCATATGCTTTCATATCCGTGTCCTTTTTAGTTGATGCACGGAGGCTTCCGGGTGCCTGCTGAGCGAGAGAAGGGGTTGCTGACTGTGATGCTGTCCTACCTAAGCGCTGACGGCCAGAGACATCACGCGCACACTCCCACGCAGCTGTGGGAAGCAAAATGTGTGCGATCTTTTTGGAGAACACTTTGGATATTTATCATTTTGTTAACCTGAACATACCTTTTCAACTAGCAATTCCGCCTGTAGGACTGCATCCCACAAAGATGTAAGTGGAAGGATGTTACTATACAAAGGCGTGTGCAGAAGGATGTTCACTAGGGGACTGTTTGTAAAAGAAAAGACTAGAGGCAACCTGAATGTCCATGCAGAGGGTAACTCATTCATTAGAGTCAAACGTAGCCCTTCAACAGTGTGAGGCAGCTCTGTGCAACAAAATATGATAGGATATAGCAGCTGAAACATAACATGATGTAAGATGATGACTAGGATGCATAGATTTGCCACCATTTTATTATGTACAATGTAACACACACAGCAAAGTTTAAAGAATTTTGCCTGTACACCCACCACCTAGTTTATAACTTTAATATTTCACTTTATTTGCTGTATCACATATACACCCACCATTCCATGTATCTTAACTTTTTGGATGCATGTCAAAGTAAACTGCAGATATCCAAAGTATATTCTTAGACGAAAACAGGTACAACATAGAGTGTAAAGTATGGATTTCTCATTTAAAATATTCTTTTAATTTAAAGTAATGGCAAAACCGCAATTACTTTTGCACCAACATAAATATCTAGAAGACTATACGACAAACTGGTATCAGGGCTTGCCCCTAGGGAGAACTGAGGTTAGAAGAAGACTCTCTTTTAATTGCGTGCCCTTTGATTCTCTTGAATATTGTATTATGTACATCATTTTGTTTAATTTAAAGAATGACAATGCATCCACTTTCATGAGAGAAAGCTACTGTCAAATCTTTCAGGGCTCTAGGTAGCTTCTGTAGAGTAGCCCTGCATGCTTAGAAGCCTGGCGCGTGTGTGTGCATGTGCACACGTGCCTGTGCGTGTGTCTGTGTGTGCATGAGCACGCGTACACACCCACACCCAGATGCTCGGAGCCTGCACAGTGAGGGCGGTGCTGACCTCCCCTCATCTATCGCTGTAAGTCACTTTCTCATGGGGTTGAAACCTCGGAGTGTGAGGCAACCATCTTCAGGAGGCTCATTATTTAATTTCCAAGTAAGCAGCTGCAAAAGACAGCATGTTTGTTGCTGTTAGGGAGAACAGAGCACATGGAAGACAGGAGGGAAAGGCAGTTCCTCTGCTAAGGGTAGTTCTGCACTGGGAGTGACCATGTCTCAGTCTCCCTTACTGTAAACATTTGTGCAACTTCAAATAAATATCCTCCCCAAGTCTCACGCAGCGTTCGGCTCTGATGGAAACACTATGTGTGCACCAGTGTGCACAGGCCAGAGAAGCGTGCAAATACAGGGGAGAAGTCCAGCTCCATGTGAGGAACGCTGGAGAAGGCATCCTGGAGGGAAGTGAGCAATCCAGAATGTAGATTCTCCTTCCTTACAGCACTCAGCCAGGCTACTGAAAGGCAGCAATTTTCTGTTTCATTTAAAAAAAAAAACAGCAGAGGAGTAAAAAGCCTTTAGAACAAAACATAGAATTAAACGTGATCATGGGAACAGTACTGTAAGCCAAACCTTCAAAGGAAAAAAGAATATTCCGCGACAATGCTGTACGTGTTCATCCAATTCCCTTCTTCCCTGAGACCTGTAGCTCGAGGTTCTAGACTTTGAGCCTCTGGGCTACCGCTGCACGTTTTTTGAACAGTGATCGATTTCCTTGTGTGTTTTAAACCCTGGGAATCATATTCTACATGTGAGAGATAGTAAAATAGATTTTAAAAATTGAGGTAACTGAAAACGTGGAGTTATGTCAACATGTCAGAAGAAATGCCTGAAATCCTTACTTTTCTACACATGAAAGGGATTTGATATCTCATGAGAGGGAACGAAAATGCAATTTGTTAGCATTCTGCTTTATTCCTGAAAACATGCATATAAGGCTAGTTTTAAAAATCCCTCTGGTAAGAGTAAGACTGTGAGAACATTGATTTCCGCTAGGTGATACACATACATACCATACATATACATATATATGTAAGAATATATATATGTACACACAATACATGTATACATGCATATAAATATACAGTGTCTATGGAACTGAGCCAGGCAGTATACTTAAAGGCAATAACACGATAGTATGAAGGCAATCTGTATCTTATCACACATTGAAAAAAAATCACCCTGCACAGCCCCTAAACCTCAAAATCCAATACACAAAATGAAACTAATTGTACTGGGAAAAAAATAAAGAAATGAGAAAATGAAGAACGATATTCTCTTATTTGTTTAGTGTTCTCCTTCTCTAGAGTTTATGCGGACATTGTCTCTAGTTGCATCTGCAAACCAATACATCGGCTGTCAGATCACTAAGGCATTTGACAACATCATTTTAGAGCCTTTAGTTACTGAGATATCAATAATTAAATGCATTCAGTTCACACTTTGTTCTTGTGGATACCAGCTATTTATCTCTGTCCTCTGAAGAAGCTAATGGTATAATGGGCAAAACATCAAGAATAATTAAGAAAAACGTTGCTATAAACTCTGTCAGAAGAAATATAACTTTTGCCTAGGCCCCCAGCTAGAATTCATTTATACAAGATACACCCAAAACCAAGGCACCTTCACTGAAAAGCAAAGTGCTAGGCTCATGGAGCAGGTAACTCACTCAGTCTGTTCACCCAAGGGGAAGACCAGTGGGCACTTCTCTGAGTGTGAGCCCTGAAAAGGCTTGGGTGTGTGCATATAGCATCAGCTATAAAACACAGTGGAGGCTGCGGGCCACACTGGCACCTCTCCCACTCCAGGGATGGACTCTCGAAGGCCAGCCCAGGCACACAAATGGCAGCGGGACTGACTTGCTTCAGGGGACTGGCCCCTGCTGATGGAGCCCAACCTTCCTGCAGGCCACTCACCTCCCAGTTGAGCCATCCATGTTTCAAAGCTTGTTTGCAGCATTAGCTGGTACCAAAACAGAAGTTCTGAGAACGTCTTATTCAAGGAATGGCGGGTTAACTCTTAAGTGAACAGGTCTATTTTTCTTTAGCAGCGAGCATCTCTTTCCTTTCATATCCAATAACAAATAAGAAGAGAGAAACTGTGAGGTGTTTTTCTTTAGGTAAGGGTCAGACCTAGATGGTATATAAACTCCAAACAGGAGATTACATTTTAAGTCGCTGACAATGAATTACAATACCATATACATACTGCAGATAACACAATTTAAGAATAAAGAATCATCTGGAGCCATAGTCATGGGAGATGGCTTTGAAGAGGCAGCCTTCCAGATAAGCCATGTCACATATCTGCACATCCTTTCAAAAATCTTTGTCACCTAAGTGGGAGTCGCTCCCAGTCACTGTTCACCAATCTCACTTACAAAAGAGCTGGTAGTCAACCCCCTGTATGGGGGCCATGTGAGCTCCTGGATGTCTACCTTACACTTCAAAGAGCCACATTTATAGACAATGAAATGCTCATGTTTCATCGTTAAATTACACTAGGCTCCTGATCTTTGTGGGGTACATGTATTGCACTGAAAACGGACACCTTGTTATTAATGACAAAGATATGGAAAATGCGAAGTTGAAATACGCTACCCAAACTTAAGAGAAAGAAATGTTAGAGGAACTGCTTTGGCAACGCTAATTGTGTAATTACTTCTTGGCTTGGTCACCCAAGCTCCGAGCAAGAAATAAGAGACAATGGTAATTTCTTACTGCTGAAACGAAGGTGTCACGCTAGCTTGTGCATTCTGTGCACACAGGGCTAAAGTTTACATTTATATCATGTTACCTTGATTACAATCATCCAGGGCACTGCAAGAAATTAGTGGCATACAGTCAGCCCTGGCAATGGGCACGCTCAAGTTTACTTGCACAAACATTTAATTGAGGCAGAGTGGAGGCATCTCTGCTTTTGGTCATCATCTTACCCCTCACCTCACATCGGTGAAATTGGTGAACTGCTACTGGCAACTTGCAGACTCACAGCAATCAAATAGTGTTTTTAAATGGTGCTAACACAGTGGCTACCAATGAAAATAAGCCACTAGATGGCTTTAGATTTTTTCACTTCTGAATATCGGAAGGTGCATTATTTATGGTGTCAAAGCTAAACCTGGGTACAACACTTGGGAGTGCGGGTGTTTGCGGGGAGAGAGGCAGGAACACCGCCCTGTGTAACTCAATCCCTTTCTCTCTTCATTCCACGGTTCCCCTTATAGCTCGATAATTAATTACAAGGCCGCATAATTCTATCCTCAGTCCCATCAGCCTTGGGTCAACTAAGAGCAAGGATCACATGCCAAAATTGTTGTGTGTTTTTTTTTTTCCACACGGTATGAACCACTCCTCATTCTAATGGAAAAAAAAAAAGAGAGCAGAGACACAAGTAGGAAGAGAAAAAAAATGAAATTCCATTATAACTGGTTTCCTCAAGCTCCAGCCTAGGATATGAGTAATCACAAAAACTGTAATATCAGCTTTTTTTGTTTTCCTTAACACTGGGTTCCTCCTTTATTTCCTTTCAAAGAGGGTCAAGATCTTTTTTATTTTATTTTATTTTTTAATTCATAAAAGCTGCTGTGTGATGACCAAAAGCTTGGTTTCTCTCTGTAATAGCTC
Organism: Piliocolobus tephrosceles; assembly: GCF_002776525.5. NCBI lineage: Eukaryota > Metazoa > Chordata > Mammalia > Primates > Cercopithecidae > Piliocolobus > Piliocolobus tephrosceles. The sequence continues at coordinate 25,886,886 of NC_045454.1, read as the reverse complement.
TGCATTCCGCGATACTTTTAAATTTGGGGGCAAAAATAAAACTCGCTAAACTCTCAGCAGGTGCCCTGAGTGAACTCGAAGGCTCTCACCTGCCTGGCCCTCAGGCCTTCTGGAAACATCTAATGCCTAGCAGGGGTGGAGCAGTGAGCTGACCGGCAGGCATGGACCAGGAGCTGCTAGCACAGGCCTCGGGAGGTGGCCTCCGGGCTGCCTGGCTGTACCTTGAGGATTGGCCTGACGGCTCCCAGTGCCGGAACTCCCATGTGAAGGGCAGGGAGGAGCAGGTCAGTGGCCACAGCAGCCTGGCCTGGCCTAGGTCAGACCCTCAGTCAGCATCGCCCCAATGTCACTCTCTAGTTCTGTTTTCTCCTCCCTACCCACTCCCACCTTAACCAGCCACAGGGAATGGCGGGTGCAAAATGGAGGCTGTTGACCTGCCACACATCCCTCTGGGCTCAAAACATCAATGTGCTCTTAACAAGGAGCCAAGTGCTGTTTAAAACCGGGAATTAAAAAAAAAAAAAAAAAATCCAGAAAACCTATAGGTCATGAAGCAGCCCACACCAAGAAGGCGACCCCAGACCCGGAGGGAGGTGTCAAGAGCTTGTCTTCCCAGCAATTCCTGTTGGCAGGGACACAGCTCTACCCAGAGAAGGTGGGCTGTACCCCAGGGCACAGGAATCAGCACTGACATGCCCACAAACTGACATGCATGCTTGTCCCCCACAGGCACGGGCATGTCCCCAATCACCATGGTGGCAGAAGGACAATGGGAAACACGCGGCCTGCCAGGCAAATTCTAGCAAAGATGGCTTCCTAAAATCCCCCTTCTACATGAGAGCTGCCCAACCCAACGGCAGAGTTATGACTCGCTGAAAGGGATACCCCCTCCTTCCCTCTAAGGACTGAAGGAGGGAAACAGCGCATGTAACCCTGGCCTAAGAGAGACTCCCGGGTTGAACCAAAGCATCAGACATTCAGAGAGCACGCGGGAATGTGGACAGAGCGACACCCGGCCTTCCTGAGCTCACCTGTACCAGAGCCTCAGGAAACACGTCTGTAACACCACTCTCAGAGTGAGCACTTTATTATCTACTTGTGGTGCAGTGATGAGTTAAAGGGGTATTAATTTTCTTTCATAGCCTGGAATAGCTTATTTATCATTTGTTGGTCTTTGTCAGTGATATTTCAGATCTGCTGCGAATTGCTGTTTCGTTGTTGTTGTTGTTGTTTTTGAATTAATCTGCACTCATACAACCACCAAAACAATCATGGTGCTACTGATACCAGCAGATGCGGCCGAAATGTGCCCTGAAACTTCCCAACTGCAGCTCAACCCTACTTGCAGTGCTGTGTCAGAACGAAGGGAAGTCAACTGAAGATGCATTTTCTGGAAACGCCAATGGACGCACAGAGAGAAGAAACTACAAACAGTATTAAAAGGAAAGAGACCGGCAGCTGCATTCACTGTGTCACTGCGGCCAAGGGTTCTGGGTACCTTATGTTCACCACTTGCCACCTACTGTGGTGTCAGAGCTGTCTGGTCCAGCCGGGACAGTCAATTGATTTTCACAGAACGTCCATTTTATGTTTCCACACCAGAGCAGGCTGCACCTTCACAAGGAGGGGTGGCTGCTTCTAAGGGCAGAGCGGCTGGGCCCCAGCCAAGCCTGCCTCCCTGACTGCAGAAGATGTCACCTCCCCCAGGCACTTTCCTCTGGGCAGGGGCAAGGAGGAGGAAGGGAGAGGAGGTATATGAAGCAGATGTCCTCCGTAAAACCAAGGGTGTTCCCTTCTCACCCTCTCCCTTTTCCCACTCTAGCTGAGTCTCCAAAAAATGCATGTTTCCATTCACAAAAAGTATGCAGAACCACTGGTGGGGGCAAAAAAAAAAAGACCCTTTTTCCTATTACAGGCACAACCTGGGCTGATTCTCTTGCTTCCTTCAGCTGTCAATGAGGTGGTGTGTTCCCGGCCTCCTGACAATATAATCATCATAAACTTTATTATTACATCTGGAATTTCACGATATGCTTAGTAATTGATTACAGAGACACAACCCAGAATGCAGCTCCCACTCGCTCTGCCACGATTCCAGTAACCTAACTGCTTAATACCCCTGGAATGTATAAACAGTGTTAACCGCTGCATTCCCCACACTGCCATGGCAGAAGGGAACCACCGAGCCGGTGGGGCTCTGAAAGCTCAAGGCCATTTTCATTTACTGAATATAATGTCATGGGATGGAAACTGAGATCACATTTTTTGGAGCCATGACGACTGATGACCCCTCGTCAGATGTGATTGGGGCACAAATCCACAAAAATTACCAGCTGTACTGGGGAACTGAGATGTGTCATGAAGTTTGCATAGGGCCATCACCCATCCCTACACTTAGTCTCAGTTTGGTGGGGACTCCAGTTTAGGTGACTGTGATTACTGGGGTTCTTCAAAAAGCTGCACAGCTTGCTATTTCTAATTTTATGAACACCATGATATGAATGCAATGCAAAGCAGAGAAAAAGCCATGCTGGGTCAGGCCTGCAATTACAGTGGCTGGTGCACTTACTATCTCATAGGAATAAATGCAAAAAACAAAAACAAAACAAGGGTAGGCCAGGCACATGGCTCACACCTGTAATCACAGCACTTTGGGAGGCTGAGGTGGGTAGACTGCTTGAGCCCAGGAATTCAAGACCAGCCTAGGCAACATGGCAAAACCTCATCCCTACAAAACATACAAAAACTACTCAGGTATGATGATGTGTGCCTGTGGTCCCAGTTACTCAGGAGGCTGAGGTGGGAGGACTGCCTGATCCCAAGGAGGTCAGGGCTTCAGTGAGCCATGATTGTGCCACTGCACTCCAGCCTGGGTGACAAGGGAGATCCTGTCTCACAATCAATCAATCAATAAATCCAGGGGTGAAGACCACACTCAAAGTATCTGGGAGTCGAGGCCTCGGAGAGATCTACATGAACAGGGCATTTGTCCTCTTCCACTCCCACCAAGGGAGGGCCAAGATCAGTGTAGCTACCCTCCCTGACACTACTCCAACTCAGGAGGCTGTGATCAAGGACATGCGAGCCCCTCTTTAGGTGAAAACCAGCTCCACTGCCCCTGCAGAAACGCGCCCACTCAGCTGGTGTGCCTACACTCTCTCTCCTGTAACAAGTCAATTTACAAAAACCAGACCCATCCCAGCAAGGGGACCTGGATCGGCCCTTCTCACCCGCATATCATCTTGAACCCAAACAGTCCACTGAACCAGCAAATCCTCAGCCAACCCCTGGCATGCAGAGTGTGTTATCTCTCCAGGCAGATTCACTTTATAAACCACCAGAGAAGCCCCATGGACGGTTCTGCTTGCAACAAAAAAACAAACATGCTGATGTCACTCCAACCTGAGCTCTTGGGCCCCAGTGATGGGGCCCGGGGGGCTTTAGAGCAGGATGCTTGTCCCAGAGCTGCCTTTCCAGGCCAAGTGTGCCATCACCCCAGGACCACCTCGACCAGTCAGGCCCCCATGAAACTTGGCCAGCGCGTTCCCGTTAAAAATGGCCCTGCCGTTCACCTCAGCCAGGTTCCCGCACGCACGCTAATAAGTACTTGTTTGCTGAACTGAAAAATCATTACCACAGAACACGTCAAGTAATGAAAGATGTTTTCCTCGCAGAAATGTTAAATACTTCACTTCTTTCACAAGGAGCGTGTACCTGTGTTTCCAAATAATACCTTGCTCCCTCCCCACCCACACTACATCAGAAAGTGTGGAGTTCCAGGACCCAATTTGAACAGGCTCATGTTGCACGGCTCTAAGAACCAAGAACATGCTGTTATTTTATTTATTTTCCTTTGCCCAGCTGACTACATGTTTGTTCTATTACTTATTCACCTAACCATCTCGGTAGGAACCTCCGTCATGTAGGGGAGGGTCCATTCTGCCTTACGATTTTATACAGAAAAGCAAGAGAAAAGAACACCACCGCAGTCTCATCTATTACACAGCCGTAGTACTTGCTAACTAATATATACGAAAGAGCCATTTTACTACAAGCCTAGAGCAGAAACAAAGGCAAGACATGGAATGGGAACATTTCACCACGTGAAAACCACTGATAACCCATCTTCTCCTCTGGCAAATATGAATCTCTGCCCCCTTTCAAAAGCTTTTTGTTAGGCAGATGAGTAATAACAATTGCATCTTACGCAGACTGAGGTCTTTTAAGTGTTTTAGAATGTCTCTACCTACAGGGAGTCACACTGGTTAATTTCTGCTGCCTTTCCCTCTCATTCTAAGGCTTCAGGCAAAGCCAGCAGGGTGGGGACCGAGCCTGCTTTGAGTCTATGGCAGCTGAGTTACGAAAAACCAAAATGACTTCCAGGTAACCTTGTCTCACGGAACTCCAAGAGGCAAATACACATCACTTAGATAGAACACTCAAATATCAAGTTGATGTGGGGGGTCAGTGGAGTTTTAGGTTTTCTCGCCGTAAATATATGGCTTTGAACGTGGTGGTTCTATCCTGCCATGCCCCCTTGAGACATAAGAGACCTGTGTTTATTCCTGCCTCCCATGTCAGAGAATCCATAACCCAGGGACACAGATGCTGAAATCCTGGCCAAAATGCACACCCGCAGAACCCGAACCTCCTCTAAAGAATAAGCAATCACCCCTTCTTCCTGCCCTCTCTCTGTCATGTGTTCAGTGAGTCACTCAAACAGCTGCCAGGGGTTACCTGGGGGAGCAAGAAACACGAGATCCCGACCAGGGCTCCAGGAAAAATGACCTGCGTGAACTTCTCAAAACTTAAAGACTTTCCCTTTTCTTCACCCATTGCTTGTTTTCCTTTTTTGTAAGAGGGAGCAAATCTCACTCTAATTTCACTAGCATTAAAGGTTGACATTTTTTATATGTGAATTCACAAATCTACCATAAATGATTCACAGGATCTGTCTTCCTTTGCCCTTCCCCGACGAACCGCCACATTTTGGAACTGCGTTGGCTGACATTAAGCAAAGCGCTTTCTCAGCAATTATTTGGAAAGGAGAGATGGCAACTACAAGAATTTCTCTCGAGGACCAGAGGAGTTACCCCTACTGCCCACTTCCAAATGGCCAGGTTTCACGGAAGACAGGAGGGCCTCCTCCCCTGCCCAGACACTGCCATCCACCTGAAGCTCTCAAGCCCTGGTCAGGCATCTGTTGGAATCTCTGGCATTTCTGCAGCACACCCCATTGTTGGTCTAGAACAGGTATTGACTGCCCCGGAAAATACTGATCTTAAGGACAACTGCTATGTGATCAGAAAACTCAAGAGACTGGTTGTCTCCCAGTCTGACTTGTGAGCTTAGAAGGCCACCAAGGAGATTCCGGCTCAAGAACCCAAATCGTCCCCTGAAGTTGAAGCCACTCATTTCCCTAAAGACCAAGTTCTGATAAGGAACAGTTCCCCCAGCCTCCTGAACAGGTGAGACCCTCTGTGAGGGTGCCAGCAGGCCTGGCAGGTGCTTTTGCTTATCTGGGTCTCTCTTCCTCTATTTCTCAGGCCAGAGCTGTGTCACCCCCATGGGCTCCAAGTGCATTCATTACAGAAGGTGGGTGTCACACCATGAGGTGCAGCCACCGGAGATTCCTCTGGGACTCTTGGCAAAGAATCCCCGGTGCTGTGACATGCAGGGAGTCAGGGACAGAGTCCCTACTGCACTGATCTGGCGTGCCCTGAAAACGGTGTCCCAGCTCAAAAACGTGTTGCTTTCTTCCTTTTCATGAATTCTAATATTCAAGCCTTTTTTCCTCCTGCTAATTTTAGAAGTCCTGCTATTCTTTGGGAAGAGAATGGTGTGAAAATCAAGCATAGTATCCAAAAATAAAAGAGTAGATCTGTTTCAGGGTTTGCAGCATATTTCACTGAAAAGCAACTCCAGATATGCCACTTTCTATCTAGTTTTTAATACATTTTCCAATTCCTCCAGAATATTTTAGCTTCAGAAAAAGCAAGAACGAACTTCCTAAACTATGACTTTTTTTTTTTTTTTGAGGCTGAAAGGGGCACCCAGAATGGTGTTTAAACCATGACCGGGGGCCTTTTCAGAATGTGATGCCAGGTTATTGCTCTCTGGCTGGGACTCTGCAGTACACTTTGTGGGACCACACAGAGATGGATTTGAAGTAGGATGGATGGATTCTCGAGGTCCTGAGGACCTAGAGCGTGTTCCAGTTAGGCGAGAGGCCAGAGGAGATGCATAGCTTACTATGGGCATCTTGATGGTGCACCTCATGGAATGTCTTTCAAGCTTCCCATCTTCATCTTTTAAAAAATCTGGTTATCTAAGGAATGAAGTTTCAGACCCACCAGAACTGTAGAAGGGCATCGGATCCTGGCCGGCAGGGTCCCACTCCAGTTCTTCGGGGTCTGAGACTCTCTGGAAGAGCCAAGACTGCGGGTCGGGAAGTGGAGAACAGACATGGGGCGCCAGCCGATACCTGAAGACCCCAGCCTGCGCCTCCTCGCCAGCCAGGGAAGCCAGAGATTTTTAACAAAAAGTTAGAACTCTGTGTCAAGCCCTTCAAGCAAACAATAAATATTACTTCTGTTCATAATCGGACTTCTCTCCAGCATCGTCTTTGAATGTTGAACCTTTTTCAATTAATTAAAAACTATGCACTGCAGAGTGCATATTTTATCAGCCCTCAGCTGCTTAAGTGTCTAGAAAAGACCAGGCAGTTTTTCTTTCTTTCTTCCTTTCTTTTTTCTTTTTTTTCTTTCTTTTTTTTTTTTTTTTTTTTTTTTTACAGGCAACCCAGAGCAAGTACTTGCAAGGGTCATATCTTTTTAATTATCTTTTCTCTCTTTGATTAATTATTCCGTCTGACAATAGCGTGTTTCTAATGCTATTCACCTGCCTTTGATGATTGACAACTTTTCTGTCTGATTCAGAGCAAACAGCTGCTGCCACAATCTCCTAGCAACCCGGGTGTGATGGATGAGCCCCCAAGATGGATGGCTGCAATAAATCATGTCTCCAGCCATAAAACTGAGAAAAGGGGATAAGAAGAAAAGCGAACAAAAAACAAAACAAGGTTTCTTCCCATGAGTGCACTCAGTTCCTTACCAATTATACCTGAAATGGACTTTGCACCTATTAATAGCAAAGTTTTTCTAATCAGTAAAAATGGGATGATGGCATTTGTATCAAAGGTGTTTACAATTGTTCCCGCAAGTTGGCACTTGTACTCCAATTACCTCCAACACTGCCCAAGTGCAAGGGCAGATGATCAAAGTTTTGCCTTCTTCCACGAAGTCTCAGCAAGGAACAACATCACCTTTGTACTTTTGGCAACGATTCCAGGCACCAACAAAGAATACAAATCTGATTCTACCCAATTTTTGGCAGCAGCTGGACAACACCAAAAGTAAATTCTAAGTCATGCTGTGTGCAGTGCAAAGTGTTAAGCTGCGAATAAAGTTATTTCAAAATAAACACACACACACACACACACACACACACGTTGCCTGGAGTTGATGAGTGAATCAGTACCATTTCCATTTCTTTCCTGTTCACGGCAGTTGCAGGCGTTTTACATGTCAGGGAAAAGTTTGTCCCAGAAGCGGCAAGATAGGCACGTTCAGCCCTTCCACAAATTCTAGATTCTCAATTCTTTAGGTAGAAAAACTCTTCTGGTCTAACTTTCTATCCCATCATTCTTAAAAATGAATGTCCACACTGTAAGTCATACAACAAGCCTTTGATTTCATTAGCAACCCCAAATAAAGTCACTATTTAATAAATCCCTGCCAATTAAATTTGCACTATCGGGGCTCTTCCAGTGGTGGAGACCCAGCAGGAAGGCCTGGAGAGTTTGTTTTGCTTTTTCCACCAGGGAAGCAGGCTGCAAGACCTCTTGCAGCAGAATAGGTGGAAAGGCCAGAGCTTCAAGGAATCCTCAGGCAGCTGGGGGCTGTGTCAGTGAACCAGGCTGCGTCCCTGAGTACTTCCAGTAGGTGGGGGTGTCCTGGTGCACACAGCTCAAGGGTGCAAACCCAGAAGCGATTAACTGGCAGGGCCTGGAAACAGCTGTCCACATCAGGACTGGTGGGGGTCTGCAGGGGCCCTGCGGAGGGGACAGAGCTCAGACACAAAGGGGAAGAGGCTGCAGGGAGCCCGGGTAGGGAGCCGCAAACGATTATTTTTTATCTGAAATATTCCTGAGACGTGGAAGTCTTTACGTTTTACTTCATTCTCACACTACTAACCAAGCCAACCAAGAGATTTTTTTAATAGTTATATTGTGCTAAGCTTTTCAGATACGGTGTTTCTTTTCTTTCTTTTCTTTTTTCTTTTCTTTTTTTTTTTTTAGCATGACATGGAGTTTTAAAAAAATCAGACAAGGGTTCTGGCTTCAGCAACTGCAGCTCTGTTTATATTTTAATGTTTTGTACGTGACTGCTTCTGTGGGGGAAGAAAGAGAAAGAAGGAGACAGAAACTTGCCTGTGAGCTTTAGTGTAAATCACAGATACTTCATTTTTCTCTGTGTCCTTGGAAATTATTCAAAATTAAAGCCTGCCTCCCTCCCTTTTCCCCTTCCCTCCTTCCTTCCTTCCTTCCTTCCTTCCTTCCTTCCTTCCTTCCTTCCTTCCTTCCTTCCTTCCTCCTTTCTTTCTTTTTTCAGTGGGAGAGTCTTCTCTATTGCACATGGGAGGGTTTGTGTCTGGTCAGCTGCAATGAGAAGGCAAGGCCAATCGATAGAAACACACACACAGGCCCCTACCCTGTCCCAGCTTGTCCGACTCTCAAGTTACAGGTTTACACGGCAAGTCTAAATAATATTCAAAATGATAAATGGTACCCGAAGCCCGGCATCCACCATCAATCTTTTTTTAAGGAACATCCATCTTCAATAACGCACGTTCGAATCATGTGAAGTCAGGAGCCCTGAGATTCATTTATACCACTCTTTGCAAGCCAGGGTGGCTTGAATGATACCTGTCAACCCTTTTCTTTCTGTTTTTTTTTTTTTTTTTCTCTCCCCTTGACTAATGGGGGAAACAAGGCAGGGAAAAGAGAAAAGGAACGAGAAAGGGGAAAAAGAAGTCAGAAGAGCGTCAAAGGCTGAACAGTGTGGTTTAGCAGATAACATGAACGAACGTAACCTCTCCCGTGCCTCTGCCCATCTCACGCCTGCCACGCCACACACCCAGCCATCCAGGAGCAGGCTCTACCCCCTCTCCCCTGCCCAGCCTCTTTCCTCCCTTTCCCTCTCGCCAAATCAGCAGAGCTCCCTCCTGCAAGCCACAGAGTACAGTACCCAGAGGAGGAGGAGACAGCCTCACATGGACCTGGGCTTCCCTCCCCTCCCTGAAGTCTGGCTGGGGCCCATATGATAAATGACATATGTCATTCTGTCAGGAGGGAAGGGTGGGTCAGTGATGTATGACTCTGCTGAAAAGGAAATCGACTGTTTGGCATGGTGCAGGCTCTTCTCCACCAGGATTTAGTTTCAGAACTCTGAAATGAATTCTCCGACGTTTCAAGTGCATACTTAGGGCAGGGTGATGGGAGGCCTGGGAAATCGTACTCCATCCTCCCACTGCCCTTCCCATGGCAAAAAGCAAAAAAAAAAAAAAAAAGAAAAGAAAAGAAAATAGGCGTTCTGTTGCTGGATACCTGCAAAAGGCCACGCACGTGTTGAAGTCCCTAGCTGTCGCAACACCGTGGGTTATTAAAAAAATGTGACTTAAAAAAAAAAAGAAAGAAAGAAAAGAAATTAAGTGGAGTCAGGTTAGCCCTTTTATTTATTTATTTTTTAATGGCAAAGGGCTGACACAAAAGCAAGATAAAAATTAGCATGTTTGAAGTAATCGTCCCGCAGCTTGACATCTGCATAGTAAATTTTAAAGGAAAAAAATGTGTCAGACAGCCATGAGCCGCCTCGCCCTCCCCCTTTCATTAGCTCACTGCCAGGGTGGCACTGCTGAACCTCATTATGGCGAAAGGATTTATGAAGCTGAACCCAATGGCAAAGAAAAGGCATCTGTCAATAATTGTAGGGAGCTGCACTCACAGCTTTGAAATCTCATTAAGTATGCAGTTATCAGGCATAAAGATCAAAAACATTACTCAACTCCGACAGAATCTTATGGAGGAACATTAATTAGCAACAGGCCTACAGTACAAAAAAAAAAAAAAAAAAAAAAAAAAAAAAACCACAGACTTCCTCTCACACCTGCCCAACCCACAAACCTAAAGCAACACTCCCCCTCCCGCCTGAAAAAATATAATTCCCAGCATCTGAAACTGATCAGGAACATGAAACAAGAGAGACGCACACAGAAAAGGGGAAAGGGAGGGAAGGGGTGGGCGGCGGGCAGGGAGGAGGGGAGAGGGAGGGCGGGGAAATTCAGTTGAGAAAGCCTTGGCGGTGAGGAGAGAAAAGGAAGAAGCTGTCAAACTTGAGAAGGATGTCAGTGCGGGCCCTGATTACTGGGGCCTATGGAGTTCTCAGACCTTTTATCATCCTCACCATCAAAACCAGCCTGGGAGTCACTGCCGGGAGGACTGGGGGCTGCAGGTTTGCAGCCCAGGCCCAGGGCCCAGAGCCCAGGACCCTCTCCTGCAGCCCCTGCTTACCTGGCAGGCAGGAGGCTGCAGGGCCAAGACCCAGGAGGTAGGCCCCGCTTTCCCCAGCCAGTCTGCACCCAGCCGGCTAAAGCTGGCAACAAGAACTGCCTTCACAGGCTCTGGACATAGGCCAGGCAACCACTGCGTTTACCTTCTATCTCTCAACCACTGTAACACACCTTTTTCTTCCTCCAAAGAGACTGCAGCATCCCCTTCTCACACATGCACCCTCTGTTATTTGAGTTCTGTGTGCAATCCCTTACTGAAAAATACAATATAGATGGGGAAAGGCACGTGGAAACTGCCAAGCTGACCCTGAATCCCGAGGCCTCCAGACCTCTGTAACACACTTGGAACAAGGTGCAGCTCATTATGGGTGTCCAGGAGATCCACACGCTAGTTTGACTCTAGGATCTCCAGGAAGTTAAAATTAAATGACAAGTTACCTGCCCCACCACATTCTAGCCTCTTGCAAGATGCATTGGCAAAGAGTAACGTACATAATGTACATGTGTTTCGGAAACATCCCACAAGTATTGCACACTTGGGGTCTCAGGCAAACTTCCCTGATGTCCTGTGGTGGTCTGGATCCAGGGTAGATGAACAGAGGCCTGATGGCATGGAAGTACGTCTCAAATACCACTCAGGTTTCAGTCCAACAGGCAACATCAGCCACCCCCGGACATGGCATGCAACAGTGAGGCACCATCTGTAGCCCCCCCCAATGAAAGGTGTAGGAAAATAATAAAGTAGATATTCTGCATTTTATTTCCCTTATTGAACTGTTTTAGAAAGGTGGCCTTCTCTGCTTACCTGCTAGCATGCTCTCTCTCGCTCTCTCTCTCTCTCTCACACACACACACACACACACGGCACTTCCCACAATCCCACACCATAAGAAAACCTACAGAACAGCTCCTTTGATCTGAATCCTCTGCTAGCATTCTCTTAGCTCCTCACTCACTCCTAAGCCACATTCTTCCCTGGTTCCACGGCTACTTCTGAAGTGTTTACCTCTCTGGTCTACTCAGAAGACAATGGTCACCTTTTCATAATTAGCCACATCTTTAAGAAAACCGGTATTAAGATTCCTAGGCAACCAGCCTGGAGATCCCTCCAAACCAAGGCCCATCTTTTCCAATAAATGCTTCTCCTTTAGAATATCAATGAACACAGCTCGAATAAACTGTCACCTATGACCAAAAATAGTCAGGAACACTTGTCTATAAACCAGACTTGATGAGAAGGCATTTTAGCAGGAGTATTACAATAAGGTGTTTATATTTTTTATGTGCTTACCATATTACCTTTATTATGTGTAACATCAAAGTGATTATAGCAATTACATCTAACAGAATTAATTACAGAACTTCCCATCATTCCAGGATACATAATGCATTAGAGGTAAGCCAAAGAAAGAAAACATCTTGATTGTAGTAACTATTGTTGGGGTATATTTACTCCAGCAGCAATGCCACACCAACGGCAGCTTTCAGAGCAATGGAAACTGACAGGTTTAACAGGGAAAAAGCTGTATTCTCTTAAAATTGAGCTCACGCTTTTTGCTTAATAGTACGTTAGTGATAGTGGACATATAAAATCAATTTAATTTTTTAAGTGTAAATCTTTGAAAGGTGCTGGTTAATCCACCCAACCAATGTTACTACATAAAGGAGAAAGCACATGGGTGAAAGACTTACAAGTCTTTACGTATGCAAAATAAATTCACTCAAGGCTTCATTAATATTAATTTAAATTCAAAACCCATTTACATTAAATTGTTCATTAAAAATTGCCTATTTTATGCAACATGCATTTCTCAAAGAACTCAGAGGAAACTGAATACATAGGACTAGATTTAATGATGGGAATGGAAAATCAAAAGTAAATGAATTGGAGTCATTTCACGTATATTACCAAACAGCCCTTTGCTCTCCATTAAGGATGGGTTCCACTTTGGGGAACAAATATATATTCTGAATATTGTGTCTTCTACTGCTATAAACTTGTAAACGTGACCTCTGGCCTACCACAGAGGAAAAAAGAAGAAAAACAAGAGAAACTAGTGGAAGGGAGAGGGCAGCCAATCCAAAACTGGGCTTGGAATAAAGCAGGGAGGGTTTGCCTTCGGATCTCACCTGGATTCACAGTGCATTGAGAGTTAGGCTTGCGTTTTTTAAAATGTACATAAGTTAGCATCTGCCAGTGCCCATCTTGATCTAGAACTAACAGTGTCTCTCTCCCCTATACTCTACCCTTTACATTCCTTTATTCCCTTAGCCAGGTGACCAGGAAGACTCAAGGAGTTGGTAAGTTCCTTGTGCTCTCCCTCCTGACAACAATCTGAACCTACCCTGTTTCCCCAACAGCTGTTCTGGATGAAGAAAACACAGTCATAATTAATAACACGTGTCCTGACAGTATGAATTAATAATTTATCATTAAGCCCAAACAAATTTAAATTATTCTTCAAGAGTCACACCTTTGCATATCTGAGAAAATAAGGTAAGGAGATGGTTAAAATGTCCAGGTAACATGACCTTCAGTGAACTACTCGCCCCCGCCCCCCTGACTGTATCTCTTGGACTATTCTTGTTGAAATGCTAAAATAATTTACAGAATTGAAAGTAATTAAACCCAAGAATCTAAATGCTGATCAAACTAAGTGCATGTGCTAGAAATGTCTTCTTTTTTAAATGGGGCTTATAAAATATTCAATATTTGGTCAAGGACACTATGTAATCTTTCTAATAAAGATTCCTAAACCTAGGGTATGACCGTTGTTCAGGCAAGTGGTCATAAGAAGATTATGTTCTATTACTGTCTTTTTTTTTTTTAACTTCCAAAAATGCATAGCGTTATTCTGGTCACAAACAGTGACCTGAATTTTTAAGTCCATGTCTAAACGTAAATTTCTATAAATGGTGAAAAATTAAGAAAAGCTACCAAGTCTACGTCTGCAGTCCTTACAATTCAGGGTTTTTTTTTGTTTTTGTTTTTTTTTAAAGAAAATCCAGAAACGGGAAAAATATTGATAGCCATTGTTTAGTGGGATTTAAAAATTTAATGACTAACTGCAAATACTGGAAACTGGAATTAATCTGTCTGGATTTTTTTAAAAAGGCTTACAGACATTTAAATGCATGTATCGGGACACTTTATCAACCTAACATAAAATTGTCATCTTATCTTATTATATGACTATTTTATGCATGTGTCAAAGAATTTAAAAATGACTGCCTGTCTATTGAGTCTAATTACAACTGCACATTATCTGTCTGGATGTACCAGTCCATATCATTGTTACTAAATACAATATATTGTATTCACCTTTCATTTGTAACTTCAGACAGAGAAACCACAATTTAGAGCATAACTAAAACACAGACACACACACACACACACACACAGAGTGAACACCTGCAAGGGTTTGGGATACGGTATACCACTGTTCCCTTCTGTCCTTTTCCCCTCCATGGGTTTTGAGGGTGGTGCTACAGGGGTGTGACAAAGCAGCTGATTTCAAAGACCCATCTACCTACCTGGGCTGGACAATAACACAGAAGGGTAGACACACACACCCTACTTTATTTCATTTTTATTAATTTTTTTAAGACACGACCAAAGCTATTTTTACCCTCTGCCCAGTGACAAGCGGGGATGAAAATGGGGCAGGAGGAAAGCCTTACAAACTGCACTTGGAATAACTGTGAACTGCTGCCACTCTTGGATTAAACATGGCTGTGTGCACCAGGACCGGGCACTTCCGACTCCTTTCCGCTCTGCCTCCCTGCCCGCCTGCCTGCCGCAGCCCTAGCCCCAGCCTGACTCTGGCAGGACATGTGTAAAAGAGAAAGCACCACAAGAGGTCCAGGCACTCTGCCTTCAAGAAGGTAGATCCTTTCTCTTTCCAGAAATCCCAGGAGTGGAGGGCGGGGGTAAAGGAATGGTTTTAATTCTCTCAACTCACCTGGGTTTCACGGCATTTCCCACGGCCCTGAGCAGTCACCTTTCATTCTAATCACTCGACAAAACAATCTTTAGCAAAAAGAGGGGAAAAGGCAGACGTGTGAGGCAATTTAGGGAATCGCTGCTGAGGCATCAGTTATTGACTATCTGGCTCCTGTTTATGAGCGTGCTCAAGGCAAAACTGAGAACAAAATGACAACATCAACAGCTCACAATCAAGTGTGGCCCTGGAGAGCACTGAAGCCCTAACTGACAGCTGTCAAGATAATGGGGACACTGCAGCTGATTCTGGAAGGTTCTCTTCCCCACGTGGACGTCCAGGGGAATAGCCTTGCCTCCCACCTCCTTTGTTTTTCTCCTTCGTCTTCTTGGTTTTCCTTTTTAGAATTTGCATTGTTGCTCTCATTTCGTAGGAAATGGGGGAAGAAAAATCATGGAACGGTCAAAACCAGTCACTCTGCCACCTTGCTACAGAGTAGAATACCTGTCCAGGGAGAAATACATGGCAGGTCTGAGAGGAAATAAATTCCCAAAGCTAAGGCCGAAATGCCCTTCTGAATGCTCCATGTGCTTCCGAGAGAGAAGAAAAAGCTCCTCCCCGGAGCTGCCCGATGTGTGGACCAGACTTAGGAAGGTGTCATCCGGACACCACCAGGTGGGCCACCTCTTAGGTATGCCCATGTCTACTGGCAACATGAAACCCCCTTCTGCCTGTTCCAGGGGGATCCACAGTGTTCTGTGACACCAGCAGACCCTAGGGGGTCCAAGTCACTTTCACAAAAATCAAGATGCTTGAAGATTTACCCTCGCCTTGTTTTTTACCACCTAAGAACTCCATGGAACATTACCCCCTTTCAGAGAACACAGCTCGCTGGCAAGTTGTGGTTCGATGGTTTCTTTTTTATTTTCTTTTTGGAAGCATAAGAAATGGCCTTTTACGATTTCACATTTGCCTCCAGAAAATTAATATAAGTAAATAAAATATCTGCTATTAAGTATTACACTAAATTTTTTCTGGCATTTTCAGAAATGTTTTTTAAAAACCACTCTGAATAGGAGAAAGTCATGCTTTAAGCAAGGGATAATGGTCATTTTGCCTGAAGGACACTGTCCTTCCCTAACCCCACTCCTCTGAGCTTCTAAAGGCAGCAACATCTGTCCAGCACAAACGCACAGCCCCTGGAAATTACAGGTCTCAAGGAAGTAAACTCCCGCCCAGGTTTCTCTTTGGCAGGTAAAGAAACCTCTCTTTCTCTTTGAGAAAAGACACTAAGCCATACATAGTTTCTATCAAAACACCAAAAAATCCTAAAGTACAGAAATATGTATTTTCAGGGATTCTTGGAGCCTCCTTCGGCCTTCGGGAAAGCAATGATACACTGGCCTAGATATGAAGACTGTGTGTACCTGTGTGCCACGTCTGCTTGCCCTACCCAGCTCTTGGCCTTTTGTGGTTGTTATTCTACCCCAGACCATTAAAAGGGCCCTAATTCCTATGACATGATTATCCAGGTACCAAAGCCCATTTGTCACCTGCAGCAGAAAATTGAGTTAATGCACAAGTAAAGGCAGCCAGGACTGTGTAATATCAACTTGATTACATCAAACTAGCTGCAAACCTAATTCTGCTGGATGACACTGCGTCGAGCTTGTCATCTCCAATCATTAAAGCTGTCAGGAATCCATCAGGTTTACAGCTAATTAGGTGAACACTAATGAAGCTGGCAAAACAACTTTTCTTTTTTTATGGCTGAGCGGACCTTTCAGTTTGGAGGGGAAAAAAAATTCTCGAGTATTCTCAAGGTTGCTGGGGACTGGATTTCCAGTTACCAATCAGCAGACATCTTTCTTTTTCCCACTCTCTCTCTCTCTCTCTATCAGTACAAAGCAATCAATTTGTCATCACTCCCAGTATGCCACAAAAGCTGGCATGAACCTTATAACTTGCAGCTGGGAGAACTGAAAAAGAGGAGGAAAAAAAAATGGGAAGTTTCTTGTCCATCCAAACAAACAAACCAACCAAAAAAACCTCTGTGCATACTTATCACCAGCCTAAATGTGGAGGTTTTTTTTTGTTGTTTTTTGTTTTTTTCTCCAGTCTTCTTAAATAAGCAGCTCTTCAGTCAGTCTCCACCCCCTCCTCCACATGTCCATTAGGCAGAGGCATTCTGATAAAGTAAATCCAAAACCCGAGTATGGGAAAGAAAGAAAGCACTCATGCTGCCAGCTTCTGATTGACCATTAAGCTATTGATGAATGTGCCTGTCAGGAGAGAGACAATTAAATCAAATATGAAACAAAGTCGTTTTGACGGGTCATTTTGATAGAGCAAAACCATTCTTCCATCTCCTATTAGTCCTGCAGTCAAGTTTTTTATATAATGAATTTTTCTTAACTGACCTGAGATTTCCTGGCTGGCTTTCTTTTTTAGTAATAATAATAAAAAAAGTGCAGAAAGGTTAGTGAACAGGTTGCTCTAAAAATAAATAAATAAATAAATAAATAAAGCCAACAGCAGGTTCCCTCCTCCTCTGATATTTTTCTGGAGGAAGCTATCAAATATGAGTCTCAGATTGGCAGGGTGCAACTGAAGAGATGAACTAGAGAGAGAGTTCTGAACCAAATGTAAAGATGTAATCACATATGGTTCATTGGATGGAGGCACACACATACCTTAAAATGTGTATCCAAAAAGGAAAGAAAAAAAAAATTTTCAAAGACTGGAAGAAGCCCAAGACATTCCTACTACTCAACTTTGTGAAGGATTCCTCCAAAGTTTCAGAGTTTATTTTGGGTAGATAAGCTCATTGCTTGAGCCTGGAATTTAAAGTAGAAGGTGGGACGGGCAAGAAGCAAGCTCCAGGAGGTTAACTAGGGAGGCGGCAAGCTCCCTACAATCACTCCTGGAATTTTCAAACTTTCTAAATTTGGGCAACACAGAGGACAGAGAACAAAACCTGCATCCTAAGCCCCAAACCAACCCTGTTTTCTTCTGAGATTTTCTGAAGACACTGGCAGGCAAATACATTTCTGGGAGAAGAGATAATTATCATTCCTTCTCTGTGACCCCGTGTAAGGGGTCTGGAGTGCAGAGTGCAGCCAACGTGTGAGGTCCCCTGGCAGTGCCGGCTGGCGTGATGGAAATTATGGGCACGATGGGTACAACGCCTTCATCCAAGATGGGCACCAGCCAATGCCCTGACCCTACTCTCTGCCCTTTCCTCTAACATCAAAAGAGAAGTAAAAGAAAGGAAGAGGAAAGAAAAGAAAGGAAGCCCCACTTAACCCTCCCCTTCAGGGAGCATCTGAACTCTGCACATCTGAGTGTTACTCATATCAAAATACATCACGTCCATATGTGGTCCTCTCGGCAATTCGCCCCAAATCCCAAAGTTGCACTGACAGGGCCCTCCTGACGTCACAGAGCTTGGCCTCACTATTCCAAGTGATTTATTGATGTTTATTGGGAATGAATAGATCAAAGGCAGCAGCATGACCGGCGATCAATCAGTCATCAAATCAAGGATGGCAACGGGCCAGAAACCCTTCTTCCAGGCAACATGCCCCCAACCGACATTATTGCAAAATAATGTTATGTGTGTGGTTTTTGTTTTGTTTTCAGTGATGCGTTTTCCAGAAAAGAAAAGAAAAAAAATCGGCTCAGTCTTAACAGGAGTTGACACTCCCGGTTGAAGAAGGAAAAAAAAAAAAAAAAAAAAAAGGAGGAACAAAAAAGTACTCACACACGTCCCAGAACTAAGTGCTATGCGGAGATGAGGGTGGGAGCAGCAGTACAAGGAGGGGGTGGGGGCAAGGAAACACAAACAGGGGAGAAGGAAACGCGAGCATCTAACATGGACTTGACAGTCATCTGACAATACCCAGACCCTGTGCGCTCCGGTTTCCACCGCTGTGCCCAGTTTGGGCCCAAGAAATGAGGAATCAATCGGATTAGCACTAAGGTGGCCAAGGGGACTGGCTCGCTCACTCGCTCGCGCTCCCTGGCTCGGCGGACACCGGGCAGTCTCCCGCCGGTCGGCCGCCCGGAGGACGCGGAAGGTGTCCCGGGGAACTCAGGTGACCCCGCCCGCCCCCCACAGAAAAAGCCAGACCGGGGTTGCTTCCCATCCCCTCTGGAGCCGGAGAGCCGAGGAGGCAGGGACCTGGCGCGGCTCAGCGCGCCCAGCAAGCGGCTCCCCAAGTGGGTGCCAGAGGGAAGAGGGCAGAGCGCGGCGAGGCGTCCGGGGGGCGCCCGGTACCCGAGGCGGGCGCACGCACCCAAACAGGAGAGCTGCGCCCGGAGTTACTCAGCGCGGGCAGAGGAGCGGGGCGAGGAGCGGGGTCGCGCCCGCCGGAGGCGCGGGGCGAGCGGAGGAAGAGGAGGAGGAGAGCCGAAGGAAGGGGAAGCGACTCGTACCTGCTGCGCGCCGGGGCGCCTGCTGCTTCCTCCTCGGCATGATGCTTCTCCGGCGACTGCCACTGCCGCCGCCGCCGCCGCCGCAGCCGCTGCCGGGCTGAGGACAGGGAGGGAGGGGCGGCGGGCCCGCGGGGGGGCGAGGCGGGCCTGCTCTCAGCCTCCCCCCCGGAGAGCGGCCGCCCGCAGGATGCTGCTGCGCCCAGGCTCTCCGCGTCCCCCCCGCGCCGCGCTCCGCCGCGAACCCCGAACGTGCGGAGGGAAGAAGGAGGGCGGGCGAGGGAGGCTCGGGGAGGGAGGAGCGCGGGGGGGGAGGAGGAGGCAGAGGAGGAGGAGGAGGACCGCGCTGCCGGCGGAATGGGAAGTTTGACAAATCGCTCCAGAGGCCGGAGGAGGAGGGGGCGGGGAGGAGCGGCGGCCCTGCCCCCCCCCGCCCCGTCCCCAGACGAGGTGCGCGGGGTTCGGGGCTGGGGGGCGGGGAGAGGGGGAGAGGGCGGGCAGAGGGGTGGGAGGAGGAGCGCGGGAGCGGCCCGGGCCGGTACTGCCCCGGCCCCCGCCCCCAGGCTGGGGGTCACGGCATCCGGGGGGACGCGCAGCCGCCGCCGCGGCCTGGGGCTCGGCGGTCCAGTCTTCTGCCCGCGGCGCGGCTGGAGCGGCGGCGTCGGCAACAGGCAAGCTTAAAGGAAAAGGAGATGATCGTGTCACTCGCCCGCTCGCGGGGGCGCCGCGCCCCCACCCCCGGCCCCAGGCCCGCCTGGGACCCCCGCCCCGCCAGCAAAAGGGGTGCCGCCCCTCCGCCTCCGCCCCGTGCGCACACGCAGGGGCGCGGCGCCAGCCCCGCCGAGCCCGTCCCGGGGCGCCCGTTACCCCCACCCCTATTCCCACCCAGCGTTCGTCCCCGGCCACCCCCCAGTTGCCCCGCCCGGCCCGCACTCCTCTCCACCCGCGGGCACCCGAGCCCCCAGCGCTGGCCGGGGCTGGCGCCCCCCGGGGATGCCAGAGCCCACAGGCGGGCCTCCTCCAGGGAGGAGGGGCGGGTGGCGGCAGCCCTCAGACCCCGCGCCACCCAGCTCCTCCCCCAGGACCCGCCGCGGCCACTTCCCCCAATTTTTTTTCCCCGGACAAACTTTCCTGGGCCCGTCCCGGGGGTCGATATGGGAGGGGGTTCCTTCAAGTTTCCTCTCCTGACTTTGGGATGATCAGGGTCTCTCCACCCCGCCCCTCGCCCCCTGGGAGCCGGGCCGCGCCCCCCATCCACGGCGCGGGCCGATCCTAGGGCGGGACGGGGGCGGGAGAAGGAAATCGGGCTCCCCTGCCCATCCCCCGCCCGGGGCTCACACCCCGAGAGCCGAGGGGGCCGCCGCGCCGTGTCCCGCGCCCGGCCTGCCGGCGCTGCTGGACTAGAGGGATTGATTATTGATTGGTGATCGGGGTCGCTGAGGCTCGGGGAGGGCCCGGCCGGCGGGCCGCGGGGAGGAGGAGCTGGCCGGGCGGCGTGGGCAGCAGGGCGACGCGGGCTCACTTACGGGCGGCGGCGAGGGCGCGGGTGGGCCGGAGCTCATGCGGGCGACCCCCGGGCGGCGGAGCGGGAGCCGGAGCCCGAGCGGCGCGGGCGGCGGCGCATCGATGCGCTGCGGGCTCGATTGCGTCTCCCTGGGCCAGCTCTCAGGCCGGGAATGGGGCGGCCGCGGCGGGGCCGGCTCCGGGCGCTGCCGGGCGGCGGCGGCTGGTGCGCGGGGGCGGCCTCCCGGCCCACTGTACCCGAGGCGGCCCTGCACCCGGCCTCGCCGGCTGGGGCTCTGACCCTCTCGTGAGCCCCGAGGCCGACAGTCCCAGCGAGGGCGAGCGCCCCGCGCTCCGGCACCGGCTGCCTGAGCGCTCCCGGAGCAGCAAACCCCACACTTCTTCCTCCTCTCCTTCCTTCCTTTTTTCCCCCCCTTATCTTTTTCTTTCTTTTTTTTTTTTTTTTTTTTTTGGTCTCTTTCTCCCTCTTTTTCTGACCTGTGTCCTTTTTATTTTTTCTCTGCGACTGTTTTGCAAGTTTGTTTTAAAAGTTCACAGCATGCTTTCTTTTCTTTTAGACCGGGAGACAGTGATCTCACCCACACGGTAAGATCAAAAGTCTCCGCTCGCCCAGCCTGCGGGCTTGGGCTGGGTCCAGACGTCTCCCAGGATGCAGATGCGCCGCCGCTGGCCTCCCCGGCTATAAAGCCGCTTCCAGCGCCTTCCCGCGCGCAGGAGCGCTCGGAGTTGTGGGGTGCGGACCCCAGGCGGGGCAGGGAGTCCGTGGCGGGCAGCTGCGGGACTCTGGGGCTGGCAGACTCGGGGGCTGAGGCGCCGTGCGCGTTGGGTGCCCGCGGCCGCAGAAGCCAGAACCGCTACTCCTCCAGGCCCGGGAGACGCGGCCGTGGAGCGTGAAACGCTTCTTGCAAGCGAGGAAACGGTGAGTTGGTAGACACCGCCGGCGGCCTCACCATTCTGGTGGCTGCGCTGAGCTCCTGTCGCCTGGAGGCGGGTTGCGCTGCACGGGGTTAGCTCCCGCCGGCTCCCAGCTCACCTTCGAAGCGCCCACCTAGGCGCGCCCGGTGTGGCGTGTGCACAGAGCGGGGCGCCGCGCACGGAAGCGTGGAGTTCTCCCTGGTCGCGCTTTTCTCCTCCTTTCCATCCCCTCGCTGTTCTTGCAAACCTGTGTTCCCTCGGCCCCCTCCCTCTGCGGGCCGCGGCCTGAACTCGGGTCTCCGCGTAGCCGGCGGCCGCCGCTTGGGTCGCTGCCTGGCCCTCCCCCGCTCAGGCGCCGAGCGCTGTGCGATCCGCCCTAACATCTGTCCGTCCATTGGCACATCCATCAGTGTCACTGGGCTGCACATTGCAGCGACAGCCCGCCACGCACAACACGGGCTATGCGGAGTGCACGCCGCAACCATGCTGCCATGCCGGGACACGCAAAAAGGCCCCCGGCCTGACTTGACACAGCCTGAATCCCTAATCTGTGTTCTTTTAGCCACATGTACCCACCCCCACTTAATATTTGGACCCCCAAACATGAACAGTTTTGCAGGCCATTCTAGGGATGGAATTGAAGGAAGAGGGGCAGTGTCGCCCGAGTCATTATTTTCCACCAGGTTTTCTCTGCCCTTCTGTGGGCTGGGTGTGGCTAGGAGAGAAGGAAGGGAGACTTCCCAAATCCGCACCAAGCACACTGCAGATCCGGAAGCTACCGGGATGCAAGGGCTTAAACCCCCTTCACCTGGCCCTAGGATGTGTTGTCGAGGTGGCTGGGCAGGTTTTAGCCAGGAGGTCTCGCGCTAAAACTTTTTGGCTCCGCCTGGCTGCTGCGTGACATGGCCTGATGGAGAGGAGCTGGAGAGCGGAGGGAAACGTTGACCCCAGTGAGAACTAAGGACCAGATTTAGGGAGAAGTAGTGTCTGGGTGGCAGTAAGTCTGTAATTCACATGTTATTTACAGAGGGAGAAAGGGCAGGACCGTAGGTTTGAGAAGCCGGAGCTTTGCGCGGAGTTCCCTGCGCCCATTCCCCAAGAGTGCCGCTCTCGGCTGTCGTTGTTTGTTCTACCTGATTTTGCCTCTTGCCTTCAACTCCCCCATAACCCCTCCCCACATGTCCAGAGGGCAAACATATGCACATACCTCCCTGATCAATCCAGCCTGACCAAAGGGCCATCCCTGTCCTCCCCCTAAGAACTTAATGGGAAGAGTGTACGGTGGACCTACTCTTGGGACATCTGCAGGGCGGCTGTACCAGGCATTTTACCTGACTTTATTCTTACCGCAAAGATTTCTGTCTTTTGGTACCTGGTGCCCCCTCAGAGTCCACTACACAAACGGGTAAAATCCCGCGCAGCTATTCGTTTGGCCATTCGCGAGTAAGAAGGGGAAAAGGAGCCGCTTCTAGGCGAGCAGTGAGGTATTCTCGGTTCGGTTCCCGAGGAGGCCAGAAGTGGCCGCGGCGGCGTGGGCTGGAGCTCCCTCCTCCTGCAGGTAGACACGGCGCTCTAGGGTGCGGGCTTCGCCGCCCACATCCAGTGGTCGAACTGTTTTCACGCTAGACTAGAGGGCGGAAAAGTCTGCACCCGCGGAGAAGCTAGAATTCTGTAGAATGTACACTGTGTCGAAATCTTTTCACCACTCTTCAGAGTTGCAGATTGTCTTTGAAAAACAACAGGCTCTGGCCCTGCAAGCCCCTGATAACTTCTACCCTCGCTGAGTCACTCTGAAAAGTAAGCCCCTAGGCCAATGAGATGTCCCCACCTTTGGGAGGTGCCGCGTTTCCGGGAACATTAAAAAAAAAAAAAAAAAAAACCTAAAAATAGGAGGAGGAAAAATGAGCAAAGGCGGTGGGACGACTCACTGAAACACCGAGGTGCAAATGTCCATAGTAGAAACTAGCACTCGCATAGCAGCCAGGTGGCCCACCCAACAGCTGGGTGGTAACCTTGTGATCCCCAAACATCACCCAGGGCCATGAAGGCAGTGCTGACCCCCAGGACTGCACCTCAGGCCCAGTGGAATCCGGCTTGTCCTCCATAGCGGTGCTGTGTTATCAGTAGAAAATCTATGGAAAAGCTCCCAAATGAAGCTTCTTCAGGTCAGGGGTTAGAAATCTGCCTCCGGCTTTTTGAACTCAAGGAAATCGGGACACCTGTCCCCAGGGCTACCTGTGCCCCGCCCCAGGATCACTCATGACCTTAGCTACCGGGAGCCCTGCCCAGATAAGTTTTTAAAAGAGAGAAAGTCATATGCAGGCGTGGCTAGGAACAGGTGTGTGCTGTGGGGACCGGCACTTGGCTTGCAACGCGCCACACAGAGTCACAAAGTCTGTGCCAGAAAGGAGTAGCCAGGCCACCGCCGGGAGGCAGCCGAGGTTGTGTTTGAGGTGGCGATTGAGGGCAGTAGGTGACAGCTGGACCCAAAGAAGGCCAAGTCCTGTCCTTATCTGCAGTGGCCACTGAGGGAAAAGACTTCAGGGAAAGAAGGTGTCCTCAAAGCTACTGTTACAAGGTGAGGAGCTAGAGCAGACTCCCATCCCAGGCATCCAGGGCCTAAGCCTTGACCTTGGAGAGTGGTTCTTGGAGAGAGCCTTGGGCCACCTGGAGGGACTGGGCACGCTGAGTAGTACCCTCTGGGAGCCTGTACCCCCTTTCAAAGTGTGAGGGTATTTGCCCAGGGTGTAGGCTTTTAGGGAGCCCAGGACTGGGCAGCACCTGTGAGGGAGGGCACCAGGTGGGTGCCCTCCTGTCTGCACTCACCTGGATCGCTGGCATATGGATTTTTCACCTTCCTCACGCCTCCCCACACCACATTCTGGGCTAGACAGTGTCGAGGAGGTGCCCTGGGTTCAGGGAAGCTTGCCACCTGCACACCTCAACCAGAAACTGGGCCCTGGAATCTCGGCCCCTGCCCAAGCAGTAAGGATAGGGACCCTGGCCCTGGCCAGGTGGTAAATTGTTTGCTAAAAGTGCATTTACACAGCTGCGAAGTTTGTTTCTCTTTTTCCGGTAGCTTTGTTTTAACGAACCAGATGTTTTGTCTGTAAATTCTCCCAAGAACTTTTACAGTTTTGACGTGAAATAAACCTTCAAAAATTCGAAGAGTATATTAATACCACTTCTGTGGGGCCTCGGGAGAGCTGAGTCAGGCGCGCCTGGATGGGAGCTGGGGGTGGGAGTACAATCTTTGGAGAAAAGTAGGGGGCTTTTCTTGGCCCAAGGTCAAGAATTGGTTTAGGGGAAGTGAAGTGCCTCTCCGACTCCCAAAACAGGCGCACACACACACGCATCGTCACACCAGAGTACACACTCCCAGTCCTCCTCCAACCAGGCATAGCTTGCTACTTCATAAATTTTTTGTGGCTTGGGGCACAGAGATGTGACTCAACTTTGCAGACTGTGTCCACCGCATGTCGCTGCCTTTTTCCACGAGGACCGCCCGACTGAAAGGCAAAGGGGCCTTCGATCTTCTTCCCAGGGCAGGCTTGATGCCTGAGTGTGCGGGGCCGGCGGGGCCAGAGCAGAGCAGGGTGGAAGCTGGTGCCCCTGTCTGGCCCGCCCTTAACTCCTGGGCACAACTAGATTCGGGAGAACTTGGGGTGGAAGCTGACCTGGTTTAGTCCCCCAGGAAGCTACAGCCTAACAGGTCCCCCTCTCCAGTGCTTTTTTTTTCCGAGTCAGGATTTCCAGGCAGTTATAAACACCTTTAAGAAAACAAAAAAAACAAAAAACCCCACTTAACAATACACCTAAAAGAGGGAGGGAAGGAAGCAATACGGTTATCACAGGGGAGTGGGGAGAGGGAAACCAGGTCTGCCTAGAAACCCACCCTCTGGTCGTGTGAGTCACAGCGGCTACTTTCTTGGGTTTCCCGACAGGAGGTGGCGATTTTCTACTCCCTCCCCTCTCCCCACGCTTTCCAGTGCTCTGAGTCTCGCATCTTCAGATACCTCTTTCTTCCTTCATTCTCTTTCGTTCAGTCATCTACGGAACTTTCAAAAACTTTTTTTTTTTTTTAGGAGAGCGAAGATTAAATAAAGAAAATAAAACGTCTTTGTATTTCAGTCTAAGGAGGACAGATGCACATTAAACTCAGTTTGGAGCGCTTAACTCCAGGCGAAATGCCCTTTTATCAAATCCCACGCATCGACTTGGGTTGCGCTGGGAATTTCACGAATTCCTTGCTGCAGCGTGGCGTGGTTTACCCCCACCCCCACCCCACTTTGGGTGAAATGGATTTTTGGAAACCATTTAAGCAGAGCTAAAAATAAGGGGGGAAAAAAACCTACACTAGGGATAGCTGCAGCTGCCTAGGGGCTCACCCCTGGCCGGGAGCGAGCAGCTATTTGCTAGTTGTAGCTCAGGGGTGCCCAACTCTTCCGGTGTGGTTGCGCCAGCTGCCTCACACTGCAGGTATCTGAATCATTGTGTGGGCAACCTGATAGGGCTCTGAACCCCGGCTCTTTGAATGCTGGAATCCTGAAGGAGGTGGAGGTCCCAGAAATCAAACCACCAGGTCCTAGCCAACCAGACAGCCCATCTTTCTGAGGCTGGTGACCTCATTAACTAGCCAGGGAATTGGCAAGACCAGGGAGAATCTCGTTTCCCAGTTCTTCTTTCCTACACTGCTTTTCTCATCTGTCTTCAACATTAGGGTTTTGTGTGTGTCCCTAAATTTACAATTTGCAAACGGGGAAGACGGAGCCTAAGTTTCAGCAGGACAGGTACAAAAGAGAGGGACAACACCCTGGGGGCCTCATTCTTTCACGTTTTTGTTTCTTGAAATTTGATGGAGATCAGCTGTAGTTCGACAATAGGAGGGTCGGGTGACTGGGGACATGGTGGCCCGAAGCGTTAGATAATACGGCATGCAGATAGTCTCTGATCTCCAGGGCTTTGATAACACCAAGATTTTCCCCTTTGCAGAGCAGTCCAAATTCTGCCTTCTCCCTTTTCTGCTGCCTCTTCTCTTTTCCCCATCTCTTCCTTTCTTTTTCTATTTTCTTTTTGTGTCTTGTCTCTTCCAACAGTCCCTCCTCCACCTTTATAAGACTTCTCAAAGGTTACTTATTTAAGGTCTACCAAGTGCTAGCTCCAAACAGGTCCAGTCCTTCTCCCTGTGGCAAGGCAGAGGCTGTTACCGCGTGCAAATGGTGAGTGCACAAAGTAGTTTGGAGTTTTTTGCAGCTTTTTTAGGTGGGAGAGGGGATGGAGGTCAGAAATAGGTTGACACTTGGCTTGAAATAAAAGAACATGTTAAGAAGTTTCGAAGCTGCCAATAAAACCCTTTAAGTGGCTTGTGATTCAGTGCCTGGAGTTGCGGGGATGGCATTGGTAAATGACTCTAATGCCCAAAGAAAAATATTACAAATGCCGCTGTCTCGGCCACCAATCGGGCGCCGCTCTCCTGAGCGGGCGATGGCTCCTCTCTGGCGCGGAGGGCACCCGCATTTGCATGATAAATTGACCAGACTGGCGGCAGCCAATGAAATATTCAAATTAGGCCGGGTGGCGGGGTAGGGGTGGAGTCCCTGGGGCTACCCCTTGGCGCAGCGGCGGGAGCGGGCGCTACCACCTCTCCGTCAGCGCCCTCTGGAGGCGGGACAGCGCGGGCGAGCGCTCTGACCCAAAAGGCAACATGAGGTTGGGGGTTTGGGATGCAAGGGGCTTTGGGAGGGGTGATGGTGGGCTCCGGGTGGTGCTTCGCGGCCCCAGGAGTCTTTCCGGCTGGCTAGTGGACTAGGCTGTACAGCAGGGTCTCCGCAAGCCTCTTCACCTTAAAAGTGTTGATGGATTGCAGAAGTGGATGGTGACCCCAAGGAGGGATTTCAGAAAGTCTCCAGCCTCCTTCCCCCAACCACCTTCTCTAGGTTCCCCTAACAAACCCGGCACTTAAGTTAAAATCGTGTATTTGCTCTTGTTGACTTAGCTTCAAGACAAGATTCTTGCCCACCGCAGACCACATGGCCAACTTCCCCAAAGGCCCTCTGATAATGAAATGATGGAGCTGATATATCCAATTTTCCAGCTTGCCCTGAGCCAATGACCCTGCACCCTCACAGGCCAGGGCGCTCCGGAGGGCACCCTGCCTGGAGCCCCAAACCTTGGCTAACCTGTGGGAGCCTAGGCAGGGGCAGGCAGTGCCTCGAGGCTGGCCTTAGCGGGCAGAACTTCTCCCCTGGAAAAATGCTTTCTGGAAGAAGCACCCAGGCCTCAAGGCAGCTCCAGTGAGTGGGCAAAAAGGGATATACATAAGGCATAAGGCGCTGGCCAGGGTTAGGTGCTCAGCCAGGAAGATAGGGCAGATTCACATAGGGGAGATTGGCTTGGTGATGAGGCCACTTCTGATTCCACCAGAACCTGGCCCAGCTCTTCCTGGAGGTCCTAACTCAATGGGGCCTTTTGCATGGGAGCCAAGGAACAGTGGATGTCTCTTGTCCGCTGATCATCTCTTCCCTTCCCCCACCCCATATTCCCATGCCAGCTCTCTAGGCTGTGCCTGTTAGAACCTTCCGGAACACCCCACGGACTTGCCTTTAAAGCAGAATTTTTAGAAGCGCAGTTGCCTTTCTTTACTGTGCTGTGGGATGCTGAACACCTTGTTCTTTCTCTGTCTCAGCAGGGCTTAGAGTTGGTTCCCAGCTAGCTGTCTCTGGGAATACTCAATCCCCATCCCTGTTCCCAGCCAAAAGGGTCTGCAGGAAGTCGTCTACACTCCAGTCAGCAGCCCTCTTGGCACCTCTTCCCCAGACATAGTCAAAGCAAGTCATCTGCAGCCAGCCTCCCCTGCCCATTCACCAAGGAGAACCTGGGGATAGGACCACTCAGAGCCTGGCCCAGGCTGGCTCACTAACTGTGTGTAAATACACACAGCAGAAAGAGTAGGTGCTGAACACACATTTGGGAGAGAGTGAATTTTGACTCTCAATCACCTTATAGATATTATCAATAGTTTCAAAGTATGTTGCCCAAAAGGTGTTAATTCCTAAGAAGGCTTTTGTATCATTTGGAATTTTGAGGAGTGTGTTGGCTGAAGACAAGAGGGTCTGGCCCCAGGCTTGATGGGAATGCATGGGGTAAACAACTGGTGACAGAGGTACAAAAGGGGCCTCTCTACTTTCTAAGAGAATCTTCCATCCTGGCTGGTTTTAGGACCTGGGATGGGGTTCCCATCAGGAGGAGGCCTAAGGAACGAGTAGGCCCCTTCCTAGATGGCTGAGTCAACTTATAGGACAGGGCAGGGAAACCTGTCTTGGAAGCCCAGGAGCCCTCCTTTCTCCTCCCCATCATCAGGCCTCACCTGAGACTTGAAAATGGACGAGAGTTTTCCTCCAGTGGTGAAATTCATTAAAGAGTCACTCCTGGCCAGGCGCGGTGGCTCAAGCCTGTAATCCCAGCACTTTGGGAGGCCAAGACAGGCAGATCACGAGGTCAGGAGATCGAGACCAACCTGGCTAACATGGTGAAACCCCGTCTCTATTTAAAAATACAAAAAACTAGCCGGGTCCGGTGGCGGGTGCCTGTAGTCCCAGCTACTCGGGAGGCTGAGGCAGGAGAATGGCGTAAACCCGGGAGGCAGAGCTTGCAGTGAGCTGAGATCCGGCCACTGCACTCCAGCCTGGGCGACAGAGCAAGACTCCGTCTCAAAAAAAAAAAAAAAAAAAGAGTCACTTCTGTCTAGAATGTGCAGAAATGCAAGCCTCTCTCTTTCTCTGTCTCTCTATCTTTCTCCACCTTGAGGATGCTGTATCTAGAGCCCATATAGGGACAAGAAGGTAGGCAGTGAAAGCAGGAAGGGAGAAGTAGAGGGCTGGTTGTCATCCAGCCCTGCACCCAGTCCTATCTCAGCTGAACTGTGCACAATGAATGAGGAAGTAAACGGCAGGTGAAGTACCAAGAGAGTGAAGCTAGTCAGTTTATCTGAGGAGATAGTTATCAGTGAGTAACTGTAAGGATCACACCTACGGTTGGTGTGTCCTGCAGATGGATATGTGTGCAGCAAGCAGTACCTTGCAGGGGACTGCAAGCTCCAACTGTGGTGATGGGAGGCCTGAGCCTATGGCCCATAAGTAACCCAGTGAGCCTGAGCAGGTCGCTCCCTCTCTTTGAACCTCGTCTCCGTCTCTAAAACAGGACAGCTTTCTCCATCTTAAACACCAAGTAGGAATTCAGCATGGAAACCTTCCATCAAAATTGGAGATGCCTTGGCCAGGCCCTGTGGCGGCTCATGCCTGTAATCCCAGCACTTTGGGAGGCTGAGGCAGGCGAATCACTTGAGTCCAGGAGTTTGAGACCAGCCTGGGCGACATGACAAAACCCTGTCTCCACAAAAAGTACAAAAATTACCTGGGCATGGTGGCATGCACCTATAATCCCAGCTACTTGGGAGGCTGAGGCAGGAGGATCGCTTGAACCTGGGAGGTTGAGGCTGTAGTGTGCTGAGATCATGCCACTGCACTCCAGTCTGGACAACAGAGTGAGACCCTGTCTCAAAAAAAAAAAAAAAAAAATACAGATGCCCCTTGAACCCATGGGTTTTTGGAGCTACATTCTGGAAGCTTTCAGAGTCAGACCAGAGGCATTGTGTCACTAGCCATGTGCCCGTGGACAAGTCACAATAGAGTCTACTTCTCAGGGCACTTGTGAGGCTCATCTGGGATTATGTGTGTCCACGCCTTGGCAGAGAGCTTGGTGAAGAACCGTAGTTGTGCAATAAATGGTACCCCCTTAAGTTGGTGTGCAGGGTGGCCACAGGGCCAGACCACCCTGAAAATAAAGGCTTATACTTGGGCTGAGCCTGGATGCAGGTGCTTGGAATGTGGTGAAAAAGAAAGACAGGCGAGAATGGCTGAAGGCAGCATGCAGTCCACCTGACTTTCTGGGAAGAGTGGGCATTTGGAGGGCTGATAAGGCAGGTTCTTCCAGGCCTTTCTGTGAGCTCATTAGAGGAAGGGGTCTGGTGACTGATACTTCTATTTTCCCTGTTAGTAGCAACTGGAATTTGCACCATCCAGGTCAGATGGAAAATAGAAGGTGGGAAAATCTGACAGTCTCATTGATTTGCTCTCTTTGCCATCGCCACTTTTGAGAGGAAGAAATGTGACTTCAAAATTGCAATTAGGAAGCAGCCTGCTAAGGAGTCCTCTCGTGAGCTCCTGTGCTGTGCAGAGCACAGGCCCATCTCGTCTCATTTCCTAAGGAGGTAGGTTCATTCATGGTTTCAGCAGAAGCAGGCAGTGCAAACATGTGACACCCGCCCACAAATAACAGCCAGAAAGGCCGTTCAATGCTTCCTTCACATTTTTGGTCAGATCTCTGAAAAGATGGCCATTCTCCCAATGTTTTAAAAGTATTAACTTCGTTTCAAACATCCTTTAACCTTTAATGTTTTGTAACTTGATGAAAAGGTCATTTTGTGCTGAGGATGCAGTTGTTTCATAATTGTTCAGCTATCAGGGTGAATTCCAACCAAATCCAGAATTATTTAATGGGATCCAACCCCCACTCCCCCTACACACACACAATAAATGAATATTTTCCCATATATGTCTGTGTACATGTACGTGTACTTGTGCATATATATGTACATATTTGTATCTATGCATGCACATATACTCATTGGGACTTGGATTCAATGGGCATTTCTAGCCTTCTCACAGAGTGACTTATCCTTTGCAGGAAAATAGATATTAAACTTACTCTTTTGAATGCATTTTGCTAAATATTTGATGGCAATTATTTATTGTGCACTGTACTTATTCCTGATTTCTTACAGAATGGGTTTGGTCAATTTCTAATTCAATATTTCATTGCTGTCTCTACAATGAATGCCCCAGAAGCTTAGGAGAATTGAGAGGTTTTTTTTCCTCTCTCTCTTCTTTCACAATGTGAGCTTTTTAACTGTCACTGGCTAGAGCAGTCCTTCTTCTTCACTTTTACCTTTCTTAGCTGATGTATTCTTGGAAACAGATGGCTGAGCATGTTAGATTTATATTTAAAGTAAGAGTAGAGTTAATAGGCTCAAAGAAGAGCAGGAAGGTATTTTCTACAAGGAAACTGCATGAAGTGTATGCCTGGACCCCGGAAGATGTGTTAATACTTTTACCTATTCAAGAGGCATTGCATTGTGGTCTCCTATATTTCTTGCTCTGATGATTGAGTTTTTAAGATAAAGGCTCTCCAGGCAAATAAGGAACAGTTGGATAGAGTAGCTTACCTTAAGTCTCTACAGACTCATGTAGAGAACAAATCTGATCTAAACTGTGTAAAAAAATCAGTAAGGCAACTCTGTAAGATTAACACTCTTATTAAACTTAAAAGAGAAAATTGGTCCTTTTTTTTTTTTTTTTTTAGACAGAGACTCACTCTGCTGCCCAGGCTGAAGTGCAGTGGCACGATGTCGGCTCACTGCAACCTCCGCCTCCTGGATTCAAGCGATTCTTCTGCCTCAGCTTCCCGAGTACCTGGGATTACAGGCATGCACCACTACGCCCAGCTAATTTTTGTATTTTTAGTAGAGACAGGATTTCACTAGGTTGGCCAGGACGGTCTCGAACTCCTAACCTCAAGTGATCCACCTGCCTTGGCTTCCCGAAATTCTGGGATTACAGGGTTAAGCCAGGGCGCCTGGCCAAAAATTGGTACTTTCAAAAGGAGAGAAGTTTTACTTAAAAGCAAACACCTTTAAAAGGTCTTTGGCTGGACTAAATGGTAATGAAGCGAAGCAAAGCTTGTGACGACTCTGTAGAGCTATCCAGATTGTTTCTCTTTGGGGCCCGATCCTCTAGAATGCATGATCTAAGGTCATTCATTGCACATTCCTGGCTTCAGACTGGTTTTCAGAATTTGCCTGCGATCTGATTTTTGTCTTCCTACATTTCTGTGTGTGAGATACATCAAAAGGTCAAAGAATGTGTGAATCATATGGGTATGGTTTAAATAATACCTGCATACACAACACTCAGTCACCTGAAACTACCCCCGACACCTCCCAATTCCAGTCCCCTCTCCTGGAGGCTACCTCTCTTTTTAATTTTTGTGGTGATCACTTCCTTGCCTTACTTTGTAGTTTTAATATTTAGGTGTGTATCCCTGGTCATGTTCATAAATGAAATATTGTATGAATTATTTTGTGTCTTGTTTCTTTCACTCAGCATTGTTTTCCAGACTTAACCATGTGGATTTGTGTAGCTCGTTCATGATCAAAGTTGTAGACTATGAAAACATTAGTTTTATGCAAACATTAGGATTTTTTCCCCCAATTGTGTGGATATCATGAAGAATGCCGCTGTGAACATGCTTGTTCCTATGCCGTAACTCACATGGGGAATATCTCTATTTATATATAGTTAGGGGTGGGATTGCTTGGTCAGAGTTTGCATATCTGCAGCTCTAACTGTTTTCCGAGATGATTGTGTCAATTTTCACTCCCACAAGCAGTTTTTAAAGTTCCCATTGTTCTACATCCTTTCCGGGCTATGATATTGTTAGCAATGTTTTTTTCGTATTTGTAATGTTTCCTAAGCTAGCGGCTGTGGTTGCTGTCTCACTGTGTTTAATTTGCATTTCCATGATTACTAATGAGTTTGAGCACCTTTTTATATCTGCGTGGTGATCGGGAATGCCTTATTTGTGAGATGTCTGTTCAAGTCCTGCCATTATCTGTTGCATACGTGTTTTACATTCTTTCACCCAAGTTCTCTGTTGCCCAGTTTGTTTCAGATTGTTTTGGGACCGTGGATCAGATCAGAAATGTTTCAGTGAGATCTCTTACTATATTTCCTAGTATGCTTTAATCTGTGAGAAATACGAACCCCTGCTCACACTGGCTTCAGGAAATTGGCAAGAGGTAGATTATGGCTCCATTATATTAACAGGAAGCCAGTTTTCTCTGCCTTCTTACTCTTCCCTTCATTTTAGGCATAATGTCATCATCAAGGTGGTTTATCTTATGATTTCAAGAGGGCCACAAATGGTGAGTGGAACTAATTGCTTCTTTGTCCACATTCAACAGGGAAGAGAATAATAGAAAACTTTTCATTGACCCATGTAATCTAAGTCATTCCCTCCAGTTTCCAGGGGCCACGTCCATGAAGCAGGAGGCATCTCCAGGGAATGCCATGCCCTGACACCTTACTGAGCACTCCTAGTAGGACAAAATGAATACTGTATGGGGAGGAGGCAACCTCAAACAACCACCACGCTTACTGCCAAGCCTATAGGGTTTTTTTTTTTTAATTCATTTTTTAATTTGCATGTAATAAAACTCATTTTTTTGGTATGCAGTTTTCTGAGTTTTGCCAAATGCACAAAATCACATAACTACCACTGCCATCAAGATTTGGAACAGTGGCTAGGTGTTGTGGTGGCTTACACCTGTAATCCCAGCATGTTGGGAGGTTGAGGCTGGAGGATCGCTTGAGCCCAGGAGTTCAAGATCAGCCTGAGCAACATAGTGAGACCCTGTCTTTACAAAAAACTTTTTAAAATTTTGCTGGGCATGGTGGCATGTGCCTGTAGCCCCAGCTACTTGGAAGGCTGAGGCAGAAGGATCACTTGAACCTGGGAGGTTGAGGCTGCAGTGTGCCCTGATTGCACCACTGCACTTCAGCCTGGGTGACAGAGCAAAATCCTACCTCAAAAAAAAAAATTTTTTTTTTAAAGATTTAGAGTAGTTTTCTTTTCTCTTTTCTTTTTTTTTCTTCTTCTTTTTTTTTTTTTTTTGACAGAGTTTGGCTGTTGTCACCCAGGCTGGAATACAATTGCACGATCTTGGCTCCCTGCAACCTCTGCCTCCCAGGTTCAAGCGATTCTCCTGTCTCAGCCTCCTGAGTGGCTGGGACTATATACAGGTGCCCACCACCACACCTGGCTAAATTTGTTTTTTTTTGTTTTTTTGAAGTAGAGGCAGGGTTTCACCATGTTGACCAGGCTGGTCTCGAACTCCTGACCTCAGGTGATCCACCAGCTTTGGCCTCCGAAAGTGCTGTGATTATAGGCATGAGCCACCACGCCTGGCCTAGAATAGTTCTGTTACTCCCCCAGAACTGCTTTGTGCTGCCTTTTTGTAGTCAAACTATCCACCTGCCCTTAACACCAGCTCCCCCGCATTAGAAACCACTGAACCTCTGATCTGTTCTTTACCCTAAAGCTTTCCCTTTTGCAGGGTGTAGCGTATGTGGAATTAGAGAGTATCTTACCTTTCAAGTCTGGCTTCTTTCATCTGGTATAATGCATTTGAGATTTATCTGTGTTGTCAGATGTATCAGTAAGTTTGTGTCTTAGCAGTGCTGAGAAGTATTCCCTTGCATGGATGTACCCAGGTCTGTTTATCCATTCATCAGTTGGAGGACAGCTGGGTTGTTTCCAGTTTAGGGTGATTACAAATAAAGCCACTATGTACATGCACCCCTAGGTTTTGGGTCAACATAAGTTTTCATTTCTCTTAAGTTTCAATACCTAGGAGAATGATTGCTAGGTCAATGGTAAGAGGGTGTATAACGCTACAAGAAAGTGCTAAACTGTTTTCCAAAGTGAGTGTAGTATTTTGTATCCCCACTAGCAATGAAATGAGAGCTCTGCTTGCTCTGTAAGAGGCATTAGTGAATATGAAAGTGCTTTGTAAAGAGTAAGGGTGTCTCACAGCGTGCCCAGGTGGGAAGATTCAGAGGGGGCATTTCTAAACTCTAAACTCCTGTGGGCTCCTAACCCATCCTTCTGAATGGGGACTGAATACTTCAATTTCCAGGTTACTTGCTTCTGCAAAAGGGAGACGGGGAAGTATCCTTCTCTTTTTGCAAATGGGGGCACAGCACTGCCTCTCGTGGTTGAGCCAGTCATTATTCAGTAGGAACAACAGTGAGATTCTCCAGCCTTCAGTTTTATTCCTGAGTTCACAAAGTAAAATGCAGCATGCTCATTTGGAGCATTCTTATGCTTTGTGACAAGAACGCAGGCAGTGGAAACAGCCACGTGTCCAATCAGAATGTCAGAGCTGGTAGGGACCTTAGCAATTGTCACTTTAGAGATGATAACCTATTACATCCCCAGGTCCCCAGAATCCCAGCCCAGGACTCATTCCTTCAGCCTTCCTGGATTGCCCTGGGTGGAACAAGATCAGCTCATTTAGCACGTGGCCTCCCAGAACACAAGGCAGTGTCCCACCAAGGTGGAATAGGACCGGCTTCTCTATCCACGGTAGCTGTGCACGCAGAGACAGAAATGAAGCCGTACTGCCGGGTGCACCGTGGCCAGAGATGCTCCTTCTTGGTATATACTCCCAGAGCCTTTGCTTCTTTCATTTCAGTGCGCATTTCTGAGGCACCTTCACATTTCAAACGTCCTGAGAATATGTTTAATTAGAACTTGGCCATACAGCCTTTTAAAACAAAACAGAAGGGACCAGCTAATTATATCGCTCAGCATTCTGTGGCAAACATATATTTTTTAATAAAACACTTTCCTAACCAGAGTAATCCCTGGAGATGCAAATCCTCATTTATAAGAAGTTTCCCAAAGGGAGTTAAAGAGAAGATGCCTTATAAAGAAAAGAGACAAAGAGAGTGGGGAAGTGTTTTCAAAGAGCTTTTAAAAGATACACTCATTCTGAGGTTGAATTACAGATATTTTAAGGGTACCAAATTTTATTTCAGATGTAATCCTTTCCTGTGTTTTTGATCATGTATTTCCGTTTTTTCCCTTTTTGATCATTGCCACAAATGCCCATATTTCTCTTTCTGGTGTCTTTCATAAGTGCAATATTTAAATAAACAAGGGATTTTCCCAAAATGCACCTCATCTCCTACTGTTTGTCATTTCCTTGTCTTGCTCTGTAAATAACCCTGCGTCTCACAGCAGAGCTTACGCAGAATGGATGTAGGGCAGTCTGTGGTCCTGGGGAGGGCCTTCCCTGTCATCTCTGCAGCCCAGGACAGGGAGAGGGAGGATTTAGGTCCTGCTGCAGCATGTCTTCAGGAGTGGAGGTGGGCTTGGGATGTTTGCATTCATGAGGCAGCCACAGAGGGTCAGGGCAATAATTGTGCCAGTTGGCATTTGCTGGGGGGTTTACTCCAAGCCAGGCCACACGCTAAGAAATTTAGGTATCGTACCTCATTTAATCCTCACAATACTCACAAAATATAGTTGTTCTTGCTCCATTTTGCAGATGAAGAAGACGAGGCTTGAGAGATGAAGGAATGCAAGAAGGATCTCACAGCTGTTAGAAGGGTTAGATCTTGTATTTGGACTCAGGTCTTCCTGCCCTGGAGCTTAGCTCTCCTACACCTGGTGCTGGGCGCATTAGGAGACGTCACGAGGCTCAGAGATGCCACCCTTCTTAGAACGGGCGCTGTGCCTCTCTTCTCCACACACTGCAGTGGGGACAGGTACTGCGTTTTCAGATAAGTTCCGTGTGCATCAGGGGCTCGGTGGGAAAGAGAGGACACACTCAGATTAGGATTATTCATGGAGGATTCTCCAAAGAGGCTATTTGGAAAGGGAACGGTGAAGGAAAGCACAAGAGAAAATGAACAGAACTGTTACTTCTCCCGTCTGAAGGGGATGGGTTACTGAAAGCCAGGAGGAGAGTGTGGTAAGAGCCACTTTTAGAGGATTTTTTACCTTCAGGAGAAAGGGCCCAAGAAGACCCACAGGGAGGTGACCAGGGAATGGCATACTTGGACTACACTCTCTTCTCTTCCTCCACTCTCCTGCTAGGGCTCTGCATTGGATAAACCCCTGCAGGAGCGAGTGAAACTGCCACCCAGGTCTGCCTCCCAGGGCACAGCCCACGGAGAGCTCTGAGGTAAGTGGCAGAAAACTAGCACAGGTGCAGTGCGTCTGGGAAAGCACCCAGCCTGTGCTGGCCCTGGGCTGGAAATAGGAAGAGAGGAGACCATAGCACTGCCCTCAAAGATCTTAGAGTCTGTGGAGGAGTCAGGCGGAGAGAGGGGGTGTTCCCTTGGCAAAGGACTCCATGAGCAGATGCAGGCCATGGGCGATGCTTCTGCAGAAGCTTTGAGGTTTGCCGCGTGTGCCTGGAAGGAGCGTGCCCACTTTGACATGCCTCGCCTCCTGTTGCCATTGACAACGTGAAGGCGAACTCCTGGGACCGGGCCTTTTTCCTTGAGATAAAATATGTATAATTCTCTGTTATCAAATGATTATTAAATAAAATCTAATTGAAAAAATAGAAAGAAGAAAAGAGAAATCATTTATCATCCTGTTCTCCAAAGACAACTGTGAACGGCTTGGTGGAACTCCTTCCAGTGGCCTTCCTCGGAGCTTTGCCTCTTTGGATGTGATAAGAGTCAGATGCGATTTTGAATTTTGAGATTTTGATTGAGCATTGCTGTAGTATTTTGCCATGTTATGATAAATCATTGGCAAACATAGGTTTTGATGGCTGCATAATACTCTTGCATGAATGCTAGCACAGTTCATATTATAATTCTACTGTATGTATGTATGTATGTATGTGTGTATGTATGTATGTATTTATTTATTTTTGAGATGGAGTCTTGCTTTGTCACCCAGGCTGGAATGCAGTGGCGCAATCTCAGCTCACTGCAACCTCCACCTCCTGAGTTCAAGCTGTCCTCCCATCTCAGCCTCCTTGAATAGCTGGGACTACAGGCCTGCGCCACCATGCTGGGCTGATTTTTGCATTTTTTAGTAGAGACAGGGTTTCACCATGTTGGCCAGGCTGGTCTTGAACTCCTGACCTCAGGTGATCTGCCCACTTCGGCCTCCCACAGTGCTGAGATTACAGGCGTGAGCCACCACACCCAGCCTTCTTCTACTGTTTAAATGTTTAGGTTATATCCTGTTTTGTTAATATCAAATAATGCTATAATTAAAAACTTTGTGTATAAAGAATTTTTCCATGTTTCAGATTATTTATCCAGTAAGATGCCTCTAAAATAAAGCTACTAGAGGTTGAAGTGCCTAGCCAAGGGCCAGTCACAGAATAGACACAACTTGGTTGATAACTATTGTTGTTCAGTGGTGAGTGTTTATGTAAAGCTCTTCTGCAATTAAGAACTGCTCCAAAGACCTTCCTCTACAACAACACTTGAATATACTGTGAGCCATGTAATTCTCAATGTTATAATAACCACATTTCAAAAAGCAGATGCAATTGAAATTAATTTTAATAATACCTTTTACTGGAGCCGGGCACGGTGGTTCACGCCTATAATCCCAGCACTTTGGGAGGCCAAGGTGGGCAGATCCTGTGAGCTCAAGAGTCTGAGATCAAGCTGAGCAACATGGCAAAACCTCATCTCTACAGACAAATACAAAAATTAGCCAAATAGGGTGGTGTGTGGCTATAGTCCCAGTTACTCGGGAGACTGAGGTGAGAGGATCACTTAAGCCTGGGGGGTTAAGGCTGCAGTGAGCCAAGATTGCACCACCACACCCCAGCCTGGATGACAAAGTAAGATGCTGTCTCAAAAATAACATTAAAACAAACATAAAAATACATTTTATTTAACCAATTACATCTAAAATATTATCATTTCAACATGTGATTATATGTAATCAATATAAAATTTATCAATGAGATAGTCTACATATTTTCCCCATGTAACCTTTGAAATCCGATGTATAGATTTTATGCTTACAATACAACTCCATTCAAACCAGCCTCATTCTCAGTGTTCAGCAGGCACATGGGTGGCTGATAGCCACTGTGAACGGTGCAGGTCTAGAGCAAGGAATCCACCAGAGATATTTGCCACTGTTGGCATCTTCACCTAGCCCTGAAATCCAGCCACCTTTTAATGCCTCCCTGAGCCCCCTTACTGACGTTCTGGACTGAGGGTGGACCAGGTGGCCAGGCGTGACATGACTTCTGTACCTGGACATTTTTACTGGTTGTCCTCATTCCTGCCTTGACCTTAGCCAATCACAGCATCCCTCTATCCCAGTGTGCCTGGCACTGGTTCATTCAGAGACATTGCACACTTCTGGCATGGTAAGCCCTGGGTCTGACCCTAGGGATACAGGTGGACAAAGAGAACTTTCTTGTAAAATTTAATTACAGAACTTGTCAATGTTTTTCGGGTCTAGCGGGGGAGACAGACTTTAATCAAATCATCGCACGAATACATACTTTCTAAATGTGGTAAGTGCTACAAGGGAAATGTACTTTTAAAGATGCTAACACTGGGTCATGGCATCAGTGGCCAACCCTGAAGGCATTTAACAGAGGTGGCCCAGCCCCTGGCCAGGCTGTCTTGGGGAACATTCACGTGAAAGATGAGAGTGAGATAAGAGGATCTCAGTTTCCTTCTGGTATCCAGGGTCCCTAAGTGACATTAACAGAGTTTCTAGGACAGACAGTAGCTCACCGGTTCCTGTGCCTGGGGCCCAGTTGATCAATTCCAGTTTGTCATCTCTACAAAGTATTGCAGCCAGCTGGAACATAAAAGTAATGAGGAAACAGGCCGGGCGCGGTGGCCCATGCCTGTAATCCCAGCACTTTGGGAGGCCGAAGTGGGCGGGGGATCACCTGAGGTCAGGCGTTCGAGATCAGCCTCACCAACATGGCTAAAACCCGTCTCTACCAAAAATACAAAATTAGCTGGGCATGGTGGCACACGCCTGTAATCCCAGCTACTTGGGAGGCTGAAGCAGGAGAATCACTTGAACCTGGGAGGCGGAAGTTGCAATGAGCAGAGATCGTGCCACTGCACTCCAGCCTGGAGAACAAGAGTGAAACTCTGTCTCAAAAACAAACAAAAAAGTAATGAGGAAGCAAAGGGTGACTCATTCATTCATTCATTTGTTCCTGTGTTCATGCAGCAACTCGTAGTGAGTGCTCTGTGGGATGCCAGGCAAGCCCTGCACAGTCAGAATGGCAAAGCCAGCCTTCTCTCTGGCAGATTACACACTGACAACTGAACACACTTTTCTGGGGAACATATCCACTTAAAAGAGAGGAAAAAATCAATGCTAATAGAACTCCTTATCTGGTTCCAAAAATGACATTGTCCATAGTGGCTGATGCTTTGAGCCCATGGCTGCTCTGGAAGCATGAGCCCTGCATGGACACAATTTTGTAAGCTCCTCGAACCCGGCCAGATCAATCAATGAGAGTCTGCAACATGGAGAGAGTCTGGGTTCCAGGGGCAAACTGTACCATTCCTCTTCTACCCTGAAACAGGACTGGGACCCTCCCTTCAACCTCCAGCCCCTGGGGACAGGGTAATTTCAGCTGCACCTGATGTACCCTATACATCACTGTCTTCTCCACCAGCTCTCAAATTAAACTCTGATGTATACAGTTAAACAAAAATGAGATAAAATTTGGCAGAGGTTGAAGAGGGTCAAAGTAGTCCAAACACAAGGTAGACTATCGCTTCTTTTGATTTATGTTATTCTGTACACTTAGAAAAAATAAAATTATAAATCTCCCCGAGATTTTCTCATTGAGAATGAGGCATTGCTAATTTATTTTCAATGGACTCCCAGGGTTTTCATCTGGGAGGAGCATTATAGCTGTTGTTTGTAATGAAGATGCCATGGTTCAACCTCGGACGTGGACTGTGATGATGTGAAAATATCCTGCAAAGTTAGCGTCTGCAGGCAGTGGTGTTGAAAACCACCCTCCCTTACCTGGTTCATATCACAGACCACAGTATCTATCCTTCCTTATTTTCTTATTTAATCCTTGCAATCCCATAATGTGTGACACAGAATTCATTGTTCCCTTTTGGCAGTTGGGGAAACTGAGACTTAAAGAAACCACATGTCTTCGGTAAATATTAGCATGTCTAGTAAATGGCTGGGACACAGAAGTGAACAAGATCAGCACCCTCTCCTAGGGACCTTCTTCCAGTACAAGAGATGAGAATCAAGTCAAATGACTAAATATAAAGGATGATTATGTGTAGAATTAATTGTGAGAAAATGGAAGTGGGAAAAAGGATAGAGAAAGAGGGGTATAGAAAGCCAAGGGAGGGCCTTAACAAGGGAATATTTAACAGTAAGATTTACCTTTTTTTTTTTTTTTTTTTTTTTTTGAGATAGGCTCTTGCTCTGTCACCCAGGCTGGAATTCAGTGGTACTATCAAAACTCACTGCAGCCTCAAACTCCTGGGCTCAAATGATCCTCTCACCTCAGCCTCTCGAGTAGCTGGGATTTTAGGCACACACCCACACACCTGGCTTATTTTTTAATTTTTCGTAGAGATGGGATCTCACTATGTTGCCCAGGCTGGTCTTGAACTCCTGGCCTCAAAGGATCCTTCTACTTCAGCCTCCCAAAGCCCTGGGATTACAGGCATAAGCCACCAAGCCTGGCCCAAGTTACACATTTTTAAAGGATGGTGAAGGCTGCTGTGTGTAGAACTAACTCGGGGACAAGGGCAATATCAGAGAGACCAGTTAGTAGGCTGTGCTCATTTTCTGGATGAGATATTTTGGTGAGTTGGACCAGGTGGTGGCAGGAGTGGTGGGATGCAGAGCTTAGAACAATTTTGAAGATAAGGTGTCTCCAAGGGATCTGTTTCTGCTCCAGTGCTCTTTCCACAGCACACCACCTGCAGCCTCTGCTGGTATCACTGCACCAGACTCTGGAGCTGGCTGCTTCTCTGGAGGAGGATAAAGACAAGAATGCTATCTAGGGAGATAAGACAGCACCAGCAGACATCAGGAGCTTCAGAGAGGAGGGCTCCTAGTCCTGGCTGCATATGCGCTTGTGTGTGTCACTTGCGATGTGCATAATCGTCTTCAGTCTTATTTTTTCCAGGTAACTGCAAAAGGTAATTTCCAGCTCATTTAGCTCTGTTCTTTCCCTAAGCTCCTCTAGTCTGGCTTTTGTCTCTGCCACACCTACCAAAACCACTCTGCTCAAGGCCATGGTCAATGTCTCCATTGCCTAGTGCAGGACCGTCAGAGCTGCTCTGGGACAGATACACCAGGTGCATCAGTTTCCTGGTAGAGCAGAATCTCACTGGGGGCTTGATGCCCCCACAGCCTGACGCTGTGGGATGGATTTCTGCACAGATGCAACCTCTGTGGGCAGAGGCCAGGATGAGGCTTACGTGGCTGTGAAGACCAGCCTTCGATCTGTTTTCTGATGCAACCACAGTGCTGCAGGTTCTGCTTCATCTTGGAGGTTTGATGGGTGCAAACACGAGGGGTTTCCGGGTAGAACTGAGCCCTGGGCCCTCGAGTCTCCTCTGTCTGCACAGCTGTATGAGGTTGGCAAAGTGCCAGCCAACCTCAGTGCAACCCTCACCAAGTTCTCAAGGAACAGCCTCTGAAGGTCCTTCTCTATGCTGAGTTCTAGGGAAGGAAAAGGAACTCAGGGAATAGAAGAGCTGATCTGCCCAAGTCATACATTTCTTGGGGGCACAGGAGGACTACATCTCTCATGCTCACTTGCAATTCACTGTGGCCAAATTAAGGTTTACCAGATGGAACATGAGCAGAAGTGATGTGTTCTCCCTCCAAGCCTAACCCATGAAAAACCTACTGGGAACACTCCTCCATGCTCTTTTCCATTCCATGAGCTGGATGCAGATGATGGCAAGGAACTGGTGTGAGGTGGAGCCACAAAACAGAGGGAGCTTGGATCCCTGAATGACCACATGGACATACACATACACCAACGACTGCTTTGTAAGCAAGAAATAAACATCTACTGTATGGAACCTTTGTGTGGAGGGTCTATTTATTACAGCAGCTTAGCTTATCCTGACTAACACAATCCCTGCTCTCAGGGAGTTTAAAATTGTTTCAAGGAGACAAAATTCACTCATACAATTCTGGAACGATATAGTAAGTGGCTCAGAAGAAGGGTGGGTTGTAAGGTTTGGACTTTCAGTTCAGAAGTCACAGGCTGCAGGCCCTTGGGTATTAGACTGTCCCATTGAAGCCCTTTATCTGGAAAACTTGTAGACTGGGGAGAAGGCCCTTCTGGAAGGGGACACATTACAGTCAAGGGTTCAAAAGTAGGGCTTGAAGCAAGCAAAGATGAGATCAGCAATGGTAATTCCTAGAAAGGGAAAAAAGAAAATCCCTTTAAATACCTAAGAGCTTTGACTGCTGCAGGGATGAGACGAAGGTCAGACTTTCATAACTTCTCTCCTGTGACTTCACACACCTCAGAAGTTCCCTCCCCTGAGCCTGGATGTGTGGGGAGTTGGTGTCAGCTTGCTGTTTCTCTCCCATGCCTTTTCTCCTGGCTAGGAACCCCACTTGTCTGTTTTAACCAATAACTTAGCTCGGATTTAAATGCTTGATTGGAGCAGCAAGTCTCCAGCTTTCTGCAGAGGTCTTTGGGGACAGGAATATGATGAAGTTTCTGAGTTGAGGATTCTAACAGACTTCCAGCTCTCAGATGAACTTCAGACATGGTCTTTACAGTCACAGCTGCTGGCAAGGCCCTGAAAAGTTCAGTTTGGATCTGTCTGTCCCTACCAGGTTCTGGGGGAAAGGGGAGGAGAGCAGGCAGGACACTCCCCAGTTTACAGCCCAGGGATGCTGAGTCCTAGGGGAAAAGGTATTGCTCATCATCCTTGAACCCTAGAAGTGGCAGGACCTCAGGGGAATTCAAAGTTGTCTTCCTCTTGGGAAAGATAAACACTTATGCCACTGGTTCTCCTGTTCCTGGACACGCCACTCCCCTCTTCCCAGACTCACACATCCCCTAAGTACACCCCAATGAATGGTGCT
Source organism: Piliocolobus tephrosceles (assembly GCF_002776525.5). Classification (NCBI taxonomy): domain Eukaryota; kingdom Metazoa; phylum Chordata; class Mammalia; order Primates; family Cercopithecidae; genus Piliocolobus; species Piliocolobus tephrosceles. Next base: position 25,842,691 of record NC_045454.1, on the reverse strand, counting down.
GCTCTGGGTCCCCCACAGACAAGCACTGGGGAGCAGCCACTAAAGACATGGGTTCTGGTTCCAGCTGCTGATTTTGATTAGAGGTGTGACCTTAGCCCTCTTTGTCCCCTTCTCCTCTTCCCCTGTTCATTTACAACTGTTTTTGTTAATATTCATGGTGCATTATGTAACTATTGTTCACGGTTGAGCCAAGTAGTGTACTAGACTTGCTTGGTTGCTTTCATTCTCCTTTTATTTTCCCTGAAGCCAATGATCAACTCATTCTCATTTGCTTGGTGTTCTTTGCACAGATGATTAAGTTCTCCCATACCTACCTGCAGCCTCTCAAGACAATTTTCCACAAGATTGAACAGATCAGAAAATCCACTGGGAGCAGTTCCTTCTTGTTCTTGGAGACATTCCCTCTGAAGGCCTCTGACGTTCCAGTTCAGTTCCCTGTTTGGACAACAGCATAACTATCATCTGGGCTTTCCTTCACCTCCAGCTTGGAGGATTTCTTTACTTCTCTCATCCATTGGATCCACTGCTTCCTGGAGCAGATGCCTTTCCCTCCTTGATTTCATCCCTTCTTTTATTGGTGCACAGCCCCCAGAAACTGTCTGCTAATGCAGGGATGACATCTGGGGGTTAAGCTAGCAGGACAAAGGAGCTTCTGCCATTTCTCTTCTGGATAATCATCCCCCAACAAACAACAACAGCAGCAAATAAATAAAACAAGAAGAATGTGAAAAAGAAATGCAAATTTCATTTTTTACAAAATAAGCAGGCAGACACAACCCAGTACTGCAAAGAGTGGAAAATAGGTGGGAGAGAGCCAAAGGACCTTGCTCTGCTAGGTGTCTGCAGTGGGGTAGAAGCTGATCTACCAGGCAGAGACCCAGAGTAGCTCAGGAATCCAAGACGCCACACAAGGCAAGTTGAGGTGTAGGGGGTCACAGGTGGCAGGCCTCCTTGGGGAACAGCTAGGCCCCCAGGTTCCCACACCCGAGCCTGACATCTTCCCCTGTCCTTTTGGAAGATGGAAAGAGGATCCAGGTGAGGGCCAAGATGAGCACAAACCAAAAAGAGGGGGATTGGGGGAAGTTTTCTCTTGTACACAGGCAGGCCCCCAGCTCTTTTCTGTCTGGCTCATAGTCTAGGAGCAGAGGTAGGTCAGGGGTCACCTTTTATTTATGTCCTACAAGTTGTATGAATTTTAACAGATGCATTGTTTGTGTAACCAGAACTACAATCAGAATACAGAAGAGTTCCATCCCCTCCTGCTGCCCAGACTCCCTCATGTCACCCCTTTTATAGATAAACTCCTTCCACTCCTTGCCCATGGGAGTCATTGATCTGTTCTCCATCACTGCAATGTTGTCTCTTTAAGAATGTCACATAAATGGAGTCGTGTCATATGTCATATGCCACCTTTTGAGACTGGCTTCCTTCACTAGGCATATGCTTTTTTTTTTTAGACGAAATTTTGCTCTTGTTACCTAGACTGGAGTGCAGTGGCATGATCTCAGCTCGTTGCAACCTCCACCTCCTTGGTTCAAGTGATTCTCCTGCCTCAGCCTCTCAAGTAGCTGGGATTACAGGCCTGAACCACCACTCCCGGCTGATTTTCGTACCTTTAGTAGAAACAGGGTTTCACGATATTAGGCTGGTCTCGAACTCCTGAGCTCAGGTAATCCAACTGCCTCAGTCTCCCAAAGTGCTGGCATTACAGGTATGAGCCACCGCGTCTGCCCAATGCCTTTGAGACTCATCCAAATTGTTTCACGTATTAGGAATTTATTTTTCCTTATTTCTGAATAGTGTTTCATTGTAAGGATGTACTACAATGTGTTTATCCATCCACCCCTTGAACGACATTTTGGGTTGTTTCTAGTTTTGACAGTTAGGAAGACTATTGCTACAAACACTTGCATGCAGGGTTTTGTGTAAAAATAGATTTTTATTTCACTGGAGTGAAATCTCACCCAGGAGTGGGATTACTGGGTCCTATGGAAAGCGTATGTCTAATTTTATAGGAAGCTACCAAACACTTTTCCAGAGTGGTTATACTGATTTTTATTCCCACCAGTAATGTATAAGTGTCTTGTTGTTAGACATCCTTGCCAACACTTGGTATTGACAATATTTTTTTTAAATGTTATTCATTTAATAGGTATAGAGTGGTATCTCAATATGGCTTCAAGTTGCATTTCCCTAACAGCTAATTATGTTGCACATTTTTATGTCCTTATTTGCCATCCTTATATCTTTTTGGTGAGTGTCTTTTCAAGCCTTTTGCTCATTTTAAAAATTGAGTTGTTAGTATACTTACTGTTGAGGCCTGAGTGTTCTTCACACATTAAATATTCAAGTTCTTTAAAAAAAAAAAAAATACGGGGGTCTTTTGTGTTCCACAGACTGGAATGCAGTGCAAGGCTCCACCTGAAAGCTTTTCTGACCCAAAGTTTCTCTTCCTGTCTATGGCCTTGTTTGATTATATCATCTTTTCTTCTCACCTGCTAGGGTTTTGGGGATTAAATAATGTGAAGCATATAGACATGTGCAGCAAAAAGCCTATTAGAAAGTAGATTTTCCATGCAAGTTGCTACAAAATCAAATAAATTTCCACTTCCTGAGAACCCAAGGTTTGATATGGTTTGTCTGTGTCTCCACCCAAATCTCATCTTGAGTTTTAGCTCCCACAATTCCCATGTGTCATGGGAAGGACCCAATTGGCCTAGGTCTTTCCTGTGCTGTTCTCATGGTAGTGAATAATTCTCAGGAGATCTGATGGTCTTACAAAGGGGAGTCCCCCTGCACACACTCTCTTGCCTGCTGCCACATAAGACATGCCTTTGCTCCTCCTTGCCTTCCACTATGATTGTGAGGCCTCCCCAGCCATGTGCCACTGTGAGTCCATTAAACCTTTTTCCTTTATGAATTACCCAGTCTCCAGTATGTTTTTATCAGCAGCATGAAAACGGACTAATACAAAGTTCCCTCTAATTCTATGTTAGAAGCGTGTTTTAGAAGGGCTTCCACGATGATTTTAATGAGAGCAAACTGGTTCATGAGTTCATCAGGCAACACATGGGCACTTTTACAGGAACCTTAAGATAGCATCTTCCACCAAAGGAGAGCCAGAGGTTGGGATTTCAGGCACTTTAGCCAGTCAGGAAAGGAAAGATTTCTTAATAATAGGGGGTCTTTTGCTATTCCAGTGTCCTGCCACAAAAATGATAGGACAGATCTGGTTGCTACTAGTCCCCTAGAGTGCCCAGTGCTTCCTTTGCTAGAACTGAGACAAATAAAAAGCAAACTCCAGTTATGGAGTCCTGTTTTGCAGGCCCCGTTCCCAAATGTCAGCTCCTAATGGGCAACAGCTGCCTCTGTGGTTTCTTCTAGGCAAGTGATTCATGTCTTTGCTCAGAAACGATAAGCAGAACAAATGTTTGCTTAGACATATAACAGAGGGACAATTGGAAAACAGGAGACTGGCAACTGGAAATAGTTTGCAGCTATTTGATCCATGACAATTAGTCTGAATTAGTCATATGGTGCTCACTGGCCAGGCCTTTGGGCCAGAGGCAGCGTGGAGGAATAGACAGCTGCTCTTCCTGGAAAAGAAGTGCAGAAGGGAACATAGAAGACACGGAGGTTTGCTCAGAACACGTCAGATTGGTTCTCACCCTCGCAAAGGTGACCCGCCTTGACCATCTGCCCTAGTTGCACTCCGTACCTGATCCAGGTCCCCAGCCTGGAAATTAGCAGAGAGGCAGAAACTATATACACTCGTGGGAGATGTCTCTAAAATCCATTAACAGTTTTTTACGCATTAAGAAGTTAACGTAGACCGGGTGCGGTGGCTCAAGCCTGTAATCCCAGCACTTTGGGAGGCGGAGACGGGCGGATCACGAGGTCAGGAGATTGAGACCATCCTGGCTAACACGGTGAAACCCCGTCTCTACTAAAAAAAAAAAAATGAGCTCACTTGGACTCGGGAAGGGGAACATCACACACTGGGGCCTATCATGGGGAGGGGGGAGGGGGGAGGGATTGCATTGGGGAGTTATACCTGATATAAATGATGAATTGATGGGTGCTGACGAGTTGATGGGTGCAGCACACCAACATGGCACATGTATACATATGTAACCTGCACGTTATGCACATGTACCCTAGAACTTAAAGTATAATTAAGTTAAAAAAAAAAAAAAAAAAAAAGCTTAATGGCATGGAGGTAGAGAATGGAAAGGTAGAAAACAGAGACTGGGAAAGGTGGGTAGGGGAAGGATGAAGAGAAGTGGGTTTAACGGGTAGAAAGATAATGACTGAAGGAAAAAATTCAATGTTAGATAGCAAAGTAGGGTGACTATGCTTAAAAAAATGTATTGTATTTGGCTAATGGACACCCTAAATACCCTGATTTATCATTACGCATTATATACATGTAATAATATTTCACACGTGCCCCATAAGTTTGTATAAATAAAAAAATAAAGTAAATTAAAAAAAAAAAAAAAAATACAAAAAACTAGCCGGGCGAGGTGGCGGGCGCCTGTAGTCCCAGCTACTCTGGAGGCTGAGACAGGAGAATGGCGGGAACCCGGAAGGCGGAGCTTGCAGTGAGCTGAGGTCTGGCCACTGCGCTCCAGCCTGGGCTGTGACAGAGCGAGACTCCATCTCAAAAAAAAAAAAAAAAAAGAAGTTAGCATAAACAACAGGTTGAGTTTTGTGTGTGTGCAGGTGGGAAAAAAAGCTTCAAAAATATCCAGACACCCACATTAATTGGATTTTAATCTTAATGATCATGTTACATATATTGACTCCTTCAAGAGAGATACATGGACCTTGAATCTGAACTTAAAAGTAGGACTTTGAGTAGAATTTTCAGTCTGATTATGTTGATATAATTTAAGATCTTGTAGCCTACATTATACTTATACAGAATGTACTCCTGTGGTCATGCTCCAATACATTATTTAGCAGATCTATCATAAATATTTTTCTTTTGGTTAGAAAAGGTTTCACTCTGTTCCCCAGGCTGGAGTGCAATGGCACAATCATGGCTGACTACAGCCTCGACCTCCTTGACCTCCTGGGCTCAAGCAATCCTTCCACTTCAGCCTCTCAAGTAGCTGGGACTATAGGTGTGCTCCACAACCATGCCCAGCTAATTTTTTTTTTTTTTTTTTTTTTTTTGTAGAAACTGGGTTTCACCATGTTGCCTAGGCTCGTTCTCATAAATATTTCTATGAGAAGGGAGAAAAGTCAGATACATTCAATATTTCAGGCAAAAAATAGAAAAGCAGTATCTTTTGTCAAAAACTTCTCAGACCATTTTTTGCAAAGAGTCAGGAGGAAAAGCAAAATGTGAAGCCCCTAAACCCGCCTCTCTCCTCACCTCAGACTAGGATCTGTAATGTTGGAGGACTCTGGGAGTAGAATTTAAGTCACAAGCAAGGTGGACACATCGGCAAAGCCAGCCCGGAGCTGAGCGGGGCAGCGGCTGCTTTACCAGCAAACACGAACGAAACTAATTTTGAGCACAGGATATTGAAAAACTCAACCCTGGCTTCTCAGGCGGATTTTTCTAAACACATGACAAGAGGTTGTAAATAGGGTGACCTGCTCCTCCCTCCTTGCCCACGAGCACTTCCGATGGGGTATCTCTCTGCTTGGGACTGAAGCAGATGTTTCTGCGGGAGGGGCGGGAGGAAGGTAGGAACAGGAGCCTACAAGAGAATGACCTTCCTTATTGGTGCAGACAACTGTTGGTTTCGATAGTCGCAGCCTCCTTTTCCTCCTTCTTCTGTTGAGAACACGTTGAATTTTCTCTGAGAAAAGCATTTTCCCCATATTCTCAGTCCCTGTTGCTTGGGTGGGATTAGAAAGGGCTCTTCCTCCTGCCTCCCCCGCACCCCCATTCCGGGGAGAACCTGGGGTCCAGCTCGGTCAGCCAGCATCCTCCAGCTGCCAAGTCTGGCACCAGAAGGACTGCTGAGTATTGGGTACGGGACTTGGGCCTCATCTCCAGCGATGTGAAGCAGCTTTTTCCTGTGGTTGCTGAGAGGAGGTTGTGGTCCTGGGGTGGTCCATGGGCCCTGGTTTCCTCCATCTCCAGCCCTGCTGTAACAGTTCTCATGACACAGCTGAAGCCTCTGGACCCATTGTGCTGGACCTACCCTGAGAAGGCTCAGTTGACTCTGTGCCTAATCTAGTTTGATGCTTTTGTCTGGTTGTTTGCTCTTACCCCTTGCAAAAGACAGTGGTATCACACGCATTCATCTTGGCCAAAGGCGGTGCGGGAGGGAACATATGGAGATGACGCCAGAATTTAGGTTCCAGTTTTTGACATGGAGACCTCCTGAGGGGAACCACAGGCTCTCAGTGCAGAAGCCCCCTCCATAGCTCCCCTGACCTGTCCAGCACCTGCCTCCAGAGTTGAGGAGGGGCTGTGCGACTTCCTGAAGGCAGCCACCATGGACAGCTCTCACCAGTCCCAAGTCCTTCCTCTAGGCCACCATCCACTTCCTTGGACTGCCTGCAGTGGGTATCAGCTCTCAGGTCACAGGAGCCACACTGGGAGTCTTCCTCTGTTCACTGAGAGGCGGCCTGAACCACGGAAAGGAGAGACCTGGTTCTCTCCAACTAAATACCCCCATTCCCTCCTGCTGTGCCCATGGCTGTGGCACTAGGGCCTCCTGCCAGCAGGACCACTGCGTCCTCTGAACACCTCCACTCAGAGCTGAACCCAGTTCAGCAGGGGCGGAGCATGAACTTGTGAGGAGAGACACTGAGCAGGCTGGAGTAACTGCAACATCACTTTCCACAGCTCCCTGGGAAACGGCCAGAAAGATTCCTGCCAGGCCTGGAATCCCTGCATGCACTTGATCCCCAAGACCTCAGGACCCTTTCGCCCTCCCTCTGTGCACAGCATATGCTCTCCTGTCTGGAACCTTTTACCCTCAGGCATCTCGGAGTTGGCATCTGCTCATCCTGCTTTTCGGATCTCAGCTTGAAGGACGCTTCCTTAAGGATGACTTTCCTGCCCACGCCCAGGCCAGGCCACTCTGTTGCAAGTTTTTGCACACTTATTCATTCATGTATTTAGTATTTTGAGGTGTTTGTTGTTTTTGAACAGCACTTGCTTATTTTTCCTGACTGGATGTCACCTATGGCCCCAGCTGGCATTTCTGTGTCTGTCTGTCACTCTGCGGGTGTCTGTCATTCCGTGGCTGCGTTAAGGACAGTCTTGCACTGCACTGTGTTCTCCGCATCCAGCGTATCCACGTGGGCTCACAGTGAACAAATGAATGCATTTGTCTGATGGTTCTTTTTGTTTTGTTTTGTTTTGTTTTGGGACAGAGTCTCACTGTGTCACCCAGGCTGGAGTGCAATGACATAATCTCAGCTCACTGCAACCTCCGCCTCCTGGGTTCAAGTGATTCTCGTGCCTCAGCCTCCCAAGTAGCTGGGATTACAGGCGTGCATCACCATGCCTGAATAATTATTGTATTTTTAGTACAGACAGGTTTTGCCATGTTGGCCAGGCTGGTCTCGAACTCCTGGCCTCAAGTGATCTGCCTACCTTGGCTTCCCAAAGTGCTGGGATTACAGGCTGGAGCCACTACATCTGGGCAGTCTGATAGTTCTTATATGCACTTCTTACTCTCATAGTGTTTTTAAACAATTTTTAATTGATGCCTAATAGAAGTCCATACTTCTTCCATGACTTATGCTAAATCCTGCTCTTCCTGGCCTCAGATATGTGGCCAAGACTCACATCCTCCTAAAAGCTATTCCCAAATGACTTCAAAAAAAGAAAAAGTAGGAGAAGGAGGAACTCAGGAATGATCCAGAGCAGGCACCACAGTGAAATGCCAGGTGCAGTGACTCTGGCAGAAGAAGGGCTGGTCTGGGAAGGTGCAGTGCTAGGGCAGGTCCCAGAATCGGTAAACTCTGTCTCCTTGGAGAGGGGGACAGGGGATGGTGACAGATTCACGCCCTATTACAACCGCGGTGACCGCCTTTGGCCCCAAGATTCTGGCTGCCTTCGGAAGCAGTTGGTGTTGTAGTTCGTGCTGCCTCGGGTTGGGTACTGTGAGCTGCCATTACCCTGATGCCTCCATGGGCTGAGCAGAAGACATGCCAATGTGTTTTGATTCATAGCAGGAGAGGCTATGTACATTTCACTAAGAAGCCTGAATGTAAAGTGGATGGATGTCACTATGAGACACACACAGGGGTCCTACAAGTTTCTAAGTGCCTGTGCCTTAAGTCTGTCTTGAACGTATAGCCTGGTTTAGCAACGGAGCTAGTGTGAACAGTTTTGTGTGTGTGTGTGCACATGTGTGCACACATGCAGGGGAATCTCATTAAATATTTGGAATGACCACACTTCAGAGACCTATGGCCATGACCTTGCACACTGTCTCTTGGCTGGGGCCACAACCATCACCCAAGGATAAGACAGAAACGAGCGGCTGGAGCATCTGGGGGCTGGGCCAGAGCACACCTGCAGGTCCTTAGCCTCACAGGAGTAATTTCTGTGGGTCTTTCTGCTGCCTAAGTTGAGAATCTACTTGTTGGCCACTCATACCAGTCCAGCTTTTAAAACAATATTTGTTTACCTTTTTCTAAGTATACAAAGTAATATATATTAATAGTGTAAAATGTAGAAAATTTAAAAATGTTTAAAAATAATATCATCTGTAATCCCTCTACTCAGAGAAAATATATTGGTGTATTTGCATCCAGTTTTTAATTAATAAATATTTTGTACCAAAATTGTTGTGACCTAATTAGTACTACCTTATTATTTATTTACTTCTGTATCTTGCTTAACAATATATCAAGAACAGTTTTATATCATTATTGTTCCCTGGAAATATGCTTTTTACTGGCTGCATAGTATTTCATCATTTGGATATATTACTATTTATTTAACCCATTCTCCATCTTGGAACATTTAAGTCATCTCAATTATCTTGCAGTAGACAGTAGAAATAAGTGAATGCTCTTACATATAGGTTTTTGTGAGTTTCTGATTATTTCTTAGGAAAACCTTAAGACCTTTGTTAGACCAATTGGGTGGACCCAATTGGGGAAGACCTTTGTTGGACCAACAGGGGAAGAATTTCATTCCTGCTCAGGCTGCTCAGCTGATAGGGTGCTGGCCTGGAGCAACTGGAAGGCACTTTGCTGCTTTCTGGAGAATGAAGCCACTGGGAAACCAGATAGGAGGGAGGAGAGAGACAGCTTCTCGATGATGTCATCTGAACACCTGGATCCTGCTATACCTGGACTTGCAGTCCCATTGTCTACCAATATAGTTCATTGAATTCAACTTGAGCTGGATGTCATTCGTCTGCCTCCACAACTTGTGTCTAATGCAGAATTGAATGCATACTCTCAGAGCTGGATAGGGATGCAATCCACAAATCCAGCACTCAAATTTCTTTTTTCTTTTTTAATTTGAGATGGAGTCTTGCTCTGTCACCCAGGCTGAAGTGCAGTGACGCGATCTCGGCTCACTGCAACCTCTGCCTCCCAGGTTCAAGCGATTCTCCTGCCTCAGCCTCCTGAGTAGCTGGGATTACAGGCATGTGCCACCACGCCCGGTCTAATTTTGGTATTTTTAGTAGAGACGGGGTTTCACCATGTTGGCCAGGCTGATATTGAACTCCTGGCCTCAAGTGATCCACCTCCTCGGCCTCCCAAAGTGCTGGGGTTGGAGGTATGAGCCACTGCGCCCAGCCTCAAATTGCTTTTACAGTCAGGTGGCCACTGAGTCTCTGATTGGGATCCTCCTGTGGAGACTTGTGGAGACTCGTGGCTCACTGCCTTTGAAGGCAGTGTTGGGGTGATCTCTCTGCATTTCCCTGCCGAAAGCTCTGAATGTTAATACGTTCCCTCTCATACTAGCTAAAATATATTTTCCTGTGCCTTTTATTCACTGATGGGGAATACAAACATTCTTTTTGAGGGTGGCCAATGCTAGTAATTCCCTCCACACAGTCAGTGGTGGATAGAGTTAACCCACGGTTGCTGCACGTAGTACTGACACTTGCTGTACCACCAGAACTCAAGTTGATACTCAACACAACATTCGTTTGCAGGGCCCTTTGTCCTCAGTTTCCCTTCTTTTGGGATGGGCTGAGGGAGAGAGCTTATTCAGCATCAAGCTCTAGTACCTACAGTTTAGCAAATGTCTGCAGAGCCTTTAAAGCAGTTTTTATCATAATAAAAATATTTTAACTTATAACCCCAGAAAGAGTTAGGCATGGGAGTCTTTATAAAGCACAGAAATCCAGATGAGCATAATTTGAAAGTCATTTGAATTGTAATGAGTATTTTTAATGTAAACAGGCAGGAGGAAGAACTTGCTGGGTTCTCACGTAGCGCAGACACCCAGATATATGTCTTTTGATAGGAATATTAAAGTGTCAAGGGAGCATAGGAGACTGCAGATGTCAGTGGCATGAATGGGCAAGGTACTTTCTGTGGGTGCAGGCTGGAGTTTTCAGCAGGAATAGAAAGGCAATCACTGTGCTAGATGGCCCAGGGTCACTGCAAGTCTAGCTCCTAAATGAAAATCAGAGACAAGATGTAGCCTGTAGCAACAGTGACTGCTCTTCGTAAGGCTGGTGGAAAGGTGAGCTGGAAAGGTTTTTAGGGTTAGAGAGGTATAGGAACTCCCAAACGTCAGGCACCTGATAGCACTCTCCCCCTAACATCGGCATTTACATTGACCTAATGCGTCTCTTCAATTTGTCTCATTCTTTGTGCTCACACACATTTATTTGAAACAAACCTTTCTGTCATTACCATAGGCGTAAAACCTTGATCACTTGCCTTGAATACAATGAAAACAAGAAGACATTATTAAAGGCTAGCTAGATACTTTTGCTTGTCTTACAGCCACGAGCCTTAAGTCTATTCCTTTCTTTCTTTCTTTTTTTTTTGTTAAAAAGATGAGCAAAATGTGAGAATGATTAAAGAGATCCTGGCACCAAAAGAAGCCTCCTACCTGGATATCATCAAAGGAACAGAAAGAATTAAAGTATGGACAAATTTCTCAAAGTGGTGGTACTGTTATTTAATGAGTTGTCCATGTACTACCTAAAACCTTTCAACTACATCTTTTATGAAGTATCCCATATGGACAGAGTTCACTTCCCTCATTAACAGATGGAAAGGTTGAGGACCAGAGAGGGGAAGGAGCCTTGCTGAGGTTTCAATACCTTTCTGATGCCTGATTCCATGCTTTGCCTTATTTCTGCTGTCCACCTCATCAGCTCTTAAGTGAATATTGTGGTCCCTAATTGTGGGATTGCAGTGTGTCCAGTCGGGGCAGCCTCTGCACTTTCCTGGAGGAAAAGGCAGTGCGATCTCCCACTGGGTGATCTCTCACTAGGGTGATCTCTCTGCATAGGGCACCCAGGTTGGAAACTAGCAGGGAGCCGGCCAGCACACCCAGCAGGTGCCAGGCTGCAGGGAGCTCCTCCTTCATCTCAAACACAAGAACACTCCTCTCAAAGCACAATATTTTCTGGCTTAGAGTTTGGTTCTTAGAGTGGCAGCTGTTCCTACCAAAGCAAACACTGAAAATCTGTAATTTTCAGAAATAATCGCCAACCCTCAAAAAAGATGTGTTTACACCGAAACTCCTCCGTGTGTTCACCCTGCGTTCACTCAGTGTTGAGTTGCAGTTTTCTCTGCACTGCATTGCTGTGCTTCCTCTTGAGCCATTGCTTTTGCCAGGGGGCATCAGCACAGGCAACTAGATCCTGAGCGATGTCCAGCTGGGCTCCTCCCCAAATGGAGCCAGATAATTTTGCGTTATCACTTCTGCATTTTTTTTTCAAATCACGTCTATACTTAAGCAGAGAGCAAACTCTCAACTCCAGCAGCCAGTCCGTGGGAAGCTATAAACCTTCATCAATTCAACTTCAGGTGTCTTCATCAGCCTCTCCCATAGGTGGCCTTGCAACCTGACCTTGGTTTCAAAATTTAAAATGCAGCTTCCTTGGCCTTCTCCAGACTTACAGAGCCTGCAGTTGGAGACTCATGCGCTCTACATTTTAAAATAGGACTCACAGGCCTGTGCACTTGAGGCTGATGGGTGGATGAATGCCCAGTTGGGAAACTGACATTTCCCAACCAGGCAATGCCATCCACCCACTGGCCAAGCAGCCAGTGGATCTTTGTTGAGCATTTCCTGTTTGCCGAGCCCTGTGTAGATCTCTGCTGCAAGGGAGGAGGTCCCCATCTTAAGGAACTCTTAAGGCTTGTTGGGAAGGCAAAGCACATATCTGAAAAGCTCCATTGCATACAAGTTAACTAACGATGCATGATGATGCCGTGAGACCTCTGCCGTCCACGTGGCAGAACCTGTTCTGCTGATTTCCTGGCTCAATGTCCATTCACTGCTGGCTTGTGCTGATATTCACAAGTCACTCTTGAGAGCCCTTTCCCTGTGCCAGGCCCCGTGCTGAGTTTCAGACACGCAGGGATGGACAGCACACAGCCTTGGCCCTCCAGGCACTTGCATCTGACTGTGGAGAGCCACTCTTAAGAAACCCAGGGAGCAATCCAAGTCTGCGTGTGACACCTCTCCTGGACCCTGGGAGCACAGAGCCCCTGCCAGTGCTCTGGAAGCTGGTGCTCTTGCAGGGGTGGAAACAGACCCGTCCTGTGTGGCCTGTTAGTTTTCCTTGTGGCTGTTGCACCAATGACCACAAACATGGAGACTTAAAATTACAGACATTTGTGCTCTCACCGTTCTGCAGGCCAGGAGACCAAACTCGGCATCACTGGGCCCACACTGAAGCGCCGCACGGCCCTGCTTCCTCAGGAGGCTCCCAGGCAGAGTCCGTTCCTTGCCTCCTCTGGCTTCTGCTGGCTCCGGTGTTCCTGGGCTTGTGGCTGGATCACTCCAGCTTCAGTGCCAGCACCTTCGAATTTCTCCCTGCTGAATCTTTGCATAGACTTGCCATCTGTCTGTGTCAAGCCTCCCTCTGCCTTCCTCCCTTAAGGTCACTTGTCATTGCATTTAAGTCCCACTAGGATAATCTTTGCATCTCAAGATTCTTTTCTTAATCACATCAACAGAGACCCCCTTTTCCTCAAAGAGTGACATCCACAGGTTCCGGGGGCTGGGACCTAGTGTCTTGAGGAGGGCTGTGCTGCTTGTCACATCCAGTTTCCTAGGTCATCAGGCCTTTTGGATGTGGCCTTCAGTATTCACGCCACAGAGGCTCATTCTCTTGTCCCTGTTGTACCACTTTTTTTGCCAACTTCCCCAGGACACGTGTCCTTCCTGGTAAGGAAGCGCTCGGGGTCACAGATCAGCCTGCGTCTTTGTGGCCTCCTGGGAGACAGGCCCAGCCCAGCCCACCTCCTCCTGTCGCCTGGAGGTTTCTGAGAGCTCATTGTCACTTTGTCATCCCTCAGTGTGAATGCCTAATCATTCACTGAAGGCCTGAGTTCTGTGAACAGAAAGCAGGTTACGAGTCAGATCTGCGGCTGGGGTCAGTGAGGAAATACAAAAGAGATTAGGGGGACAAAGAGGGGACAAGGCAGGCCTGGTCCCACTGGGAGCTGACCCAGAAGAACTCCAGCAAGGCCAACAGGCCACCCTGGCCTCAGCCCTCCCGGAGCAGGGCTCTGCTCTGTGTGAGACCAGAGAGGGGCATGGGGCCCGTAGGCCCCTACAGCTCCCCCAACTCTGTATTCCAGGGGATTCAGAGGATTCGTGCCATACCTGCCAATGGAAGCTCTGGTTTCTTGGGGTTTTTGTTTTGTTTTGTTTTGTTTTTAAGAGACAAGATCTCACTCTGTTGTCCAGGCATGATCACCACTCACTGCAGCCTCTACCTTCTAGACTCAAGCTATCCTCCCCTTCAGCCTCCGGAATAGTTGGAACACAGATGTACACCATTACACCCAGCTAGTTTTTAATTTTTTTTTTTTTTTTTTTTTTTTAGAAACAGGGTCTCATTAGGTTACCCAGGCTGGTCTCAATCTCCTGGCCTTAAGCAATCCTCCTATCTTGGCCTCCCAAAGCGCTGGTATTACAGGCATGAGCCACCTGGCCAAAATTCTACTTTCAAAACAAGCAAACCAAAGGACCTCATGCTGGGGCCCCAATTCTCACTGAGGCGGTTGCATCAATACAATGATTCTGATCCTCACAGAATCTCAGGGGAGGCTCCCTGCCCTCCAGAGGTTGGCCTCTGATGGCCATTTCACAGATGAAGAGACTGAGGATCCAAGAGAATAAGTGACCCAACTGAGGACATGGGAAGGGAGAAGGATGGCCAGAGGCCAGGGTGTGGAAGCCAGGACTGGGAATTCTCTGCCATGAAACACTGCCTCTCATGACTGAGCTCCTAGCCAAGGACTTGTGTTTATGCAGGACCTGGCTGTGCATAGAAGGGAGAGAAAGGCCGGCCGTTAGTCTTTCTGGACTTCTCAGGCTTTGGTCTACTCCAAGACCCTGGGAGGGCTGCCCTTTCTGCCTTGCATTCCCCCAAAAGTCTCTGCTTTCTAACAACGAAGTTTGCCTTCCTATTTAAGACGCAGTGAGCAGGCTTCTGTTCTTGCAGCCAAAGGAGCTTTGGTCCCAGCAGTGGTGGTGGCTGGGGCAGCACAGCCTCATACGTGGTCTTGGTGGAGTCCCAGGGCCCCTGTGTGCAAGATCCATGCTCCTCCAGCTCCCAGAGGCACAGCAGGGGCCAGGGCTGGGTCTTGCTGACCCTGAGGGTAAAGCTACCGCAATCGCGAAGGAGAGTGCTCTGTGGGCTTTCACACCCCAGAAGTCCCAGGATACAAGTATCCTGAGGGGGGCCTCTGGGAGAGTCCTGCTGGGGACATGGGTCCCTGCGCGGGGGATATTTTATAGATACACAGGATGCTGAAGTTTCAATCCAAGCCTTTTCCCTTCATCGCCAACCACCCCACCCTCTTTAGTACTAGCAACATCATCACATCGCTGCAGAGAAGCAAGTACCCCTGGGCTGCCTGGACCCCCACCCAAAGAGACTCACCAGGTTACAGAGGCTGGAATCTGATGGGGTGGTGGGTGTTGGTTAGGGTTTCTTAGGTTTAAGAAGAGGATTTTCCCTACCCATACCCCCCGCCCACCCCATCACCATTCTCAAGAACTCATCCCAGTTGCCCGGAAGAACATCCCAGGCTGTGTTATGCTGTGTAACCTTCTTACCAGTCTGCAGATTAGAAGTAGGGTGGACATCTGAGCCAAGCCATGCCAGTCTTTTGTTTGTGGGGGATTTAGAGTTAAGGCAGAGAGGCCCTGGGAGCCAGCTTCCTGTCATCAAGGTGCCGGTGACTTAGAGAACATGGGTTTCTTCCTTTTGTCCTAAAAACGCAGAGAGAGCTGATGCACAGAGGAGACCCAGGAGAGCTGAGGGAGAAGAGATGCCAACCTGGGGCTCCTCGTGTTCCCAGGTCCAGGCTGGGAACCTTCCTGCCTTGGGTTTCCCCAAAGGTCTCTGCCTCCTAACAGGGTTTACTTCCTTGCTTAAGAACCAATGAGCAGGCCTCTGTTCCTAACAGCCAAAGGGCATCTGGCCATAGCAGCAGCTGTGATGGGAGTGGTGCAGCCCCATGCGTGGGCTTGGAGGCCTCCCACAGCTTTTGCATGGAGGGAGAGGGGCTTCTCCAGCTCCCCGAGGCCCAGCAGGGCCCGGGGCGGGGTCTTGCTGACCCTGAGGGTAAAGCCACCCCTGTCATGAGGTGAAGGGCTCTGTGGGCTTCCTGAAAGACATGGGCTTTGAAGGTAGAGCAGGGTGCCCTGTGGGGAAAAGGAAGGAACAGGGCCACAAGTTGTCCCGGAATATTTGGCTATTAAAGGGAGCGTATCAGGGCAGGAAGGGAGGTGGCCCTGCCGCTGGCAGCTCTGGTTAGCTTCCTCTGCACCTCACATGTCTACATCTCCAGAGTTCCTGCAGGGACGACAACTATGCCATTTAGGTGAGGAACCTGAGGTTTAGAGGACATATTTGCTTCCCAGGGCTGCTGTCAGAGAACAGTAACTGGAGGAGTGCTTAAGCCAAGAGATACTTATTCTGCCACCGTTCTGGAGGCCAGAAACCTGAAATCAAATTGTCCACAGGGCTCTGTGTCCTCCAAAGGCCCTACGGGAGAGGCCTTCCTTGCCTTTTCTGCTGGCTCCAGGTGTTGCTGGGCTTGTGGCTGCCTCGCTCCAGTCTCTGCCTTCGTCTTCATGTCGTCTTTCCTCTTATCTCTTGGTCTTCTCTTCCATCTCTTAAAAGAGCGCTTGTCCTTGGATGTAGGGCCCACCTGCATAATCCAGCATGATCTCATCTCTAGATCCTTCACTTAGTTCCATCTACAAAGACCCCTTTTCCAAATAAGGACACATTCACTGATGTTGAGGGTGGCAGGTGGACATGCTATTTTGGGGCCTCATTTAACCTTCTGCAGAGAGGCTGGCTGATTTCCCACTGTCATGCAGCAGTAGGTGTCTGAGTGGGGTCTGAAACCAGCCCAGTCTGACTGCCATGATATTTGCTGGATACAACATGAAGATATGGGAGGACAGGGAGAAAGGCCAGGGCAGAAAGAGCCTCCCAACACTTTCAGGTATTTCCTGCACCCTCTGGGAAAACATGGGTATGATATATTTATTCTAGATCAATGGCTGTGAGAGAAAAGGCAGGGTGGGAGCCCCTGGGACTGCTTTCACACCTGAGTCCCTGTGCTCCCACAAATGTTCCTACGTGAACCATGGCCTCCCTCTCAGAAGATGCCCCCAGATCCCATGGGTGCATTGCTAGCAACATCCACAGGCACTGGGATCTTGAGCACTGGAGGGGCCCCAAAGGGGAAAGTGTTGGTTGGTCCAGGAGGAGAGCATTCTCCAGGGAGGTGAGGGACCAGAAGCAGAATGGAGCAGAATTCCTTCTACTCAGTCTGCGCCGCAAGGAGAGGTACTGCCCAGGGAGGCCGATAGTGAAACCTGGTGCTACCTGGCAGTCAGTCTGCAAAAGGGAGGAGGCTGCAGAGAACCCTGTCCCCCTACCTACATTTCTGTCACCCCAGAATTGTGCTTGCAGTGCTTTGGTATGGCCAGCACCTCTGACTGCTGCCCCTCTGTAGAATCCAAATGGGGAACTGTATCAGGGATCTGGGATCTGTGCCTGCCGGCGGCGTGCGCGCGCGCACACACACGTTTTTGTGGGATGAGGATAAGCCTGAGAGGACCCTCCAGAGCCGTTGGCATTTCCCAATCCAGCCCTCCTTCCTCTACCTTCACACCTGGCCTCCCGACTTACTCTCAACCTGCCTCCTTGGTGTGCAAACTAAGAAAATACACTTTTCTACCCAAGCTCCCCTACATCATTAAGTGACATAGAAAGTTCAGTTCAACATGGGGCAAAATTGAATTTATCTTGGAAATGTTTTATTCTTCCAAAATTTCACTTTGGCGAAGTCTAATGCATAGAAAAGCATGAAATACTACAGCTCCAGAGCAAGCAAGTTGTTCCACTAAGCATTAAGCCGCGGGGTCCGAATCCTGCCTCTCTCCCGTCAACCACTCTCTTTAACTCAAATGCCCATCAACGTCCCGGCTAAATGTGAGTTTTCCACGGATCGCATCTTATCATAATGTCACAAAACCCATAGAATTACAAATCAGGTTTAAGGCAGAAAACATGACAGGCAAATATAAGTACACAAAAAGTACATTAAGGATCCGTCTTCATTTATCCTCCCCATTCCAACCTAACTCTCCGCGCAGACCCACTCCGTGCGGCGCTCAGCTTGAAGTAGCCTCAGATCCATTTTAAAGTGGACTGAAATATAAATGACAGTTCACACTGCACATGAACATAGACGACTGTATAAAATATTTAAATAAAGACAGGAAAGAACAGAGGATTGCAGCAAAGCCTTTGGCAGAACCAGCCTTGGGGAATTTAGCAGCTTGAGATTCATTACAAATTTCATCTTTAATGTTATTTTTAGTTCCATATTTTGTAGCACTCAGAAGTAAATCTTGGTGCGCTGTCTCCCCTCTCCCCTGCCTTTCTCTCCTTGGGTGTCTGATCCTTCGGTTGTACTGAAACCTAATACGTTTTCAATAAAATTGATTTGTGACGTCGTAATGCTGTTTGTTTACCATCTCCCATTCCTTGTTGTAATGGGAGAGAACTATTGCATGATTTGGCAAAGTGAGGAAGATTGCTCTTGATTGCAGAATAAATTGACACGAACCTGGAGACAACCCTGCAGCAATGTGAAAACGCTCCGTCGAGCCTTCCCTCCTGCACTCTCCCATTTTGAAGTTCTTGCCTGGTATTCCAGTCCTGAGTGCTAAGGGATCATCTGCCCTCCTGAAAGAGAGCAATCGTCCCAAATACGGATGCAGAAGACAGAGAAACCTTGGTTTTCAACAATTGCACTTTGGTTTCTTTCTCAATGTGACTTTTCACCTCTAGCTAGTTTGCCACCTCCGGATGAAATTCTAAAAAATGGCATTTGTCCCCAGGTGAGGGGTAGGAGAGGACCAGTTGACCAGAAGCCCTGTCCTGGGGTCATTTTGCAAATTCTTCAGACTTCCAGGGGAACTGCAGGGAGAGTTAAACAAAGCTCTGTCCAGGAGGCAGCCGGCAAGATGGAAAGGAAGGCAGAAAACATTGCCTTGCTGCTCAGCCAGCCCCTTGGGTATATGAGTGGAGGCCCTGGGGAAAGGGCAGACCCTAGTGGTTTTTGACAGAGTTGAACTGGGGGTTTCACATTTGTCACTGCAGGGCAGGCTTTGACTCCTGGCTCAGGGAAGGAAGGGGCTGAGGAGAGAGGCTCAGACAAGAGCTCAGAGCAGCCTGGGAAAGGGATTTTTCAGCCCAGATATTAGTGGACCCTTGATGTTTCCCAGATGGAGACCTCATGGGCAAGCCATCCTCTCTGACTTGGTTTCTTCACATCAAAAATGGGTCTGATGCCCTCTGTCCTTGACTTTATTAGGGTTTCTGAGGATGAAGAAAAAGAAATTCTCTTTTAGCATTCAAGGTATGTTTACATATGCAAAAGCAAAGGGAGAGAACCCAGGTGGCGATGTGGGTAATTTATAACTAAATAAAGCCTAATAGTGTTTTGTTTATTTATTCATTTGATTTTAGAGATACAATCTCACTTTGTTGCCCAGGCTGGAGTGCAGTGGTGCATTCATGGCTCACTGCAGCCTCCACCACTCTGGACTCAAGCAATCCTCCTGCCTCAGACTTCTAAGTAGCTGGGACTATAGGCATGCACCACAGTGCTCAGCTAATTTTTATGTTTTTCTGTAGAGACAGGGTCTCATTACATTGCTCAGACAAGTCTCAAACTTCTAGTCTCAAACGATCCTCCTGTGTCTCCCAAAGCTCTGGGATTATAGGCATGAGCCAGTGCCCTTGGCCAAGCCTAATCTTTTTTTTAAAACAAAGAAACTCAGATATTTCAACTATGGAACAAAAAAAAAAAAAATACCCAACGAATTCAGGCACAAGTAAGTGGATACTGGTGGTGGTTGTAGTTAGATTTTTGTTGTGTTTTGTTTCTGATTTATCAAGAGAACTACTTCACCAGATACTGTGTCAATGGGGCCCAAGGTTAATAGAAAAAAACAGAAGAACTCAGGTATCTGAGAACATGAGTACCTCAGGCAGCTAGGAGGCTGACAGTCTAGGAAACTGAGGTGCTGGCCAGGGGAGAGCCAGGCTCGTAGAATTCAGAACCAGTTCTTGGTGGTCTTTGAAATGTACGGTGATATGGTTTGGCTGTGTCCCCACCCAAATCTCATCTTGAATCGTGGCTCCCACAATTCCCATGTGTTGTGGAAGGGACCCGGGGGAGGTAATTGCATCATGGGGACTGGTTTTTCCCATGCTATTCTCATGATAGTGAATAAGTCTCACGAGATCTGATGGTTTTATTAGGGGTCTCCACTTTTACTACTTCCTCATTTTCCCTTGCCGCTGCCATGTAAGAAGTGCCTTTCACCTCCAGCCATGATTCTGAGGCCTCCCCAGCCATGTGGAACTGTAAGTCCCATGAAACTTCTTTTTCTTCCCAGTCTCAGGTACGTCTTTATCAGCAGCATGAAAACAGACTAAACAGTAAATTGGTACCAGTATATTAGGGGTGTTGCTGAAAAGATACCCAAAAATGTGGAAGCAACTTTGGAAATGGGTAACAGGCAGAGACTGTAAAAGTTTGAAGGGCTGAGAAGAAGACAAGAAAATGTGGGAAAATTTGTAACTTCCTAGAGACTTGTTAAATGGCTTTGCCCAAAATGCTGATATAAGATCCAGGCTGAGGTGGTCTCAGCTGGAGATGAGGAACTTGTTGAGAACTGGAGCAAAAGAGACTCTTGATATGTTTTAGCAAAGAGACTGGTGACATTTTGCCCCTGCCCTAGAGATTCGTGGCACTTTGAACTTGAGAGAAATGATTTAGGGTTTTTGCCAAGGCAATGACTATTACTTTTGCATCAACCTAATAGCAGCTGACAGGTGCATGGACTGCAGTCTGCTGAAGGCGATCTGGTTGGGACACCATCAGCTACAGGCGGCAGGACTTTCCAAGTGAAATCTCTTTCTATCATTTCTCTACCAATCTGCAATCTGCATTCTGGATCATGAAGACAAGAAAGCTCACTGTACCACAGCCAGTTTTGAGCATATCAGAGGATAAACACGCTACATAATAATGGTTCAGGCAGAAGGAAAAGCTGACTTCTTGCAGCTCACATCGTAGGAGAGGAAAGGGTCAAGTTCAGAGCAGCAGAGACACTGTTTTTGCCTTTTTCCCGTGACACGACACTATTCCACTTAAGTAGCTGCTGTCAGATTCAATGAGAAAATACGTGTAAAGCATTTTACACACTGTCTGGCACATAGTAACCACTCAATAAATGTTAGCTTGTTATTATTATCATTTTCCTAAATGGAGAGGTCAAACCAATTAGCTAGTTTTTCTTTTTAATGAAAACTCTGATGAGTTAATCATTGTGAGGTAGGGAGGCTTTGAAACCCCTGTTAACAGTGATGATTAAAATGTACTTGATTAAGCTGAGGCAGTGACAGCGTATAGATTTTCTTACAAGCCAACTCCAGCCAAGTCACGGTGCTGGCCACTATTGTTAAGAAGGGTTCTGAGTCTGAACCAGGCTTAGGACAAGGGAGTTTACAGATGAATTAGTCATGTCTGCCTTGCACACCAGGGATGTGCGGGCAGGGGCGATACGTGGCATTCCTGTCCTTTGGAATAATCAGAATTCATGGCTTTTATCAATCATAGAGCTTCAAGAAAACAGATTAGAAAAGTTGCTTAGCTCCGAAAGCTGCAAATATTAGACTTGCACTTTCCGTTTTGCAGAGGTAAGATGAGAAAGAAGTTTCCAGAATGTGACAAAGGTAGACATGCTTCTTCAACATTGTCTGGATTTTCCCAAGAAGAAAAAGGAGAACAGTGATGAAAAGAAGACAGAGAAGGAGAAAATCCATTAAGACATGACTTGCAGAGTCATTACAAACTGAAAAGATCAGTGTCTAGAGTGTGTGTGTGTGTGCGTGTGTGCGTGAACACAGAAAACTACAAACAAATAAGAAAAAGACAAACACCTCAATAGAAAGACAGGTCAAGGCTAAGACTTCTTAGAGAAAAGCCAATGATCAATAAATAAAAGCTGCTCAATTTCACCAGTGGTCCAGGCTGTGTGAACTAAAACAACATTCTGTGGCTCTAAATTGGCAAAACTTTTGAATCTGACAATATAAAGGATTGGGAGGATGTGAGAACTGGGTAGGGATGCACAGAACTTACAAGCCCTTAGGACAGCAAGTTGGCAACCTCTAGCATGGCTATAAACGAGCCGATCTTCTGCTGTTCCAGCATTTCCACACTGGGCGTGTACTCTCAGAAAATGACAGTCAACGAGTCCCACGGAAGGATGCTTCCCATAGCATGGTGCAGTAAACATCAAAAGCCAAAACTAACCAGACAGCCCCAAAACAAGGAAATGGTACATAGTGACCACATACAAGATGTATGGTTTGCCTCTGAGTAACAGAGAAGTGTCCACGTCATGTTTATGTAGAGAACAAGAATGGCAAGGAGGACAGTCCCTCATCTCCTACCAATGCTGTACGTTTTCTGTCTAAATACAAATAACATGTTCTGAAGGCCACACACCCACAGATAATTATGATAATACAGAATATATGGGGGATTGGGATAGGAGAGGGTCAGAGAGGACTTTAGTCTTATCTGTAATGTTTTAATATTTTATAACAACAATGTATTCATGTATTCTTTGAGTAATTAAAAGTTAATGGCTCACACCTATAATCCCAGCATTTTGGGAGGCCAAGGTGGGTGGATCACTTGAGGTCAGGAGTTTGAGATCGGCCTGACCAACGTGGTGAAACCCCGTCTCTACTAAAAATACAAAAATTAGCTGGGTGTGGTGGCACATGCTTGTAATCCCAGCTATTTGGGAGGCTGAGGCAGGAGAATCACTTGAACCCGGGAGGCAGAGGTTGCAGTGAGCCAAGATCACGCCACTGTACTCCAGCCTGGGTGACAAAGCAAGACTCTGTCTCAAAAAGAAAAAAAGAGGTTAATTTCAAAAGAGCCCCAACTCCTGGCTTTACCCAGCACAGGCAGGTGGCTGGGGGCAATCAGCTGGACGCACGTGCGTGGCAATGGCAATGTCTCTGTGTCCACAGCAGCCTCTGGGCCCTTTTCCTTGGCTGTTACTGGCCATGTTCGTGACTGAGCTCCTTTGGAACGTGTTCACTGGGGAAGGGCAGCCTCCTCTTTCCTATTACTACTGCTTGAAATCATGATTTCAGAGCCCAGGCTGTAGGATGGGCAGCTGCTTCTTCCCTAGGTGGGGACAGAATGCTGGCCTAGCCTTTTGAAGTCTCCTTGCAGGTTCCTACCCTCTTGGTACTTGAGGGGGGACCCTGAGAAATAGAAGACATTTTTATTTTTTTCCTGGAAGCCCCTGCTCTCCTTGTCCATGGTGCTGGAGGGTGAATGTCTCCAAATCAGCACCTCCATGACACCATGTGTGGGTGACCAACAACTGCTCACAAAGGTTTCTTCCCCAACCTCTGGGGGAACTCCAGGCAGGGAGACCTGCAGAAATCCCTCGGAGGATATTCCGCTAATGCGGACTGCTTGGACCTTTTAGACTTTCCTCACTTGCTCTTGCACTCACCAGCCCAGCCTCCTCCCGGCTAGCCAGTCCTCTTCCTGGTCTCTTTTCCAGGCCCAGCTGGGTGCCAGTGCCTGGGGAGGCTCCATTCTCTGACCCTCCTGCATGCTTTGTTTTACTCCCATTGGCCAGAAGCCTCCTGGACCTCCTTTCTCGGTGCTGAGAAGCAGTCCTGGGCCAGCCCAGGCTGGGGTTGGGGAGATGTGCCGTGGTTGTTTCCTGATATGATTTGGATCTTTTGTCCCCTCCAAATCTTAGGTAAAGAAGGGAACTCCTATATTGGAGGTGGGGCCTACTGGGAGTTGTTTGGGTCGTGCAGGCTGATCCCTGATGAGTGTCTGGGTGCCATCCTCACCATAATGAGGGAGTTCTCACTCCGAATTCGCGGGGGAGCTGGTTGTTTGAAAGAGCCTGGCACCTCCTCCCCTCTCTCTTGTTCCTCTCGCCCATGGGGCATGCTGGCTGCCCTTCCCCGTTGTCATGACTGGAAGCTTCCCAAGACCTCACCAGAAAGCAGTGCCAGCCCCATGCAGGTTCTGTACAACCTGCAAAAACATGAGCCAAATAAACCTCTTCCCTTTGTAAATTACCCAGTCTCAGGCATTCCTTTATAGCAATGCAAACAGATGAACAATTTCCCCTACTCTCTTTGACTTTCTACGACCTTCCTGGTGTCCACCGCCCCTTGTCTAAACTTATGCTGTCATTACCTGTGCACTGCTGAGCCCCCAGTCAGGCCTTCTCATCACCAGCAACCAGCATTGCCTCTTGAACCCATCTTTCCTTGCACAGCAGCCAGGAGGCACTCCTTTCAGGGAGAGGTGCTGAATAGAGAGTGTTCTTGTTATTGTTGTTAATGATTAAAT
Organism: Piliocolobus tephrosceles; assembly: GCF_002776525.5. Taxonomy (NCBI): domain Eukaryota; kingdom Metazoa; phylum Chordata; class Mammalia; order Primates; family Cercopithecidae; genus Piliocolobus; species Piliocolobus tephrosceles. Next base: position 25,818,589 of record NC_045454.1, on the reverse strand, counting down.
ACTCACTGAGGGTCTGGGATAGAGGAGGATCAAGACCAACTCCAGTGTGCACATCTGTACCTGCTGCGCTGCTCAGCACCTTGGGGCCAGGAAGGGAACTCAGAGGTGGGTGTGGTCTTTGAGCCAGGACCCTTGTGCTGCATCCTTGCACAGATGACACTGCTCTCTGGTTCAGGAAGCATCAACAGCTCTGAGTCAGGTTGTCTGGGTTCAGTTCTGGGCTTGGCCACTTAGAATTTGGTGCTGATGAAGTGGCTGTCCCTCGTAGCTGAGGCTGAACTCAGGTCTGTTTCATCTTGTGTGGGAGGCATATCATAATCATTCCTTTCTTACCTATCTCCTGACTGGAGAGTGAAGTGGTCACGCAAGAGAAAGGGCATTTGCAACTTGGAAGGCCCATGTTTACGAAGACCCTTGGTCCTGGGCGGGGACATCCTTCTGTAGCCTTCGATCCAGGCTCATTTGTCAGTCACCTGATTGGCATAGATTTATTGAGAACCCATTTGCCAAGTATTCTTCTAGACTGGAGGAATGCAGGAAAAAGCACAGTCCAGCCCTCCTGTTATTTTCAGTCTAGCAGGAGGGGAGGGAAATAGAAATGGAAGTGCACGGAGTGGCAGGTGCCATTAGGGGCTGAAACAAAAGGTGCTCTGGGCACACCATAGGTCATGCGGCCTGGGGACAGCTCCCTTAGCTGACATCATCCATGTCAGAGTGAACAGCATGGATGAAAGCACCGAAGTGTGAGAGAGTATGGTGCCTTCTTCAAAAAGGCACATTTCAGAGTGGCTGATGTTAGCTAAGGGAGTGAAATTCAAGGACGAGCCGTGTAGGGGAGCAAATACAATTCGAGGCAGTTGGTGCCACAACACTCACAGGGCTCCACAACACTCCACAACATCTCCACAACACTCACAGGGCTCATTTGTGGACCAATTTCTACTGCAAGTTCCTCCAACCCTGCAGGACAGGCAGCTCAGAAGCGCTGCGGAGTTAATATCCCCAGGAGCATCCATCCTCTTTTGGGTGGGATCACTCTGTGGCCCATTCTGCACAACGTCCCCAGGGGTCTCAGCAGATTTGAGCTCCAGTTACCCCTAGCAGCAACCTGCTCAGAAACCCATCCGGCTTTCTTCTCTTCCCTGTCTCACTTCCTTGCTCCCCCATGGACTTTTGTTGTCATTGCCCCCCAGATAAACTACTCAAAGAAGCCAGTGTTCAAGAGCCCAAACCTGAAACAAACCATGTTGTGAAAAACCTGGTTTTGCCTCAATACTCACTCTGTATGAGTTCTAATGGGCTGTCCCATTCAGAAGAAGTTTCTACGTTTCTGTCTGTTTCTGCTGTTTCTTCTGCCCGGTCAACAGAGCACATGTCAGCCTCCTCAAAGCCCTGGGACAGCCCTGCCCCTCCCTCACCTTGTCCCGGTCTCCCCATCACACCCATACCCCTTGTTTACCAAATGTTCGATTTTGGTTATGTTACTATAAAAATCAAGCAGCTGGCAATTCCAGCTTGATTAGCAGGTCTCCAGTTTTGATTAGTAAATTACTGCGGTAATCAAGGTTAATTCTCGCTGCAGCGCTCAGCAATGGATTTTATATTTTTCAGGGAAATGGTTTTCCTGCCAGGGATGGAGAACATTTCATTAAAGGAACCCAGAGATAGAAAAGAAAGGAAGTGAGTCCTGGAAGTATGGAGAATGGGCACCTGCAGGACTCCTCTCTGTGTCTACCTTCCAATCGGCCCTTGGCTGGGGTCAAGGAACAAGGATAGGGCCTCCTGAGAAATACTAGTCCACCACTTCGGGTTTTGGAGCGCCTCGGAGAAACCAGAGAAACTCTCCTTGCTGGAACTGAAAGCCACTGAGCTCAGGTCAGAAACCCCAGCTGCTGTGGGGTCAAGGGGTTCAGTGCTCAAGATCAGATATGACTTTGGAGTGATTGATATCTTTAAGTGCTTCAGGGGGCTGTGGAGGAAAGCAGGCTCTGTCAGTACTTGTGTGGGGGCAGCCTCTAGACTCTAGACTCCCCATCCTGCAGGAGGTCACTTTCTCCAGGGAATGAATGGCATCTATGGAAGGGGTCAGGAATTCCAAGAGACACCCAGGCTTGCGAGAGAGCTCTTGGGATGGCGGAAACTTGTAGCCGAATTTCATTTCTGATTTTTGTCCTGGGTCTAGTATATGGACTGTGGATCCCAGATAAGTTGGGATTAAGGTGTTCTGACCTATACATAGAGATAGGACAAGAGAGAATGGAGGATGGCCCCAGCCCTCCTAGGATTTCTCTGTGAGCTAATCCCACCACCGGTGACTCCCTATATTGCCATCACTAAATGTCAGCAGTGAATGCTTTGCCTCCAGAAGGTGAGATTTGTTTTTAGTATCTCTTTGGGAGATGGACACTGTCAGTCCATAGAATTCATATCAAACTTTGTTAGCAGCAAAGATGTGTGGAAGTGAAGGTTATAGTCAATGCAGAGGTGCTCCCACCTCATCCTACTCGGAGTCAAAGGCAGTGCACAGGTTGCTCTGCTGCCAGCCCCACCCTCTATCTGTCCTTCTCTCCCACACATCCATAATCACCCTCTGGACCAGAGCATACAGCTGGTCCCTAACTCCACCTGGATATAAAGACGAAGCAAGTCGTCCTGCAGGCTCCACCCTTTACTCTCCTCTAGACAGTAGGAACCGGTGTGTGCATGGTGTAGACTCTGTTCTGGGGTGTCTTACCCCAGAACTACTGAGCAGGAAGAGCAGATGATTAAAACCCAGACCTTGCCCTTGACTTGGTCATGTTGTATTCTGGGTAAGAGACTGCCTTCTTGGTGTCTCCCCTTCCCAGGTTACTGTCTCAAATTTCAGGAGTCCCTAAAGCTTATTAGCACCTTTACAAAATGGGTGTAGGTGAGGTGGAGCCTGGACCGGGAAGAACTGGAGCTAGCAGTCCGGTCTGGAAGTGAGATTGATATGTCCTCATTCTCAGTGCCCCTGTGGGGCCATGCCTCTGGGAACAGATGTTTGCTCAGGGGAAGGACAACATGTGCCCAAATCTCATTTCAAATATGTTTTGTGCTGGGCGCAGTGGCTCATACCTGTAATCCCAGCACTTTAGGAGGCCGAGGCTGGTGGATCGCCTGAGGTCAGAGTTCGAGACTAGCCTGGCCAACATGGTGAAACCCCATTTCTACTAAAAATACAAAAAATTAGCCAGATGTGGTGGTGCATGCCTGTAATCCCAGCTACCCAGGAGGCTGAGGCATGAGAATCACTTGAACCTGGGAGGTGGAGGTTGCAGTTAGTCGAGATGGCGCCATTGCACTCCAGCCTGGGTGACAAAAGTGAAACTCCATCTCTCTCTCTCTCTCTCTATATATATATATACACACACACATACACACACATATATATACACATATATACATATATATGTATATATATGTATGTGTGTATCTTTTGTTAAGCAGAAAGTGAAAAGTCTTTTTTCTCCCCACAGCAAAATCTGGGTGTCCTGAGACCACTCAGAATTCTCGGACAGGATCTTGGATCTTCATCTCTATGCCTTTGGCAGCCACAAAACCCCACCCATCCTTCAAGTTTCCTTACAACAAAGTTCTGCTGTGCTCTTCTGGAGTGGCGTGAATAAGACCCCGTGAAAGCAGAGAGCCCCGGGACAGGGCCTAATTCTAGGAAGAGATGGAAACTCTTGCAGGTCCCCTTGCTTAAGAACAATTAAGCCCTGACACTTGCTTGGGTGGCAGGGTCAGGAGAATTGTCTGGGGGCCACTACAGTTTATGACAGGGGCTGCCAGTTTCCTTCTAACTCTGAGCAGCATGTGAGCTGGACTTAAACTCCATCCAGCATTGTCTACATCTGGCCTCACCCTTGCTAGCTTTACGACCTTGGGCAAGGCACTTCCTTCCTTGTACCTCAGCTTCCTCATCTGTCAAATGGGTATTATAGCAGTGATTAATTCACAGGACTGTTAGGATAAATGAGATAAGACATACAAAAGACTTTCACCTTTTATAAGAAATAGTGCTTAAATGTGGTCCATCATTATTTCTTACCCCAGCAGGGCAGTATTACGCAAATGTGTGCTTGCATGATGTGATGTTTGCTGATGAGCTGGTAGCCAAAGCCAGCCCAGGGTCAATGTAGGAGAGCAAGGACAGTGGGAGTTCTGACTCCCTGGGGCCACTCATGGGGCTGCCTACCACATGTGGCTTTCTCATTATTCCACTGTTAATTCTGATGTTGATTATGGAAATGGAGGAGACACTCCTTATCTTGCTAAGTCAGTGCTTTCTTTTCACTCAGGAATGGAAATAGCTCTGAATTATCATTTTGTCTGTAATTCAGTTAAAACACTTTGGCCAACTCAGTAGCAAACAGACTATGAATCCAGGTGTGCTATGAATTCCCTTTGTCAGCAATTACTACAATGTTTGAGTCTCCAGATGTTCTTGTCTCCTTGTCCCTCACCTCCTTGTGTCCACCGGATTCTTTTTTTATCCCTCTTTCCCATAACTTTTGTCTTGGACTCCAATGCCAGTGGGATGAGGGACAGGGGAAAGAGAGCTGTCTTGAGAAAGAACCTATCTTTGGGGTAGGTGACGAATCCACGAACTGCAAGACTACCTTATGGGCTGCTAGAGATGAGGAAAAAGTAGTCATACCGAAATGTGTTTTGGGAGGCTAAATTTTATACATTTGTTTGGTATTATGCAAATTTTACTTTGTAGATTACTATCAGCAGAGAAAAGCACCATGATGCCAGTGCCATGTTGAAGTGGTTAGCATATCACCCTGCAGCAAGACTGTGGAATCAGAACCCCAGAACAATGGCTTCTGGCATTGTCTCTCTATTAGTGATTGCAGCTGATGTCATTTTGCCAAACAAAATTATAAGCAAAATGGATGTTTTGGGTCAGAGTGTGGCAAGGAATATACAGCTGCATTTTCTTTCAATAAATCTGCCCTCTTCTGACCAGACAAAGACGTACAACCTATGGTGATTGACGTTTCCACCACTAAATTATACTATGTCTATTTCTAGAAGAAATGTCTCCATTCCAAAATTAGCTAACCATCAACATAACATAAAATAACATGAACATGGTGTCATTTCGCAAAGATATTGATTCATGTAGACTTACTGGATTAATAACTGGTTTCCCATAAAAGGAGTAGTCACTATGTCTTTGGTACACAGAAAAAATATACACTTTAGGACAATATATATTGGTACATTTAAGCCTGATTGCTAAGCTTAAATAAACAGAAGAGTTTTCAGAGGCAACATTGCGAATGAAGAGAGAGGTGACATACGGCAATGTACAAATGGATCCAGGGGTGATGGAAAGCTAATAAAAAAAGACAACTATTTATTTATTTGGAACATTTGATTTTACTCTATTGGATTACACAAAGCTCTAATTTTTCACTGCAGTCAATCTGTATAAAAGTTCAACTGATTGAAGCATATATTTAATTCCTAAATGCCTTTTCTTTCAACCCCTACTTCTTCAAAGTTGGACAACCTTTGGTGTCTTGAGTAGCAAAGAGGTTTGCCTTATGTTGGAGCAACCAGACCCAAGGAGACATTTAAAGGCTGTGGGTGATTTACTCAGTTCCTAATGACAGCCAATCTACTCTTTTCTCCTTGAGGACTGGATTTGCCAATATGTTGAGAAAATATATTTCTTTGCATTTTCTTTTTTTAGTGTTTTCTTCAATGAAGTTCCACAGTAATAAAGTAATTGAAATTAACCTTCCTGGTTACTCATGGCATTTAGAATGAAATTTAAACTCCTTACCAGAGACTGTTGGTTCCACATGTGTTGGTTCAGCTTGCTTTTCTAAGCTCACCTCTCTCTGCTCTTCTTGCCACTCCCAGGGTTGGCCCTTTCTGTCACATGAACAGCGCTCAGCACTGTCCCTCTATTTGGAATCTTCTTCCAGCCTTTCACATTGCTGCATCCATATTGTCATTTGGCTTTTGCTCCTGGAAGACACCTTCCCTGTCCATCTAATTTTCTAGAAAAATGCTCAACTCTCCATGACCCAGTTTCATTGCATTATTGCATTTTAATACCATCGTCTCTTCCCTCTGGAGTATAAACCTTTTGAGAAAAGGAGGGGCCTTATGGGACTTGTTGATGGCTATATCCCTGTGGCCCTGCACAGTGTTGGACAGAAGGTGCTCAATAACTGAATGGATACACTTCTGGGAGGAAGATTCAGAAACAGAAAGCAATCTTCTTGACTCAGTTCCAATTTGCTGTCATGTCTTTGTAGGATAATTGTCTTCTTTATATCTCAGTTTTTCTTCTCTTAAGTAAGAAGAGTGGTGTTTATATGCTGTCCAGAAATGGTGCACAGATTAACTCCATTGTAAAACAAAACAAAATAAAGCTATCCAGTTATTTATTTGCTTTTAAAGAACTTTTCTGGTTTCTTCACAATAGGATTAAGAGGTAAGAGTTTGTTTAACATTGAAAACCAACTATGACTGTGAGGCCACATCTGCTCTAGGGATTAAAGCTCACTCAATATGTAAAGCATCCCTTTGGAAATGGTCATATGAGTCTTCAGGGATTTGACAGCTGGTTCTCCCATTTGTCTTTCATTGTTGAAACAGATCATTGTTTCTACAATTGAATACTGGATTAAGTAGTTGTATTAAAAATGAACATTTTAATGCACTAAAATCACAGACCACGAAATGCCCACCCAAGGAGACACAGAGGAAATGGGACCCAGAAGAGATTGCACATTCATTGGTTCCCATTTTGTGTTTATTTCAGGGCAAAAGCTGATTGAGCTGGCAGATAGACTACCCCACTTCTTCAACCATCATGTCTCCATGCCTGGCCTCCACCCTCTTCAACTAGGTATAGATGTATTTGCATTAACCCAACAGTAGTGATTCCCCCTGCAGCTTCAGTCTCCAGTTATTTGTAGCTGGATCTGTTGCTTCTCTGGAAAGGACTGCAGATAGCCAATGGCCTTCCAATGCTCTGGGTGGATTTGCTGGCTGTAGTCCCATCTGGAGGCAATGGAGGGGAGTGCTTCCTTGGATGTCTTTCTTGTGGTGGAACCATTTGGCAAGGTCTCAGAACCCTAGGAAGAGTCTGGAATCCCCTTTCTTTGCCAATGTTGGGAATGCCTTACCCGTCACAAGGATTTGTCTACTTTGGAGGTTATCAAACCTGAAATTGAAGGCAGTGGTCCAGCAGAATTTAAAGTCTTTTCTAATTGGCAGAACCTGGAAATAATATTGTGAATTTGGAACCAAAGTGCTCCTATTACCAGTGCCTTTGGATTCTAGAAATGTGAACTCAATAGTACCTATTGAATAGTCCCTAAATCTCTGTCCTTACCTTGCAGGTCAGCAGTTCTAGAAAAATCTTTCTGGACAAAAGACCTGGAGTTGGCACTTTTGGCAGCCACTCAACATTGCATGGCCTCTAGCTGTGACCCATCTTGGGACAATAAACTAAACTATAAGACTGGAAAATGAAGACTTTTAAAAACATTAGACTGGGAGCAGTGGCCCACACTTATAATCCTAGTACTTTGGGAGGTCAAGGCAGGAGGATCAATTGAGGCTAGAGATTTGAGACCAGCCTGGGCAACACAGAAAGAACTCGTCTCTACAAAAATAGGAAGTATTAGCCAGGTGTGGTGGCATATTCCTGTGGTCCCAGCTACTCGGGAGGCTAAGGTGAGAGGATCCCTTTAGCCCAAGAGTTTGAGACTGCAGTGAGTTGTCATTGTGCCACTGTACTCCAGCCTGGGTGACAGAGTGAGACCCTGTCTCTCAAAAAATAATAAAAAATAAAAAGACTAGATATCTGCTGGACCTCATTTGCAACTGGTAAAATCAGAAGCTGTCTTCCAGCAGGTGTTTATATGAGAATAAAATAAGAGAGAGAGGAGGAGCTGCCCCAGGAGGGGACTCTCAGCCAGTCACACTCTACAACCCAGTGGGCTGTTTCAGGAATTACCTCTCCAATTCTTCCATCCTTGCTTGCTTGTTGGTTCCCAACCCCCACTCCCACAGTAATTTTGTAATTTTCATTCCATCCTTCCTGAAGATAAAAGACACTATGGGCGGGATCCGTGAATAAAAGGCATTATTTATAGATGCCGGTTTTGGGGAACACTTTTCCTTCTGATTCATGAACCACTTTTCTACAAGCAAAAAGCAGTTCATAAATCGTTCAGCACTGGCAGAAATTAATAGTAATGAATCCATTTACATAAAATAGTCTCATCCTGCCAGGTGCTGATGATATTTGAAGCTGGAATCTCTTTAGGAAACTGGATGGCATATGTGCGTGTGTTTTCCTATACATCAGACCTCACACCTTCCTTTTGTGAGTTTTACCAGAAGTTTAGTTATTCAGTGGCCAGTCTTGATCACTGGGAGATGCTATTTGCAAAACTCGGGAAAGATTAAAAAAAGAGAAATATTGCAGTGTCTTAAGAAGATAGTTTTAAGCCGTGTGAGAGTTCGTGTCTAATGAAATTAACCCTTTGAGTAGAAATACAGCTACCCACAGAATCATTAAGTCCTAAGAAGGATCATCATTATCTTATGGATCACATAGGCTCACACTCACACTAGCATAAACACTCACAGGATTTTTTTGCAGTAACAAAAATGAATGCGTACGTCATAAACTCTATTTTCAAAAGTGTATGACAAGCAGCATAAATTCTGTTATAAGTAGGTCTTATGTTAAAAAAAAAAAAAAAAGAGTACCATGATCAGACGAACTGGTGCAACATCCAATTAACACAAATGAGATAGGGTGCCTGCCTCCAGAGTAGCACACTCCACAAACGGACAGAAGAGTTTGGCAGAAATGTTTTGCTTGAGTACTTTTTTTTCCCCAGCAGGAACACAGGGTTAAGCTCTCATACTCCCCAGTCATTAGAATCTGATTACCACTGTTTCTTACATGGTCCCTTTCTTGTTTTGTATATTGATCCCACTTTGTCCTCTCATGCTACTTCTATTCCTGTAGGAAAACGTGCAGTAGTGTTAAATGTGCATTTTTGTTTTGTTTGCATGCATTTTAAACTTACGTAAAGGATATTATGTTATTTACTTGGTTCTGTACCTTTCTTGTTTCATGAAGCATAGTGACTTTCACATGTACTCACATTGCTCTGCAAACATGAAATCTGCCGCTTCACCATGATTTCACACACGCTTATGCTGTTCCTCTGTAAATGTAAAATCTGCCGCTTCTGGTTGTACACAGTTCTCTCTAATGTCCATCTATTCGTCCAGTTGGCTGCCTCCAATTCTCCATCCTTACAGACAACGTTGCAGGAAGAGTCTTTTCAAATAGGTGCAAGAATTTCTTTGGGGTATATATTCATGAGCAGAATTGCAGGGTCACCGCATGTGCATATATTAAATTTGACTAGGTTGTGCCAGATGCTCCTGGGTGGCTGGCAGCTCCAGTCTACATTCCCAACAGCAGTGCGGAGAGTCCATATCCTTGCCAATGTGTGGCATTATCCAACTGTTTTGCCAGTCCGAAAAGAGAGAAGCGCCATCTCGTTTTAATGGCATTTTTTTCTAATTGCTAATACATGTGAACCCCTCTTTATGTGCTTACTAATTAGCCTTTTGAATCGCTGCTCTGAATGGCCTATTTATAGCCTTTGTACATTCTCTTTCTTTCTGGAATTTTTTGACCACTTCTCATTGATTTGTAGGCATTCTTTATCAGCTTTTGACATCACAAACTTCTCCTCCAAATCCATCACTGCCTTTTAACTGTCTATAGAGTCTTCAATTGAGTAGAAGTTCTCCTTTTTCCTGTACACTTGTACAGTCCTGTGGTAGACAGACTTCCAGAGTGCCCCCCAGTGATCCCTGCCTCCTGGTATTCACGTGGTTGTGAATCCCTTCATATCAAGTGTAGGTTGAGCCTAGTGACTTGCTTTTCACTGATGGGGTAGAGCAAAGATGATGTCAGGGCACTCCATGATTAGCTTACAAAGAAGTGTGACTTACAGCTTGCTAGTACACTCTATTGCCCTTCCAGCTTGCACACTTTGACAAAGATGGCTACCATATTGGACAGGTCCATGAGACAAGAAACTGAGAAAGGCCAATAGCCATTGAGAAACAGAGGCCCTTAGTCCAAGAGCCTGTAGAGAACTGATTTTTGCTGCAATCACATGAGCCTGGAAGTGGATCTTTCCCTACTTGAGCCTTGAGATGACTGAAGCTCTGGCCAAGATGTCGATTGCAGCCTGGGAGAGAAATCCCAAAGGATCCAGCTAAACCACACTGGATTCCTGACCCATGGAGATAAAGAGGCACATTGTTATAAGCCCTTCAGTGTTGGGTTATTTTGTCACTCAGCAACAGATGACTCATAGCAATTCTAAAGTTGTAATTTTGACACTTAAGCCTTTAGTTTATCCAGCTTTCACTCCTCTGTAGTGTTCAGAAGAGATCCAGCTTTATTTTTGAACAGAGTTGGTCTTGAATTCCAAATCTGCTATTTACATTCTGTCTCACAAAGTGAGATAATATATGAAAAATTGCTTAAGGCAGTGTCTCCCTCCCAGAAAGAAAAGGCAGCTACAGATGTAGTTATTTGCTATTAGGCAACTCAGTGAGAGGCCATTATAGAGAATATTCTCCAAAACTTCCTGATTGATAATTTCACATAGCTGCATTCTTAGGAGCTCACTCAGGAAACTAAACCATTGAGAAGTTAAGATTTTGTCCCAGAAGTCTCCTCTGAGAGACTGGTCTCTTTGTAAGTACACAGTCTGCATTAAGGAAAAGAAAAAAAATCACCTGGGTTCTATTCCTGGCTACTGTTGACTAGCTGTGCTCTATGGAGTGGGCTCACTTTCCTTTCCCTCCCTCCCTCCCTCCCTCCCTCCCTCCCTCCCTCCCTCCCTCCCTCCCTTCCTTCCTTCCTTCCTCTTTCTTTCTTTCTTTCTTTCTTTCTTTCTTTCTTTCTTTCTTTCTTTCTTTCTTTCTTTCTTTCTTTCTTTCTTTCTTCTTTCTTTTCTCTCTTATTCCTTCTTTTTTCTTTTGAGCCTGTCACCCAGGCTAGAGTGCAGTGGTGGGATCTCGGTTCACTGCAACCTCTGCCTCCTACATTCAAGCGATTTTCTAGCTTCAGCCACCCAAGTAGCTGCAATTACAGGTGCATGCCACCACATCTGGCTAATTTTTGAATTTTAATAGAGAGAGGATTTCACTATGTTGGCCAGGTGGTCTTGAATTCCTGACCTCAAGTGATCAGCCCACCTCAGCCTCCCAAAGTGCTGGGATTACAGGCCACTTTCCTTTTCTTAGTTTCCCCATCCTTTGAATGAAGAAGGTGAATAGGGTGAATAGGGTGACTTCACTTTCATTCCATCCGCCGCTCTGTTCCCTGAGAAGCAGCAGGAAGGCCTTAGAGAATGAGAATATTCAGTCTTGAGCTGCAGAAGAAAGCAGGTTGGAATTCAGCTTGTGAGACTGACTTTGGGTTGAATCAGGTAATGGCCTGATTGCTCTGTCCTTCCTCTGCCATGTCCTGCTTTGTGCTTCTACACGGGACCTCTGGCTCCCCCAGATGAGTCACCTCTGTTAAAAGAGCTTACAGGCCAGGTACGATGGTTCATGCCTATAATCCCAGCACTTTGGGAGGCCAAGGCAGGCACATCACTTGAGGTCAGGAGTTTGGGATCAGCCTGACCAACGTGGCAAAACCTGGTCTCTACTAAAAATACAAAAATTAGCCAGGCCTGATGGCATGCGCCTGTAATCCCAGCTACTTGGGAGGCTGAGGCAGGAGAATCACTTGAGCCTGAGAGGCGGAGGTTGCAGTGAGTGGAGATCATGCCACTGCACTCCAGCCTGGGTGACAGAGTGAGACTCCGTCTGAAAACAAACAAACAAACAAAAACAGCTTACATATCCCACAATGGCCTCTTTTGTCTTGTAACAGCCACATTGCATTTGGCCAGAAATTTTTGCCTCTAATTTTCAAGTCTGTGTCTGTTGGGGGAGAGATGAAGTGTGTGCAATTCTGAATCACTTTAATATTACTCAAGAAAATACCACTCAATCAGACTTTTGGAGTCATTCCTCCTATAGAACAAGCCCCAGTGCTCACCCGATTGGTAGAGACAGATAAAGGAGACATCTACACACCAAAGTCTTTCCGGATGAGTTTGAAAATTGCAAAACACCTGGCAGAATGGTTAAGTTCTAGTCTGAGCAGCTGGCAATACGTGTGAAAGGTGATCAGAGAATGTGTGCTTTTGAGATAAGTTCTCAAAAAACTTGTGGGAAGCATGGCTAAAGTGGTGTGAACATACCCCTCCGTTACGACCACCTGGGACTTCCGCATTGAACAGGACCACTGGTGGCTGTGGTTAGAAAGAGAGAGAAGTGACAGACTGATGTGGCATCTGATTAGCTCCTGCTTCCCATAGACGATCTCTTCAGTTGTCACTGAGGATCCCCAAGCTCCAGTGAAAAACCAACAGCTACAGACCCTGTTGAGCCCATGGGGGCCGCAGAGCACTGTGCTTGCTGAACTCTACCACTGAGCTCCATGCACTGTCTCATGTAATCCTCAAAACTGCCACATGAAGTAGGTGCTCTTATTTCCCCCATTGCACAGGTGAGTCATCAGAGGTGTGTTCTAGGGTTAATCAGAGGGGCGAGATGACAGCAACAATAGACCAATTTATCTTCAATTAAAGACACCATGGACAAAAATATGACAGAGGGAAAAGACATTTGCGATGTCTTTGACTACCAAGGGATTGTATTTACGTAATATCAAGAACATCAGTAAACAAAGAGCCAAGAAATAACTCAAATAGAAAAGAGACAAAGTGCGTGAAATAAAAGAAGAAATCCAAACTGTTCACTAAAACATAAAGAGATACTCAAATCCACAAATAATCAGACATGAAATTAAATTGAAACAATGAGGACGTGCCCTCTCTGTATCATTAGATTGGCAAAATATTAGGCATGTAGATGGTGCTGTTATAGGAAAGGGGTCGAGCTCCAGACACCAAGAGGGGGTTCTTGGATCCTGAGCAAGAAAGAAATTAGGGCGAGTCCATAGAGTAAAGTGAAAGCAAGTTTAATAAGAAAGTAGAGGAATAAAACAATGGCTACTCCATAGAGCAGCCCTGAGGGCCGCTGGTTGCCCATTTTTATGGTTATTTCTTGATGATATGCTAAACAAGGGGTGGATTATTCATGCCTCCCCTTTTTAGACCATAGAGGGTAACTTTCTGACATTGCCATGGCATTTGTAAACTGTCATGGCGCTGGTGGAGTGTAGAAGTGAGGGCAACCAGAGGTCACTCTCCTTGCCATTTTCGTTTTGATGGGTTTTAGCCACCTTCTTTACTGCAACCTGTTTTATCAGCAAGGTCTTTACAACCTGTATCTTGTGCTGACCTCCTGTCTCATTCTGTGGCGTAGAATGCCTTAACCATCTGGGAATGCAGCCCAGTAGGTCTCAGCCTCATTTTACACAGCTTTTACTTAAGATGGAGTTACTCTGATTCCAGTATATTTGACAATGCTAATCTTTAATAGGCTTTTGGGGGTCTAGGAGCTCCCACACAGAGTCAATGCGGGTATAGACTGATGCAGGTATCTGGAGAACAATCGTCAGAGGGGAGTCAACATGAGAATCTGCATTCCTGGAGCAGCAATTCTGTTCCTTAGTACACATTCCCAAGAAATTCTCACATTGCTCCACATAAGACCCTGAGCTGGGGTGTTCATGGCAGACTTGCCTATGGCGGCACAGAATTGAAGCAACCTGGATGCCCATCTCTGGGGCAGGGATGGAGGACTGTCATCTGGCAGATGCCCACCTTGGGGGGATCATGCAGTCATCAGAAGTCACAGACTACGTGAACCCATGACAACAGGCATTGATGTGAAGGCACAGTGCTCAGTGAAGACAGCAGGAAACGGAATAAGATGAAGAATGCACTCCCATTGACACAAATTATCCAAAATGTTTGACAGCCTCTATTCCACAAGTGGAATGGGAGCCGGTTCCTGGAATATTGACCCTTTCATTGATGGGCTGTAGGAGATTCAAGAATAGAGCTGGCGTAGCCTGAGTGGTGAACAACCAACCTTCTGGGGACATGGAGAAAGGGCATTTTGCCAACCAAGATGACAATATTTTCAATATTTTAACCATTGATCTGGCTGCACTGGTGCATTTTGGCTGAATATCGACCCTAAGTGGAAGCCCTGAGCACCACACCCTTGGTCAGAATGGAAACAGGACATACTCCTGTTCATGGTAGGGTGAGAAATCAGACAATGGGGTAAGAGTCTAGGTCCTGTGGGAGTCCAGACTTGTGGGGCGTAGACAGGAGTGATGAGCTGGATGACACTTGTGGACATGGCATAAGGGGCTTTTCAAAAAAGCCCTCAACCCAAAAGAGTAACTCAGGATGGAAATTCAGACACTTTGAAGACTCCGGGAGCTGAAATTATTTGTGTGTAGGGAAAGGCCTCTCTAACTTGTCCAAGTGACAACAGCATATGTCCACCCACCTACTGCTCTCCATGTAGGTCCACTGTGGTTAGAGCAAGTCTGACACCACTCACGAAGTCTGGATGGGAGTGACGGATTCCTCCTGTTCAACCACACCACCCCCAACAGACCATCCCCTGCAGATGTTTTCTGTAACCTGCTCTGTAGGCAGGTGCCAGGTGTAGATTTGTGAGTTGGGGTAGCTGTGGAGACACAGGCCATTGGTGTTGAGTTTGAGACCTAGTAAAGCTGTGGTTCCAGGAATTCCAAGGAAGTGGATAGGAGGTTGGACATCTTTTGTGGCTGGGGAGGGAGCCCCTGTGTGAGTGCTCAGATCAGACGCCGAGATGCATCTGTTTGTGCTCATTCTGTGATGACAGGGACACATTGATCCTATGCTTCGCTGGCTCACAAGGGGCTGGGAGTAACAATCAAGTAGTGAGTACATAAGATGCACACACCACAATCCCCATCATTAGGGTGAGTGGAATCTGGATCATCTGCCCTGTCAGGGAAGCAGCAGACTGCTGGGAAAAACTGGGTGCATTCCAAACACAATCAAATCCTGCAGGCGTTATGAGCCTTCTTGAATCCATGCTGCTCCATGTCAGGATGCTGGAATGCCAAGGGGCCATTACCCCCTGGCCCTTCTATTCCTGTCTGCTGTGAACGCTCCTTTGGAAATGGTAGAGAATTTGCATTTATCAGAAAATTGCTTACTTACTCTAATCATCTATTTGTAAGGTTTTATTTTAGCTAGATAGTGAATAAGACTAAATTGATGTCAGGCATGGAGTAATTTTAACCAATACCTTCAGAAGTCTATAATACCAAATATTGGAAAATTATATGTAGGGTAATCTAAATAATGAGATGTTAAAATTTCTTGGATCCCAGGAACTCTTCAATTCATTTTGTTCCTCTCTCTCTTTCAACCTCACTGTGGGAGGCGCCATCTCTGACATCTTTATATATGATGTTCTCATTTCAAAATGCCACTGAACCTTCAAATGAACACTTGCGTATGGTCCTTGAATACAAAAATACTTAAATCAAGATTTTTATATTTTGGTGCAGCCAGCCGGAATGCACAGAGAGAGATGGGAAGGTTTAGCTCAGAAGCCTACCCAGGAAGGCAGAAAAGGTCCAGCTAAGGGAAGGGGAGAGGCGCTGGGCCAGCAAACAGAAGCACGTGGAGATGCTAAGGATGGAAGGAAGGGTGTCTTCCCTTGGCCTCCTGTAACCTGGAGCAAACACAAAATCCAGGTTGTAAAGGAAAATTCCCTCTCCTAAGACTAAGGACCTCAAAAGATTCTCCAAAAGGAAAAAATACCATAAAATGGATACTGTGTGCATCGCCTGTGGCCAGCTCCTGTGTCTACAGAGAATAAAGAGGAGGTGGTGCACACAGCACTGCGAGGCAGGTGGAGCTCAGTGAGCTCAGCATGAAGACCTGGGAGCTCCCTGACCATTGCCCACAAGTTTTCTTCACTATTCTAGTCTCAGAGCAAAGGGAGTAAATAGATAATTTGCATGCAGGTTAAAGAAGAGTTAAGGGAATCCACATGTCTGGATAAGTCCTTGTCCACTAAGGGCGAGGAATGGGGTGCTTGACTGACGTGATTGAACTAGATTGTGACAGTGACAGATACATCGGTTAGAGTCACACTTTTTAATTTTATTCATTTTATCTTTATTTTTCCAGCCTTATTAAGGTATAATTGACAAATACAGTTATATATATACAGGTTCATAACATGAGGATATGATATATGAATGTATCATGAGACAATCACCACAACTCACTTAGTTAACACATCCTTCACCTCACATATTTACCTTTTTGTGTGTGTGATGGAAGTACTTAGGATTTACTCTCTTAGTAAATTTCAAGTATACAATGCATTATTCTTAGCTGCAGTCAACGTGCTGCATATTCGATCCCCAGAATTTATTCCTCTTATAATTGATCAACATCTCCTCATTCCCCTTCCTGTCCCCCTCACTCCTAGCGATCAAAATTCTACTCTCTGCTTCTATGAATTCAACTTTTTTAGCATCTACATGTAAGTGAGATCAGGTAGTATTTGTCTTTGTCTGGCTTATTTCAGTTGGACAATTCAATTAGACATTTTGTAATATCTTCCAGGTTCATCTGTGTTTTTGCAAATGGCAGGATTTCCTCGTTTTATGGCTGAGTAACATTCCATTCTCTCTGTGTGTGTGTGTGTGCGTGTGTGTGTTTTGAGGTGGGGGATCATATTTTCTTTATTCATTCACCTGTTGGTGGACACTAGGTTGGTTTGATATCTTGGCTATTGCAAAAAGCACTGCACGTCATACCGTTTCATAGAGGAGGAAATAAAAACTCAGTAGGTGTAACTAACTTGCCACAATCCTATACACAGGAAGTGGCCAAGCCAGTGTGTGAACCCTGATACAACTAGGTCTGAAGCCCACATCCTCAAGGGAGTTGCCAGGGATCAAGGGAAAAGCTCCAGGGTAAGTGGCTGAGCCACACATCCCATTGATGGAGTAGCCCCTCAATGTTTAATAGTGACTACACTTTGCCAAAATGGGTCAAATGTTTTGGAAGTTTAAAGTTTGGAGACAAAGGTGGAAAACTTTGTGTGTGGAGTAAGAGACATTGGTTTATTTTGGCACTAACCTCACCTTGGTTTTGTTGGGACAGTTCTGCTTCTCCCTATTGTTAGGCAGTGGACTGCCAGCCTTGCCCAATACTGCAAGGAACTCAACCAGTGAGGGGAGTCGCAGGCAGGGTTTTGGGACGTGGCTAGATCAGAAGCACAGACTGCAGGCAGGTCCCATGGGTTGGTAAAGTCACAAGAAGAGCAGATTCGAGGCACTTTCGGCCTTAAGTGTCCCTTTCCTCCATTCTCTGTTTCTCTTGGTTTTGTTTTGTTTTTGGAGGAGATACCCGAATACTCATACTCAACCTTCAAAACTCTGCTCAAATACCACCCTTCCCCCAAATAACCTCCCCAGGTTCCAAGAGATCAGATTAAAGGCTCCCTTAGGGCACAGGCCTCCCATGCATTTGATGTTATGTGGCACGGTGTGCTTGTCTGTCTCCCACTGCTAGGCAGCGAGCTTTCAGAGCAGAGACGTGACCTAGCAACATGTCTGTTGCGGAAGAACTGAGGACAGATGAAGTTCATGTGTGCATGAAGCTGTGGTGCAGGCAGGGGCAGCAGGCTGCAGCCTGGACTAGCCACCTTGAGAAAGAAGGGCGTCCAGACTGCTGGTGACCCATGCAGCCAGTGCATAGTGAGAGCCCAGCAAAACGGCCTTTTTGGGAATCTGATACGGATTGGTGCATGGAGGCAGCAGTCATGTTGGCCAACTAGAGGGCAGGGTTGCTCAGTTTGTGAGTCCTTGCCCTAGGCTGTCTGCATCACCAGTCTGTCGGGAATTTCTTTCCTGCAAAAGCAGCATTTGAGGGGGAATTGGGGCCTGAAAAATGCACTCCCCACCCCACATTGATCCATTGACTATTGACTAGAACCAAGACTGGAAAAGTCTTATTCCCTTCTCAGATCCTCCCAGTCCTCAGCAAAGGGTCAGATAAAGTGAGACCAAGACACAGAGGAAGGAGATGGAAAGGGAGAGAAAGACAGAGATGGTAGACAACAAGACAATCGTGAAGCGAAGGGAGAGAGTTCCATGCAGGAGAGGGCAGCACTGGAGGGAGATTCACGTGAAATCTATGTAGGAAACCAAACTCCAGCCCAACCCCTGCTACTAAGAGGGTCCCACCCCACCCAGTTCTGTTCTCCTATGCATAGAAAACTTTAAAAATATATTTTACTCTTTTGTCTGATACTCAATTCCCCTGAGGAATATTTTCTGTTTTGCTTTGTTTTGTTGCTTTTTGTTTTTTGTTTTTTGTGCTTTTTTTAAGGGAAAAATGTTCATGGAAGGTTATAAAACACATATAATTTACTCACAGTAATTGCCCACATGTTATTTATGTGCTGTGCTGGCAATGAGACCGAGAAGAACGACTTGATCAACGCATTAGTCTAATCACGGGGTTCCTGCTCTTAATTTCTTTCGTTGATAATTTCCATACTTGGGCAGCAATGTGTAGAATTATCTCGATTTACAGATCTCGGAGCCCTGGGGAAAATCTCTTTGGAGCCATTTCTGTCTCCTGGGAAATTTGATATTTGTTCAATACTGAGTTTGAAAGCCCTATAATATGGATTCCACAACTCCAAATAATGCCTTAGAAATTTAGTAGGTCTGTGTGACATTTTTCCTTTTTTAATTAGAAATTTTAGGGGGCTCAGAAATGGATCACAGAACCTTTTTAAGAACAACTTTTGGTCAACTTGAAGCCAAGATTTGGCAGACTTGGCATTTGTCAGGAAACACACACAAATGAAAACACTACTCTTTCTTTTCTTTTTAAATCTACACAAGTCCCTGGCTTGGCTTTGCCCAGGGTTTGTAACATAGCCTTCCAAGCGAAGTATTTATGGCAAATCTATTGAAAGCCACGGGAGAGATTTTCTGTAACTTCAATTTACTTTGACAGAAGGAGATACAACACCTGCTGTTAGTTGAACCTGCTGACCAGCCTCTGTCTCCTCAAAGTTTTAGGGGAGCAGAGAAGATGGTATGAGCAGAACTTCTTTCTCTTGGATCAGTTCCTAGGTTTGTTCTAGTGCTTGGAGAGACAAGTTGCAATATCTCCAACTGCAAAGAAGGTGCAGGGAGCCACAGTCCTTCTGTTGAGCAAAGCCCTTCAGAGGGGCCCATGGGCAGGTGAGTCCTCCTCCCTTAACATAACATCACAGACAGTCCAGCCTCCAAGCCTCAAAGGGCAGAGCAAAAGGGCCAAAGAGGAAATGGCAGCCATAGCCCGGACTGTCTGAGATTTCAGATCTGCAGAGGAAAAGTTGGCAAGCATCGGGACCAACATTCTTCTACCATTAACACTCACCTAGGAACAATATCTATCATTTTTGGGCTGGCACTTCAGGTTTAGTGTCTCCTATAATCTCAGCAACCTAGGAGATAGATGCATTCATATTCTTATTTTGCAGATGAGGCAATTGATCCTCCGACAGGTTGAGGAGCACCTGCAATGTCTCAGACAGGTGGTAAGTATCAGAAAGAGAGAGTTGAAATGCAGATTCGGTCTGATTCAGCAGGAGCTCTCATACTTGAACAGGTGAGTCATCGTCACATTTCAGGAACAACCAACAGGACATGCTGAACTTTCTAAGGCAGTAGGGTGACCAGCTGCCTTGGTTTGCCAGGGACTGGGAGTTTCCCAGGACACAACACTTGCAACATTAAAACTGGGAAGGTTCTGGACAGACTGGGACAAGCTGGTTCCCTTATCTGGAAGTGAGAATAAAACATAAGCTACTAAGAGTGCTGTGACTTAAAACTAAAACCAAAATAAGTGGCAAACCAGTGGTTTGTGTGTAGGATGTGAGTCTCTGGCAAGTTTCATTTGACCTGGGTAGAGTTCCTAGGGCATTTTACACAGATCGCATTGGAAATGCCAGAGACGTTGCATAGAAAGTTGGACCTGGGGCTTTCAAAAAATAGAAAGATCGGGTCTTGGAAGGCTACAGTCCCAGCAAGGGTGATGGCTCCTTTCATAATTCTCAGTTCCTGACTGGTCAACCTTATTCATTAGGTCATAGGCTTGGCTCTTGTAGACAGTCAATGTGTTTTCTGCAGACAATGTTACCCCGCAGTGTCCAGAAAGCAAACACCAATAGATCTCCAAAATATTTGATCACACCAATGGATTGCCTAGAATATCCTGTGGTCTTTCTGTTGCCTTTGAGAGAATGTCATGGAATGCTAGGTGTGGGGTGGGGCAGGTGAGATCGGGGTAGCAAGGATTCTGACACAGCAAAGCGAAATTCTGTATGGGACAGACTCAAAGGTCCCAGATGCCCTCTGAAATGAAGATGGCAATATTCCAAATATTCATTGACCTAGAAGCATCCCACAGCAGGTACAAGATCTGGGAGAACTCATCTTATTCCATGACCAGGAAACAAACATCCCTTCTGGACAATGTCACCAGGCCACAGGTCTCATCCACAGAGCAGGTGCCTGTTCTACCTGGGCCATCTGACAGTGGAGATACAAAAGCTGCAAGAGAAAGCTCACAGCATGGGGCTGAGCCCTGGAAGGGAAGTCCCCTGTATTCTAATTCACTAATGATCAATTTGCAAGTTCTTTCTCTCTTAGTTCCCTTAGTTTCCTTCCAGGTAATACAGAATTCCTTGAAGCTTTTCTAGGTTGTTTTACTTTGCAATCTTTGGTCAGAAGGAGTCTTTCCCGTGTAAACAGGTGTGTTAAGGTAAGAGCCCCAGACTCCCGGGCTTCCCCCAGCCCCACTCCATGATGGCAAAAGAGATTCCATTGGGAGATGCAGTTTGAATCACCTGAACTAGACAATTATTACAGCTTCTCTTGCATGTTGAATATTTCAGGGCCCCTTGCAAAACAGGGGAAGATCTTGTTCAACCAGAATCCCAAATAGATTTCAAGTACACTGGAAGCCTACATGACCCTAAAAACTGCTCTCCATGAGAGGCTCTAGGGCTGGGGCAGTACCATCTAAATTCCCATGGGAAAAAGAACGTGCTCCAGCAAGAGCTTGGGAAAAGAAGATAGTCCCTAAGTTTTGTTATTTGAAATTTGTCACTCAAGGATGTGAACATATCGCTGACAATTATGTAGCATCTCAGAGCTCAGAAAGCACTTTCACATCGATTATTCCATTTCTTGTTTGTGCCAATTGTGTGAGGTGGACGTCATGTTCATTTGAGAAATGCAGCCCAGAGAGGCGCAAACCCAGCACTTCTAACTCCCAGTCTCTCTCTTTTCTCAGCACCATGTGGTAGATCTTTATTAACCAGAATGTCCAATTAACCAGAACATGCCTGTGTCTTAGGGATCATTCCAGACTAATTTTCTTTGTAGGAAACCCCCAGGGAGCCACAGCCTTTCCTGCACCTCCTTTTGTTAACTGTATGTTTTTTTAAGCAGCCCAGTGAGGCCTGCATTTCAGAGCCTGTGTTGCAAAGCTCATTGCTGTGGACGAGGTGGTTATGGGCTGGGACCTAGGTCTTCTGCCCCTGCCTGGCAGACCAGGAGCTTCAGTGGCTCCCTCTGAAGTTCTACTGTTCAGGAGCCTGACACAGACGACAGCCCCAGGTGATCCCTATTCTTCAAGATCAAGCCGGGGAAAATCTTCCAGATGTTCTTGCCACTCACCCCGACCTTGCGGTCTTACCCTTCTGGCTGAACAAGAGACAAACAGCCAAACAGCTCCTCTCCACTTGGCTGTGTGCGGCTTAACGAATGCGTATGAAGACCGTATAAATAATTCACATCACTCAAGAGGTGGCGAGCTGAACAAGTCCCTTCTGGTTACATTTATTTAAAGATAAGGTGAAACTAACTGAGTGATGGCCCAGTTACAGAGGCCAGGGTCCAAAGGGGATTGGGACACTCTAAGTTACACTACCAGAGTGATTTGTGCAGAACTGTGTCAACTTAGAGATCCTGGCACCTTGGGGGAAAAGGAAATGTCTTATCTCTAAGAAAAGTGATACAGGATGAGTGTTTTCCAAGTACAGCCTATAAGCTAATTCCGCAGAATCAATTTGGCTCTGTCAGGAACCAAGTTTCCGCTTTAATCTAAGAGGAACTCTGAATTAGTAACCTTGCAAATGTTGTCTTTCCTTGGAAATGTCACTAAGGGACACTTCGAAGCATGGGTGTGGGTCCCTGGTGTGAGTCCTCTAGGTGCACGAGGTGGCACTTTCCAGAAGCATGGTGAACCTCCTAAGGGACTCCAGAGTCTTTGATTGGAATCAATGGATGAGAAAAATATTGTTTTGCAGCTTGAGTGAATGCAGCCTGCATGATCAAAACCCGGACTAGAAAAGCCTGTGGAGTGGCCCTAGAACCGGGCAAGGTGGAGAGCAGAGCTTTCCCCTGCTGTGAATTTACCACTCATTCCTGTATTGTAGCCACATGCTTCAACTTTTTTTTTCTTCTCCCTTTTCCCACAGTGCCCCCTAAATATTTCCACCAAAGACTTTTGGAACTTTGTAATAAGGAAATTGTATCTCCAGCTGACAGTAAAATTTACGAAGCAAAGAATGCCTCCGTTAATACTTTCCAAACGTCTTTGTTTTTCAACGAGCAAGATGCTGAGAACCTTCCAATTCAGTAACCCTGCATCTGACAGGCAGCGGAACAGTTAGCAAGGTTGACAGATAGATGCAGCCACACGATGCAATACTCCTTGCTGCACTGAACTTTGTATTTAAACACTTATTTTATGTGTAATTAATTTCTCCAAAGTGGAAAACTTCCAGGCTGCCTTTGAAGCCGGCTGCTTGTTTAAAATATTTTGTTTTAAGAATAAGAGAAAAAAAGGAAGAAAGGAAACGGAGGGAAAAGGTTTATGTTTTTCCTGTTGTTTTTTCAAATATGATGTGACATTGTGAAGAGGCCTCCTGAAAGTGCATTTTTTGTGTGTGATGGAAGAGAGATGCACCTATGAGTCTTACATCATCAAAGAAACAGACGCGTATCTATAATTTATGCTTTGCTTTAAGCTTCTGCTGATCTGATGTGGCTTTTTTAAGACAACACAGGCAGCCCTGGCATCACTTGTCAATCATCAGGGCACGCTCAAATCGTAGAC